>NC_053164.1:7569085-7874976 GCF_016835505.1 Polypterus senegalus | reverse complement strand
CTGAACAGACTCCTGTCAATCATCGAGAATCCACAACATCCACTGAACAGGATCATCTCCAGACAGAGGAGCAGCTTCAGAGACAGACTGCTGTCACCGTCCTGCTCCACTGACAGACTGAGGAGACCTCACACTATGCGACTCTTCAATTCCACCTGGGGAGGTAAACGTTAACATTATACAAAGTTATTGTCTGTTATACCTGCATTGTTATCACTCTTTAATTTAATATTTTTTTTATCAGTATGCTGCTGCTGGAGTATGGGAATTTCCCCTTGGGATTAATAAAGTATCTATCTATCTATCTATCTATCTATCTATCTATCTATCTATCTATCTATTTATTATAAAGTGCCTTTCATATCTATCTATCTATCCTTTGCCTCCATTTCACATTCGCTGAAATTCTTTTATATACTTGCTTCTGTCCTTGTCTTATAACAAAACACTGAATGGAAAGGGATATTTATACTGATTTGCATATTCAAATATGCAGAATTCTGGGAGGAGTCGGGGTGGGGCTCTAGGCACGTGATTTATAAAGGAATAACATATAGAACTTTGCACACAATTTTAGGTATCTGAATTTTTTTGTGTGTTTGCATATTTCTAGTTTTATACATGATGCCCCAGGTGAGGACCTTCAGAAAATGCCTGACACTGCACCAATAGGCAACGGGTGGGCACACACCCTTTTTTCACTTTATTGCACTTTCTAAGAAGTCCCTAAGGCTTTTGTTCTGAAGTGTATATTTCATAGGAAAATTATGCTTAATTTATATAAATAAAGATGAAAGAAGAAATGGATTACTGATGCATTTTTACACACTGCTGCCCAGCAGATCCAGTGTTTAGGGTTCACATGTCAGCCCCGGTTATCTGTGTGAGGCATTCCATGTTCCCTGTATGTTCAGTTGATTACTAATCCTAAAAGGGTTTGGAGCCTATCACAGAAGAAGCAAGGAAGGGGTGCCAATCCATTGCAGGGTACACTCAGTTGGTGTAATTGTTCAGATCTTTGTATTGGCAGACTTAGGCATAATGCATGGACTCACCCTAGAAGTGATTCCAGTCCATTGCTGAGTACATTCACATTATTCTAATTTAGAGTAATCAGTTGATCTAGTTGTCCAAATCTTTTTGATCCTAAAGCCAGAAGTAAAATCCATCAGACTCAGGCACACAGCAAGAACCAAATCCTAGAAAGGATGCCTGGTTCATTGAAGGTACACATACTTTGAGACCTTCTAGAGTAATCTATCTAATAGTGCAAGTTATTGTGATTCTACAAACTGGACCTTAATATGGCAAACTCAGACATAAATTATGAACTAACCTGGAAGTCAGGAAGGACTGCCAGTCTATTGCAGGTGTTGGGAACAGCCCGGACACAGACAGGTAGACATCGTTTAAGCACCACAACACGTTTATTTACAGCTAATATGTACAAAAGTGAACACAGCACACAACCCACTTCACCCCAAAGTCCAGGCCTTCTTCCACAATGCCTTTTCCTCAGGTCCATCTCCACACCACTCCTCCGAGCTCTGTCCTTCTCTGCTCCCGACTCCAGCCATCGAATGGAGCGAGGCGGCCCCTTTTATGTTCACCCGGATGAGCTCCAGTTGCCTCCTGATAACCTTCTGCTGGCTCTCCCAGGTGTGGGGGAAGTGCCGGCAGTGCCCCGGAAGCACTCCGGGTGTTCCTGGTCTTCTTCCCCTCAGCACTTCAGCCACACCCGGCCAGGGCTCTTCGGGCATCTGGGCTCCACCGGTGGTGACCACGGGCCCCTATAGGATTGAGCTTCCATGCTCCTTTCTCATGGTCCCCATAGCCACCAGGGTTGTCGCCCCCTGGTGGTCTGGAGGAAGCGTAAACCCTCCTCCCGTCCTTCTGAGCGTCCTGGCTGGGTACCACCCCCAGCCACTCGCCACACAGGGTACACTCACATTGAACCAGTGTTATTGGGTGATCTAATTGTGATACTAAGGTCCAGAGTAAAATCCAGCAGACAAAGGCACACAACCAGAAACAAACTACAGAAGGCGTGCCCAGTTCATCACAGGGCACCCTCTCATCAGGACAGTTTTGAGTATTTCATGTAATAGTGCCAGTCTTAGTGATTCCAGACACCTAGAGCTCAACTTGGTAGACTTGGGCACAATGCATGAATCAAACTAAACTTTATTTTCATACATCCATCCACCATCCATCCTACTTCATCCAAGTCTAGGCAAAAAAGTACAGGGTCTATCTCAGTGGCATCAAGGAACCAACTTTAGAAGGAATGACAGTCAAACACAGGGTACACTAACATTGGGCCAATTCAGAGTAATCAGTTGATATAAATGACAAAATCTTCAAAATCCTAAAGCCCAAAGTAAAATCCAGTGGACTCAGGCAAACAGCAAACTCCCCAACCCTGCAAGGGATGCCCAGTACATTAGAGGGTGCACTCACATTGGGCCAGTTTGGAGAAATCCTTCTTGAAGTGCAACTCTTTGTGTTTGTAAAGTCTGATGAAGCTCAATATGGCAGACTTGGGCATAATGCACGAACTATCCCTGGAATTAGATGCCAGGCTGTTGCAGGGTACACACTTACATTGGGCCAATTGGAAGGAGTGCAGGTCCATCACAGGGGTAAACTCAAATTGGGCAGGTTTAGAGTAATCAGTTAATCTAATTATTGAAATCTATGTGATCCTAAAAGCCAAGAATAAACGCCAGCAGAGAGAATCAACCCCTGGAAAGGATGTCTGGTTCATTTCAGGACACTGTCACATTGAGCCTGTTATAAATAATCTATTTAATCCAGCATGCCTTTGTGATTCTGGGGGCTGGAGCCCAACGTGGCATAACGCATGAACTTAATCTGAAAGGGGTGCCAGTCTATTGCAGGGTATAACTCACATTGAACCAATTTAGAGTCCTCACTCGATGTAGGAGATACTAAATCCTGGAGTAAAATCCAGCAGAATTAGGCACCTAGAAAGAATCTAACCCTGGAAAAGATACTCGGTTCATCATATTGGGCCAGTTAAGACGAGAAAATACAATAGTGCAAGTTTTTGTTACTCCGGAGGTTCAACGTGACATAATGCACGAATTAACCGTGGAAGAGCTGCCAGTCCAACTTGAGGCATTGATTTTTTTATATCGAATTAATTGGAAATGTACATAAATTAAATGTAAAATACTTGCAGCAGACAGACAGATTCTGTTGAACTTGCTTGCATTTGCTTCAGTTGTGCTGTCAAAATGCTGGACTTTTTAAGTATGTGGGGTGTAAAATAATTCAGAGAAGTGCCGGCTATGCAGAAACGGAGTGCCTGTGGGGCCGCGGCCTCCGGAACGTGTTGTGAATTCTCTGCCCACCGGGTTAAACACTGACAGCTAAGAATAAGAAAAGGGTTGACAGCATTTCTCGAGCCGAGGGAACAGGGAGCCGCCTCAGACGATCACATAAATGCAAAATATGAGGCTTCAGTAAGGAGTCGGTGATGGATTTCTGCGACAACAGTCCTGCCATGGAAATCTTAACTTGTACATCTATAAAGTAAATAAGAAGAGAAAGCAGATGATATAATGAGGCAAGAGAAAGCAGAGCATGCATTTGATACACACAGGAGGGAAACGCAGAAGAATAAGTCAGGAAACAAAGCTGGGCGTCAAGAATGCAGAGGGAACGGAGATGTCATTGATGAAAAGGAAGGCCAAGGCAGAGTCTTTTAGGGTTTTGCCAAGACTTCCTCCCTGGCTTTAGTTTTTGTTCCTTCTTTTTGGTTACACTGTTATTGTATTCAATATTATATTATTAGTATTTTTTTCTTGTTTTTCTTGTTCATTAACTACGAGCCAAACTACCCAGGTATCCACCTTAATAAAAGGAAAAGTGTCTGTGTGTCTGTGTGTCCATCTGATTACTATGTCTCTATTCCAACAGAAGGTACATCACAAACATTTGTGGTAATAAAATGCTTTGCATTTGTCATTTCAACGGATCACATGCACATCACAAACATTAACACTGTTTTTACAAGTCCCATAACAAATGGCATATAACTGATATATACACATTGCATTTGCCATTCCAACAGATGGCACATCCCAAACATTTGTAATAATAAAATGCTTTTCATCTGTCATTCCAGCAGATGACGCATCACACACTTAACACTGTTTTTAAAAATCCCATACCAAAAGTCATATAATAGAGATATATCATTGCATTTGTCATTCCAACAGATGGCACATCACAGACATTAGCACTGCTTTTTTAAGTCCCATAACAAATGGCATATAACTGAGATATATGCACTGCATTTCTTATTCCAACAGATGGAGCATCACACACTTAACACCGTTTTTAAAAGTCCAGTAACAATATAATGGTCCAGGGAATAGCCATAGTATTCCAAATACCATAACTGCTTTAGCGTAGTTACTCTCACTGCACCTTCTTCTTCTTCTGTCAGCTGCTCCCATTAGAAGTTGCCACAGCGGATCATCTTTTTCCATATTACTCTTACTGCACCACTCGGAGTATTTATATCACTGTATCTGAGTGTGAATCACAGCAGAGGTTATTTGAAAAGAGAATTATCAGTATACAGCATCAAGCACACGCTGTCTCAGCCACTGCAAAATGTTTCAAAGCCTATCCTGTACGGACCTCGCGGTTCAGAAACAGTTTCATCCTAAGAACTTTAAACGCACTCAATCAATTGCTCCTTGTAGAACTCTTTGGACTTATAAGTACAATCACCTCACTGTAAACTTGCAATACAGTTATAATATCGCACAACCTGAGCAACTTTATAAAGCGCCAGATTTACATTTGATGACGATATCATTTTTAAGATGAAATGCAGCAAAATATGTTTATTATATTATACAGATAAAACTTTAACTTCATTTAAATAATCTAGATTCTTCACTGGGACTGGCGTGAAGGATAGAATAATTAAACATGTACTACGAAGATACTTCAATGTTCCTTAAATGTTTTAAAGAATCGGCGCTAAGCTTACAGATGGCTTAACGTTTATTACAGAGCTGATTGTGTGGCGATGATTACTTGGAGAGAGAAAAGCAAGGACTGCAGGGGCGGCTACGCCAATATATATTGAATATAAAACAGAAAGAGAAAATAATGACACAGCTAAAAACACAGCGGCAAATTTCGGCAAAAGTTAAATGCTTGTGTCATGAGCACGAGGCGGCTATGCAGTGTCCGCAATGGACGTGGCCATCCACCGAAGATACCATATTGACATTGGCGGCTTAAGGAGCCACCGATTCTTCCTCTGCCTTGGGCCGCCACAAGACTAGAGCCGCCCATTAGTACTGCTGCAATAAATTATTTCATCAAGGTCGCACACAATCACTGCGCCGTGAAACCCATAATAAATAACGTGCTTTAACTCATTTCATCATAAAAATGATATTACATATACATCTCCTGTAATATCACGAATGTAATGAATTCTGTGTCCAGTCGGAGGAAGAGAGCCGGTTTAAAAAGCACGTAGTGATTCACACACACAGAGCACAAAGAAGAGCAAATACAAAACAAATCATTTAACGTGCTACTTTAATTACGATGTGATTTGAGAAACTGGTTAATTAAATGATTTTAAGATAAAGTTTATGATGTTCTACTTTAATGACAAAATAAGCTTTCATATGACACTCAGACAGTGGGGTACAACTTGCCTTTTCACATCGACTTTGTGAACGTGAGCTTTCATGTTTCTCCAACACGCAATGTCACTCGATCAACTTCCTTTTGTTAATTATACCACGGTTTAATTTAACAAATAGTATGTTTTTCCTTTGCCTCCACTTGGTATTCGCTGAAATTCTTATATTTTCCTCTGCGCTTTTCCCGTTGTCTTTTCACAGAAGGCTGAGCTTAAAGGCGATTTATATTGATTTGCATATTTGAGAGGCATAATTCTGGGAGGAGTTGGCGGACATAATGTATGCGGCACGAAGCGCTATTTTCACGCTGATCGGGATTTATGTAGCAGAAGAACATGGAAGTTGGAGTACGCACAGATTCCTGCATCTGAATATTTCTGTGCGTAGGCACATTTCGCTTTTGTGCTTACGCCATGTTATAGTGCACACTGTTCCATCGAAAGTGTGCTTACGCACAGACTGTGCGCGGGGACAGCAGCTGTATTTTCTCAGAAAGGCAAATACTCCACAGGGTCGTCAGGACAGCGGAGAGAACAATTGGTTGTACCCTCCCCACTTTGGAAGAAATCTACACTCCCCAATGCCGCAAAAAAGCAATAGACATTTCACAGGATTCATCACATCCCAGTCATTGCCTCTTCCAGCTTTTGCCATCGGGCAAAGAGAAACAGAGAAATGAAAACCGGGACAAACTTTTATCCAAAAGCAATTATGGCTCTGAACTCAGATTAAAACTGCTCCATATCAATCTTTAAATGTGCAATACAGACATTTAGTCAGCCAGTGTAATTTGTATATTTTGTAAAATACTATTACTATTCGGTCCGTTATTATTTTGTCTTTTTGAATCTTATGCCTCACACTGAGTCGACTGCACCTTCAATTTTGTTGTTCCTTTGTAAAAGTGACAATGGCAATAAAGATCTATCTATCTATTGTGGAACGAGCCCCGGACACAGACAGGCAGACATGTTGTTAAGCACCACCACACGTTTATTTACAATGTCTATTTACCACAAACCCCCAAGACTTGTCAATTTGACAATTACTGAATCATTTTTACTTTTAATTGATCTCATTTTTTAATTGCTATGCCTTTTTTCTTTTAATTTAATTCAGAAAACTGCAGGGTAGTAAGGTTTACCTTTATAAGAAATTGTTTGGCGCTGCTCTAGATGCTTTACTCTGTACTATTATTTTCATTTTAATTCACTATTTTCTGTGCCATACAATCTCTTATTTGTGTGTGACTACCAATATATATTAATGAATTAGAAATACTTTCCCAATTCCAAAAACATTGGGACGCTGTGTAAAATGAAAATAAAATCAGAATGTCATGATTTGCAAAATCTCATAAATCCATATCAAGTAGGCCTAGCAGCAGGTTTCATTTTGGTTTTTATCTTCTTTCTATTCCAGACATCTCTTTCTATTTACTCTCATGTTTTGATAGTTGTTCATTTAGATTGTTTCAGTCTTGACTTTGACCTGTTCCTCATTACAAGTTTGCCTGACATGACATCTCCTGGTTTTCATGCTCCTTACAATGATTTCTAGAGGCACAATCTTATTGTATCTTATTCCATCTGATCTTATCTTGCCTTATTTTGTCTAATTTTATCGTTCCTTTGCTTTTCCTAGCTTTCTTATCTCATCTTATCTAATCCCATCATATCTTTTCTTACCTTATCTTGTCCTTTTTCATCTCCCCATGCCCTATCTTATTATATTTTCATTTGTCTTGTCCTATCTCATCTCATCCTGTCTTATCGTATCTTATCCTATCCTATCGTATCTTCTAATTTCCTGCCCATTTCTTATCTTGTCTTATCCTGCCTTATCTATTCTTACCTTTCCTTATATTTTCTTATCTTGGCCTTTCTCATCTCATCCTGTCATATCTTGTCTTGTCTTATTTTTCCTTGCCTTATCTTGTCTTAACTTATTTTTACCTTTCCCTTTCTTTTCTTGTCTTATCCCTTCTTACATTTCCTTATCTTACCTTGATGCGTCTTATCTCATCTCATCCTTTCTCATCTCATCCTGTCCTATAATTATCTTGTCTTATCTTAGCTTGTCTTATCCTATCCTGTCTTATTTTTCCTTATCTTGTCTTACCTTATGTTTACCTTTCCCTTAATTATCTTGTCTTATCTTCTTTCTTCTTACCTTTCCTTATCTTTTCTTACCTTGGTGTGTGTCTTATCTTTTCTTATCTTGCCCTTTCTCATCTTATCCTGTCCTATAATTATCTTATCTTGACATAGTAAATTCGTCACTAGATATGGGGGTCTTTCCAGACTGTCTTAAGACTGCTGTAGATAAACCCCTTCTTAAGAAACATAATCTTGACCCCTCACCTCTTGAAAATTTTAGACCAATTTCTAACCTGCCTTTCTTAAGTAAAATTCTGAGAAGGCAGCCATTATGCAGTTAAATGACCACCTCAATAAACCTGCTATTCTTGATAAATTTCAGTCGGGTTTTAGAACAAATCACAGCACAGAAACTGCACTCGTTAAAGTAGTAAATGACTTGCGGGTGAATGCAGACAGAGGCCATTTATCTGTTCTCATCCTCTTAGATCTGAGTGCCGCATTTGACATCATTGATCACAATATTCTTAGAAATCGCCTTAGTCAATGGGTTGGCCTCTCTGGCAGTGTCTTAAATTGGTTTGAATCCTACCTGGCAGGGAGAAAATTCTTTGTTAGTTGTGGTAATCACAACTCAAAGACACATGATATCCAATATGGTGTTCCACAAGGCTCTATCCTGGGTCCGCTGCTCTTCTCAATCTACATGCTTCCGTTAGGTCAGATTATCTCAGGGCACAACGTGAGCTACCACAGCTATGCTGATGACACACAGCTGTACTTACCAATAGCACCTGATGACTCCGATTCTCTTGATTCACTAACAGAATGTCTTACTTGTATCTCAGAATAGATGAATAGTAACTTTCTCAAGTTAAATAAAGAGAAAACTGAAATGTTAGTGATTGGCAATAATGGATACAATGAGGCTATTAGAAATAAACTGGATACATTAGAATTAAACGCCAAGACGGAGGTAAAAAGTTTAGGGTAATTGTTGACTGTAATCTGAATTTTAAATCGCATATTAATCAGATCACTAGGACAGCATTTTTCACTTAAGAAACATAAGTAAAGTTAGACCTCTTATATCACTGAAAGATGCTGAGAAATTAGTTCACGCGTTTGTTTTCAGTCGACCTGCTTACTGTAACGCACTCCTCTCAGGACTACCCAAAAAAGACATAAATCACTTGCAATGAGTGCAGAATGGAGCTGCTAGAATCCTAACTAGGAAAAGAAAATCCAACACATCTCTCCAGTTTTAATGTCACTACACTGGTTACCTGTGTCATTCAGGATTGACTTTAAAATTCTGCTTATGGTTTATAAATCCTTAAATAATCTCGCTCCATCTCATATATCGGAATGCCTGACACCTTATATTCCAAATCGTAACCTCAGATCCTCAAATGAGTGTCTCCTTAGAATTCCAAGAACAAAACTTAAAAGAAGTGGTGAGGCGGCCTTCTGCTGTTATGCACCTAAAATCTGGAATAGCCTGCCAATAGGAATTCACCAGGCTGATACAGTAGAGCAGTTTAAAACACTGCTGAAAACACATTACTTTAACATGGCCTTTTATAACTTCACTTTTAATTTAATACTGATACTCTGTATGTTCAATTCATCATAATAACTATTCATGGTGGCTCTAAAATCCGTACTGACCCCTACTCTCTTCTGTTTCTTTTCTGGTTTCTCTGTGGTGGTGTCCTGCGCCACCTCCACCTACTTAAAGCTTCATGACGCTCCAACAATGATGGACGGAAAGCCAGAAGTTTACGTGACCATCATCATCAAGTCCTTCCATGAGAACCCTAACTACAAAGAGGACTGTTTGACTTATGTTAGGTAGATTGCCCAGAGGGGACTGGGCGGTCTCATGGCCTGGAACCCCTGCAGATTTTATTTTTTTTCCAGCTGTCTGGAGTTTTTTTTTTTTTGTTTTTTCTGTCCATGTCTACTTTTTGTATGAAAATGTGCTATAGAAATAAATGTTGTTGTTGTTATCTTATCTTATTTTGTCTTATCTGGTCCTTTCTTCTCTTATTTTATCCTGTCCTGTCTATTTATGCTATTTTATGCTCCTGTGTCTTTTAGCCTTCTCTAGTCTTTTTCTTTTCTTAATTTAGGTGACCATATTTTTTGTTGGGAATCTCATCCTTGAATTAACTATAAAGAATAAATTGAATTATTTATTTTCTTAATGTATTCAAATAGTCAAATCTACTTGTGGTGAATAAAAGATTGAGATCCTGCAACTTAAAAATCTGCTTTGATTCTGCAATATTTATGAATAGGACAAAGGTTTAGAGAGTACAGTAATGTAATGACTTATGATTAAGGCTTTTCAAAAATCCCCCCTACCTTGTAGGTTGTTTCAGTCATTGAAGCCTCTTGAATTAAGAGTTATTAGTAGTGCGTTACTATTACCGTGCACTTAAAGAACTTGAGTTTCTTTTTTCTTCTGAACTCCTGCATAAATAATTATCATTCATCTGCTGTTTTACATCAATGGGCTGTAGATGTTACTGTAATTGAACAAGTAGCATTTGGCATAAATGATAGATACGTGTAAGACCGCCATTAGAATAAATGATGATTTATGAAATGAAGATTTTTTTTATGTTTTTTTTTTTTTTGGTTAAATATACAGTTTTCTGACCGGTCTGAGTGAGAGTGTAATGTGATGTGCTGGCATTTCTGCTAGGGTCAGTTGCTGCCTTGTGCCCACCACTGTCAGGATTGGCTCCAGCACACTGGCATTGTGACAATAATGTGTTATTGAAGTTCTTTCACATAATAGTCCCAAATAAAGGAGCGATTTAAAATGAATAAGAGACTCAATCTGTGAAGAGTTGCTGTGTGGGTTGAAAGCAGTTGACTGACGCTAACGGTGAATGCAGCAGTCTTAACACTCACAGATTTAAAAAGTGAAAATGACAGCAAATCATTTGTTGACTCCTTTTTCCCTCTGTGATTGTAAATTGGATTAAGAGGGCTGGAAAATGGATGGATCATGAAAAGACGTGTTATTTCATAAATAGCTTTGTGATCGTGCCTATTCTGAAAGCATTATAACATTTTAATTAAGACGGATGTATTTCTTTGTAATGATCCCCATTTGCTTTAACAAATAAAGAATGACTTCTTTGTGGCCACACTTAGAATGAAAGTGATTTGCAAAAGTTTGTTATTAGCAGATTGCTAATCGTTTAATGAATTATTGATCCCATTTAAGAGAGTCCAGGGTCCTGAGGGCACCTTAGTGGCATGTAGCACTTGGCACACGTCCATACTCAGTCACACTGGGCTACCCTGGAGCCCCCAAGTAATCTCACCTCACCATTTGGATAAGGGAGAAAACTACAGCACCTGGAGAAGGACCCACTCAGACAGAGGGAGACCACAAGGGAGCAGAGGAACAGCTTTAAAAACATTTTACATATAATGTAGGACAGGTATATCCCAAAATTTGGAATTAGTATGTAATAAAGAAAAATCTGCAGTGGGTTAGTACACAGTTGAAACGCGAAGCTGGATAGGAAAATACAGACAAATAAGGTGTATTAGACTAATAACTCCAAAGTGAATTGTAGAGTGTATGAGAACATAAAATACAATACAATACAATTTATTTCTTGTATAGCCCAAAATCACACAAGAAGTGCTGCAATGGGTTTTAACAGGCCCTGCCTCTTGACAGCCTCCCAGCCTTGACTCTCTAAGAAGACAAGGAAAAACTCCCAAAAAAACCTTATAGGGAACAAATGGAAGAAACCTTGGGAAAGGCATTTAAAAGAGAGACCCCTTTCCAGGTAGATTGGGTGTGCAGTGGGTGTCAAAAAGAAGAGGGGTCAACACAATACAATACACAGAACAAAACAAATCCTCAATACAGTATAAAAATAAATGTAGATGATATCACATAATAGGATTTGGAGTTGTTCAGAGTCCTTGAGACCTCAGCTATCAAGCTGCCTCCCCCTATTGGCCATTCCACAGCTGAAACAGCGCTAATCCGATGAAAGGATCCCACTTTCCCACGATTCCTGCAATCCTCCATCAGGGATGATTTTACATTAGGCAGGCAAAACAACTTGGCAGGTGGGCAGTGGCACTAAGTGCCACATGAGGCTACTGAGAAGAAAAACAGAATAGGTGAGGGTTAGCATCAAATTCTAACTATTATGTTACTTATGTTTTAGTGCTAATGACTAACAACAGAGATGCAGTCTGTACAGTTAATCAGCAGCTCTAGTCAGGGTGTGCTAAACTTAAGTAGTGAGTCTTTGAAAGCTGAGACCGAAGGGGCATCTTTTATAGAAGTAGGCAGACCACTCCACAGTTTAGGGGCCCTGTAACTAAAAGCTCGACCTCCCACTGTTATTTTATTAATTCTTGGAATCATAAGCAGACCGGCGTTTCGAGATATTAATGTGCGCTCTGGTTTGTAAGTCACGATAAGTTCAGATAAGTGTTCCAGACCTTGGCCATTTAATACTTTATATGTTAAAAGAAGGATTTGAAATCTGCCCTAAACTTAACCGGGAGCGTTGTGTAAGGATTTAAGAACTGGAGTTATGTGTTCATACTTTCTTGTTCATGTAATAATTCTTGCAGCAGCATTTTGGATTAACTGGAGTCTGAATAAAGAGCAGTTTGAACATCTAGTAAACACAGCATTGCAGTAGTCAATCCTACTAGAAATATAGAACATGCGGGCAAATATTAAATAGAGATATCAGGGAGGCTAAAAGGCAGTGAGAAAGGAATAAGGTGGATAAGGTGAAAAATGAGCCAAAGAGATTCTTTCAGTATTTCAGTAGTAATAGAACTGCCAAGGAGGAGGTGAAATGCATCAGGGAGTGTAAATGGGAATTAGAAAATACAGACAGTGCGATAGCAGATGATCTAAACTAAGCATTTTTCTGAGGTGTTCACATGTGAGGAAGTGGATAAACCTCCCAGCACTAACAGGGACTGCTAAGGAGGTACTCAGGGATTTAGAAATAGTAGAGAGAGAGGAGCTGCAGAGATTAAATAGGCTGAAATCAAACAAATTCACCAGACCAGATAATATTTACCCTTAAGTTTCTTAAGGAGCTTAGCGAGTACAAATATAAACCCTTCACACCTATGTTTAGGAAGTCACTGTGCACAGGAGAAATTCCAAAGGACTGAATAATGGCTAATATTATTCCATTATATAAAAAGAGTGATCAGGCAGATCTAAGTAACTACAACTTCATTAGAACTTGTTATTTTAACATAGCTTTCTCAGAGCTTCATTTTAGTTTAACCCTGATACTCTGTATATGCATTGAATTGTCATTAGCATTCATGGTGGCTCCACAATCCATACTAACCCCTACTTTTTCTGCTGCTTTTTTTCAGGTTTTTTTCCGTGATTGCAATCTGCACCATCACCACCACCTTGTGACGGTGGACTACCCACAAAAGACATCAATCGATTACAACAAGTACAAAATGCAGCTGCTAGAATCTCAACTAGGAAAAGAAAATCCAAGCACATCACGCCAGTTCTGATGTCACTACACTGGTTACCTGTGTCATTGAGAATTGACTTTAAAATACTGCTTGTGGTTTACAAAGCCTTAAATAATCTCACTCCATCCTATATCTTGGAATGTCTTTCACCTCACACTCCAAATCGTAACCATAGATCTTCAAATGAGGGTCTGCTTAGAATTCCAAGAGCTAAACTTAATAGAAGTGGTGAGGTGGCCTACTGCTGTAATGAACCTAAAATCTGGAATAGCTGACCGATAGAAATTCACCAGGCTGATATGATGGAGCACTTTAGCAAACTGCTGAAAACACATTACTTTAACATGGCTTTCTCATAACTTAATTTTAGTGTAACCCTGATATTCTGTATATGTATTTAATTATCAATATCATTCATGGTGGCTCTAAAATCCATATTTATCCCTACTTTTTCTGCTGTGCCAATCTGCACCCCTTTACCACCTGATCAAAGAACCGTGATGTCCCTACATTGATGGACTGAAGGCTAGAGGTCCACATGACCATCATCATCAAGTTCTTCCATGTGAACCCTGAATATCATGAGGACTGATTGAGATCATTGATGTCAGGTAGAATGCCTAGAGCGTGCTAGGTGGTCTCATCTGGAACATTTTTTCTTTTTTTGGTGTCCTCTCTGGCCATTGGACCTTACTTTTATTCTATGTTAATTAATATTGTCAGATTTTATTTTTTAACATGTTTTGATTTTTTTCTCTTTTTCCATCTTGTAAAGCACTTTGAGTTATGTCATTTGTATGAAAATCCATCCATCCATTATCCAACCCGCTATATCCTAATTACAGGGTCACGGGGGTCTGCTGGAGCCAATCCCAGCCAACACAGGGTGCAAGGCAGGAAACAAACCCTGGGCAGGGTGCCAGCCCACCACATGTATGAAAATGTGCTATAGAAACAAATGTTGTTGTTGTTGATGTTGATCAAAGCACCGTGATGTCCTTACATTGATGGATTGAAGGCCAGAGGTCCACGTGACCGTCATCATCAAGTACTTCCATGTGAACCCTAAATGCCATGAGGACTGATTGAGATCATTGATGTCAGGTAGGGTGCTGGTTGGTCTTGTGGCCTTGGAACCCCTGCGGATTTAGTTTTTTTTATTCTTCCAGCCAACTGGATTTTTTTTGTTTGTTTTTTCTGTCCTCCCTGGCCATCTGACCTTACTTTGTCTAATTTTACTTTTTAATATATTTTGTCTTTTTTCTCTTTCTTTATTATGCAAAGGACTTTGATAATTTGTATGAAAATGTGGTATAGAAATAATTGTTCTTGTTATAGGCCAGTAGGACAGTAACCTTAATGTGCATCACAGGTAAATTATTGGAAGGAATTATTAAGGGAAATACTGAGCAACACGTGGCAAGAACTGGAGCTTTACTGAGCAGTCGGCATGGGTTCAAAAGATCAAGGTCATATAAAATGAATATGCTGGACTTCCAGTGTGGTACTGAGGTATCAACCTGCTGCACTCTGCTCCTAATCCAGGTGGTTCATCATGTGGTGGGTGCAGCAACACGCTATTAGCGCATTCTTCCAACCTGTCTCTCCTCTCTATGAAGCTATATATATATTGTGACGGAGGGCCATGACACCTCGTCAGTGGAAAGTTCAGGGCAGTACCACCCCAGGAGTGCTAGATGGCAGCCTCTCTGGTTTACAGCAGTGCCTCAGTCTTCTACAGAGCTCCTTGGGAACTGGAGTTTGGAGCAGCCCTAATAGGTTTTGTGAGTGCCACCAGGGGGGCGCTGCAGGAACTGTTTGGCCCTTTGTTGCAGCACTCCTGGAAGTGCTGGCAGAAGAAGAACATAAATCACCTAGATCACTTCTGGGTGCCATATAAAAGGAGCCAGCGGTTAATAATCAGGGAGCCGGAGTTGGGTGGAAGGGAGGACTGGAGCCAGAAGGAGAGAAAGGAGAAAGAAAGAAGAGAGTCATGCTGTTTCCTGTGCTTGTGACTGTGCTGTGAACATGGGAAATGGGGGAAAGTGTTTCCCACGTGCAAAAGAAGAAAAAAAAACGTGTCCCATGTCTGTCTGTGTTGGGGTTCGGGGCGGCTGGTGCAACCCATGGTGAATTTTCTTTAAGTTGTAACGCATCTGATGAAATGCTTATGACAAAGGGGCAAAGTGTCTTGCTTCTGATAGGACAGCTATGAGGAAATAAGGAATGGAATGGCAGGGTTTGGTGTGGTACCCAGTGGGAAAGCACATTTTGTGAGTTCTCAGGGCATCTTCGTAAGAAGAGTTGAGTGGCAGGAGTGAGAGACAGGATGAGCAGTTTAGGACTTGCACACCCAGTCAGCAGTGTAAGGGGTAATCTTAGAATGTTTAATGTTAATGTTAAAATGCATGACAGTATTACTCCATTTGTTTAGAATGTGAGTTTCTACATAACTACATTGTAAGAGAAACAGAAGACAACAATGAAGAGTTGGGGTACCAGCCTGGTCACCCCATAGAATTGGTTTGGAAAAATAAGCAAAATATACACAATTAATGCAGAGTCGTCTTTGTTGACAAAGATAGCAGAGTTTCTGGTTTTGGGTCATTCTGGCAGCAAGAGGATGGGTGCAGGTGGACAGACACTGGGAATGAAATCAGAGGTGTTGTAGCAGGGGGAGAAAAAGTAAAAGCCATTAGAGTGTAGCACCAACCCCTGGAGAGGAGGTAGAATTACAGTCACTTGAGCCCTGCAGCTGTCCACTGTGCGCACGTGCATGATTACATAGATTAAGGACAATTCTGTTTAACCCTAACGCTAATTCGTAATCTTTTTTTGAACTCCAGTAATGGAATTTTAGTCAGTCTTTATTAGCTAGAAACAGAACAGTTTGATTTGCCTTGCTTTCAAAGGATTAACGATGGTGTTCGTGTGTCACGTCTGCAAGTTTGACGTATGAACATAAGACTGTACGTTATATAGCAAACTCAAAGAAACAGCAAGATGCAAATGTGGACAAATGTGTTGGACCCGTTACAGCTCCTTGAAAAAGTGCTGTATGTTCCTTGAAGAATGATGAAATGAAAAGCCACCTTTGAGATGTCATTGAGCATGTGTAAAAAGAGATCAAGTGTTCTTATTGTACAAAGATCTTCTAAAGTGGCCAGGATGTATTTATTAGGACACAAAAAAAATCTTAAGTAACGGGATTCAAGTGATTTTCAAACTGACTCGTGAAGATTATGATATAGTGCAATAGTAAGACCACACCTGGAGTCCTGTGTGCAGTACTGGGGCCTCATGCATAACGCCCTGCGTAGAATTCACACTAAAACATGGCGTACGGACTAAAGCAAAAATGTGTGTACGCACAAAAATATCCAGATGCATAAATCTATGCATACATCAACTTCCACGTTCTTCCGCTCCATAAATCACGGTCAGCATGAAAAGTAGCGCACGTACATGCACCTGCTGCCACTCCCAAACTCCTCCCAGAATTATGCATCTTTGAATATGAAAATTAATATTAATAGCCCTTAAGTTCAGCGTTCTGTGAAAAGGCAATTGCAAAAGCACGAGGGAAAATAGAAGAATTTCAGTGAATACCAAGTGGAGGCAAAGAAAAACGTACTATATGTTGGTTTAATCAGTGGTATAAACAAGAAAAGGAAGTTGATCGAGTGACATAGAGTGTCGAAAAAACTCGAAAGCTCAAGTTCAAAAAGTCGCACAGTGCCTGAAATAAAAAAGAAGCCGCTGTGAAAAGGTGAGTCATAGCCCTCTGTCTGAGTGTCATATGAAAGCTTATTAGGGTACAGAGGTAAGAAAAAAAAATAGGGATACAGTGGGACAAAAAGCTGGAAATGTCAACTTTAATCTCGAAATTTCCACTTTAATCATGTAGCTTATTTTGTCATTAACGTAGAACATCATAAACTTAATCTTAAAATCTTTGATTTACTAGTTTCTCAGATCCCATCATAACTAGAGTAGCAAGTTAAATGCTTTGTTTTGTATTTGATCTTCTATGTGCTCTGTGTCTCCTCCTTGAACCGTCACCTTATCGTGGTGGAGGGGTTTGCGTGTCCCAATGATCCTAGGAGCTATGTTGTCCGGGGCTTTATGCCCCTGGTAGGGCCACCCAAGGCAAACTGGTCCTAGGTGAGGGATGAGACAAAGAGCGGTTCAACAAACCTCCAATGATGAAAACTTTGGACGACGCTTTCCCTTGCCCGACGCTGGTCACCGGGCCCCTCTGGAGCCAGGCCTGGAGGTGGGGCTCGATGGCGCCTGGTGGCCGGGCCTGCACCCATGGTGCTCGGCCGGGCACAGCCCGAAGAGGTAACGTGGGTCCTCCTCCCCATGGGCTCACCACCTATGGGAGGGGCCAAGGAGGTTGGGTGCAGTGTGAGTTGGGTGGTGGCGGCGGGACCTTGGCGGTCTGATCCTCGGCTACAGAAACTGGCTCTTGGGACGGGAATGTCACCTCTGAAGGGAAGGAGCCTGAGCTAGTGCTTGCGAGGTCGAGAGGTTCCGCTAGATATAGTCGGACTCACCTCGACGCACAGCTTGGACTCTGGAACCAATCTCCTTGAGAGGGGCTGGACTCTCTACCACTCTGGAGTTGCCCCGTGAGAGGCCGAGCAGGTGTGGGCATACTTATTGCCCCCACTGGAGCCTGTGCATTGGGGTTTACCCCGTGGACGAGAGGGTGGCCTCCCTCCGCCTTCGGGTGGGAGGAAGGGTCCTGACTGTTGTTTGTGCGTATCGCCAACAGCAGTTTGGAGTATCCACCCTTTTGGAGTCTCTGAGGGGTTGCTAGAGGGCATACCTTCTGGGATTCCCTCGTTTTGCTGGGAGACTTCAATGCTCACGTGGGCAATGACAGTGAGACCTGGAAGGGCGTGATTGGGAGGAATGGCCCCGATCTGAACCCGAGCGGTGTTTTGTTATTGGACTTCTGTGCTCGCCATGGATTGTCCATAACAACACCATGTTCAAGCATAAGGGTGTTCATATGTGCACTTGGCACCAGGACACCCTAGGCCTCAGGTCGATGATCGACTTTGTGGTCGTGTCGCCGGACTTGCGCCATATGTCTTGGACACTCGGGTGAAGAGAGGGGCGGAGCTGTCAACTGATCACCACCTGGTGGTGAGTTGGCTTCGATGGTGGGGGAAGATGCCGGTCAGACCTGGTAGGCCCAAACGTGTTGTGAGGGTCTGCTGGGAACGGCTGGCAGAGTCCCCTGTCAGAAGTAGCTTCAACTCCCACCTCCGCAGAACTTCAACCACGCCCCGAGGGAGGTGGGGACATTGAGTCCAATGGGCCATGTTCCGTGCCTCTATTGTTGAGGCGGCTGACCGGAGCTGTGGCCGCAAGGTGGTCGGTGCCTGTCGTGGCGGCAATCCCCAACCCGCTGGTGGACACCGCGTGAGGGATGCCGTCAAGCTGAAGAAGGAGTCCTATAGGACTTTTTGTCCTGTGGGTCTCTGGAGGCAGCTGATAGGTACCGCAGGCCAAGCGAACGCTGCTTCGTTGTTGCTGAGGCAAAACTCGGGCATGGGAGGAGTTTGGAGAGGCCATGGAGAACACTTTGGACGGCTTCGAGGAGATTCTGGTCCACCGTCCGCGCCTCAGGAGGGGAAGCAGTGCAGTGTCAACACCGTATATGGTGGGGATGGTGCGCTGCTGACCTCACTGACGCTAGGGTCGGTGGGAGGAGTACTTCAAGACCTCCTCAATCCCACTAACATGCCTTCCACGAGGAAGCAGAGCCTGGGGACTCTGAGGTGGGCTCTCCCATCTCTGGGACTGAAGTCACCGAGGTGGTCAAAAACTCCTTGGTGGCAGGGCCCCGGGTGGATGAGATACCGAGTTCCTTAAGGCTCTGGATGTTGTAGGACTGTCTTGGTTGACACGCCTCTGCAACATCGCATGGACATCGGGACAGTGCCTCTGGATTGGCAGACGGGGTGGTGGTCCCCTCTTTAAAAGGGGACCGGAGGGTGTGTTCCAACTATAGAGGGATCACACTCCTCAGCCTCCCTGGAAAAGTCTATTCGGGGTTCTGGAGAGGAGGGTCCGTCGGATAGTCAACCTCGGATTCAGGAGGAACAGTGTGGTTTTCGCCCTGGTCGCGAACAGTGGACCAGCTCTTCACCCTTAGCAGAGTCCTGAGGGTGCATGGGAGTTTGCCCGACCGGTCTACATGTGTTTTGTGGACTTGGAAAAGGCATTCGACCGTGTCCCTCGGGAATCCTGTGGGGGTGCTCGGGAGTATGGGGTACCGGACCCCTGATAAGAGCTGTTCGGTCTCTGTACAACCGTGTCAGAGCTTGGTCCGCATTGCCGCAGTAAGTCGAGCCCGCTTCCAGTGAGAGTTGGACTCCGCCAGGGCTGCCCTTTGTCACCATTCTGTTCATAACTTTATGGACAGAATTTCTAGGCGCAGCCAGGGTGTTGAAGGGGTCCGGTTTGGTGGGCTCAGGATTGGGTCACTGCTTTTTGCAGATGATGTTGTCCTGTTTGCTTCATCAGGCCGTGATCTTCAGCTCTCTGGATCGGTTCGCAGCTGAGTGTGAAGCGGCTGGGATGAGAATCAGCACCTCCAAATCCGAGAGCATGGTCCTCAGCCGGAAAAGGGTGGAGTGCCCTCTCAGGGTTGGGGGAGAGATCCTGCCCCAAGTGGAGGAGTTCAAGTATCTCGGGGTCTTGTTCACGAGTGAGGGAAGAATGGAGCGTGAGATCGACAGGCGGATCGGTGCGGCATCCGCAGTGATGCGGGCTCTGCATCGGTCTGTCGTGGTGAAAAGGAGCTGAGCCGTAAGGCAAAGCTCTCAATTTCCCAGTCGATCTACGCTCCTACCCTCACCTATGGTCATGAGCTATGGGTAGTGACCAAAGAACGATCGCAATACAAGCGCTGAAATGAGTTTCCTCCGCAGGGTGTCTGGGCTTTCCCTTAAAGATAGGGTGAGAAGCTCAGTCATCCGGGAGGGGCTCAGAGTAGAGCCGCTGCTCCTCCGCATCGAGAGGAGTCAGATGAGGTGGCTCGGGCATCTGATCAGGATGCCTCCTGGACGCCTCCCTGGTGAGGTGTTCCGGCACGCCCAACCGGGAGGAGGCCCGGGAAGACCCAGGACACGCTGGAGGGACTATGTCTCCCGGCTGGCCTGGGAACGCCTTTGGGATTCTCCCGAAGAGCTGGAAGAAGTGGCCGGGAGAGGGAAGTCTGGGCCTCTCTGCTTAAGCTGCTACCCCCGCGACCCGACCTCGGATAAGCGGAAGAGAATGGATGGATGGATGTGCTCTGTGTGTGTGAATTACTACGTCCTTCTTAAATGGGCTTTCTCTTCCACCGACAGGACACAGAATCCCTTACATTCATGATATTACAGCTCTCTGAATAATTAAAATACTGAGATATATACTTGATATCATTTTCATGATGCTAGGAGTTAATGCATGTTATTAAACATGGGAACATGGTGGTGCAGTGATAGTGACGAACTGACGCCGGGTCCAGAGATTGCACTTGCTGTGCCGTGTACGAACTTCGATGGAATAATTTACTGCAGCAGTACTGTCTCTCTCAAACGTACTAACTCCCAATTCCTGTCCTTCCTTTTCTTTCTGCAAGTACCCAATCGCCACACAATCAGCTCTGTAATGGACGTTAAGTCATCTGTACACTTAGAATGCCGATTCTTCAAAACTTTTAAGGAACATTGAAATATCTTCGTAGTATGTGTTTAATTATTCTACCAATCTATCCATCCAGGGTCACGTCAGCCCTAGCAAGCATACAACGTGATGCAGGAACAATCCCTGAATGGGGCATCAGCTTGTTGCTACCTCTGTCCACCATGTCCTCACATGTTTAGTTATTAACAATATTCATTTTTTAAATGATGTTAAAATTGTATCTTGTGATAATAAGACACCAAAGACATCATAAAGGTTTGTGACAGCCACCCATATATTGTTTTTCTTAGCTCCAAAAGGGTTTGTTGTATCTGAAACACTATGTGCATCTCACAGAGTCCAAAATAGAACTGCCTCTAGTAGGCCAAGATGGAGGCTTTAAAGGCCTAGAGAGGAACTGATGTTACTGGGGTGCTGACCTTCAACCAATGTCCAACTCCCTTTCTGTGTTTCTTCCCCCAGTGCCTTATGGTTTTCTTCAAGCTCAAGCCCCCCACTCACATATTGTGTAACGATTGGACTGTCGCTTTGCCAACAAAGCTCTGGCAAACAACTTCCACTACGTAACCTCTGGCTTTCTAGCCAGCCTTTTGGCCCTCTGCTGCCAGCTTGGTGTACCTGAAGTGCTTCCTTTGCGTGGGCTGCTATCATATTCTCCTCCCAAGGGATGGTTAGTTCGATGAGCAGGACCCTCCTTCTCCACCACAGACCACATAACAATGTCTGGCTGGAGAGTAGTTATTGCAGCCTCTCTTGGGAAGACCATTTGCCAGGTGTAAGTATGCTAACCCTCTTCTGTGCAGGAGGTTGATACGTACTGCCAGACTTTACAAATCCTGATAGGGCATGCTTAGCTATTGCCAGTATGTGATTTGCTACAGCTCTCCAGTATCTCAGGCAGCTCTGCCCGGACTCAATCATGACGCCACCTGAAGCGTTCTTGGGTCAAAGCCACCTTACAACCTGACAATATGTGCTGGAGGCTCAACTTGAGGGTGTTGTAGGTTGCCCTCAACAGGAAACTAAGTCTACATTGTGGCGTCCTCCAGATGTCTGCCCAGGTGATATATTGGTTAATGGTAGCGCTTCTGTTGTAGCCTGGTGACTTCATCCACCACCGTGATCTTCTGCTGTTTCTTGGTAAGTTTGGACCAGAATTTCTTCTCTGCTCTTCAGTCCAGGCCAGGGCAACTGGTCAGGACCACCACAACCACCTCTCGATGTTGCAAGCTGGAGATGGCCTGGTTGAATGCTTGATTAATTGAATGTTTGCCTGAGTTAATTGAATGAATGATCGATTGAATACATGAATAGGTGCTTGGTTGATCAATTTATTGGATTATTAATTATTTGAATAACTAACTGATTAATTGAATATTTTATTACTAAACTAGCCAAATACCCGGGCTTCGCAGCGGAGAAGTAGTGTGTTAAAGAAGTTATGAAAAAGAAAAGGAAACATTTTAAAAATAACGTAAAATGATTGTCAATGTAATTGTTTTGTCACTGTTATGAGTGTTGCTGTCATCAAGGATTTGATTATCATTATTTCTTTCAGTCAGGTTCGTATTTGGAGGTAAACCGATTTGGTTGTGAACCGAAGCAATTTCCCCCATAGGATTGTATGCAAATACAATTAATCCGTTCCAGACCATACAAACTGTATGTAAATATATATTTTTTTAGTTTTTAAGCACAAATATAATTATACCATAGAATGCACAGCGTAATAATAAACTAAATGTAAAAACATTGAATAACTTAGTCCTTAGTTTAATAAACCACTAAGAAAAATAACATTGCAACAATGCACGCTATGAACAGATCGCTGGAAACAGAAGTGAAAACAAAATCAAGACCAGTGCATTTTTAACTGCCTTCTTACCTTAATGCGTCCAGCTCTCTCTCACTCTGCCTGTGTGTGTGTCGCGCAATCTCTCGCGCTGACTGTGTGTGTGTCGCGCTATCTCTCGCTCTGACTGTGTCTGTGCGTCTGTCTCTCTCTCGCTGCACAGGAAATGCACAGGGAGAGACCGAACATGTACAAACTGAAATAGAAACTGGCTTGTTCGTATACCGAGTGTGTGGTCACGAATATTTAGCTCAATTACGTTGGAGGTGTGCTGATTTTCGCAGTAGCTGCACTTATGAATATGCTAAGCACAGTCCTTCACCCGCAAATATTTACCTTATATGAGCAGGCACTCAATTACGTGGGAGGCGTGATGACGCGGACGCAACTCCGAACTGCAGGCTATAGCCGTATATATGGACGAAATTATGTTCCAGTTATGACCATTACGCGTAGAATTTCGAAATAAAACCTGCCAAACCTTTGTAAGTAAGCTGTAAGGAATGAGCCTGACAAATTTCAGCCTTCCACCTACACAGAAAGTTGGAGAATTAGTGAGTGAGTAAGTCAGTGAGGGCTTTGCCTTTTATTAGTATAGATTAACTGAATGAATATTTGATTGAATGCATGAATGAGTGGTTGATTGAATAATTGAATGAGTGATTATTTGAATGTTGGACTTGTTGAAATTAATATTTGATTTCTGACTTAACTGAATGAATGATCGATTGAATACATGAATCAGTGAATGGTTGATCGATTTATTGAATGATTAATCTATTGCAATAGTAGATGATGAACTGAATGTTTGATTGCTGAGTTAAATGAGTGAATGATTGATTGAGTGATTGGAGGATTGATTCATTAAATAACTAATTATTTGAAGGACCAACAGATGATGAGTTAATGAGTTCATTCACTGACCGACTGACTGAATTAACGCCCAGTGATTCATTGATCTGATTGACTGATTTGCTCAGTTCTCATTCCACTTCCCAATAAATGGCACATCTTGATCAAGTCTTTAGATGCCCGGCTGCAGGCTGCTCATTACAATTCATCAGCACCCGAAAGGAGTGCCAAGGGCAGCTTGGTACACCCTGAGGGGTGAATGATTTACAGCTCTGCAGTGTAATTTAAGAAGCACATAGTGACAGAAAGCCTCAGGGCCTGGAGAAAGAAAAAAAAAATAATAAAAAGCAAGCAGCCCATGAGCAGCATAGAGAGCACTTGAGTTTAAAAGGAAGATAGACTCGAATTACACATGGAATAAAGTGCAGTTGTGTCCAACTTGATTGGCTTGACCTCCTCATGTGGCACCGAAAAACTGACAAATGTGGCATCTCAGCCAGGATGACTTCACACTTTAGAGTGGGGTTACGGCCCTCGGGTCATTTATAACAGATTGAACAATTTGCCACTTGTTTTGAAAAAGAGATAGGGCAGTGGTGTGGGTGGGGGGTGGCTTTGGCTTCTGTTGGTTTGAATTCTGGACTTCCCTCTGTTTTAAGGGGTCTGATGGCCGGCCATTTTGGACAGTACCAGAGCACTGAACTGGAGAGCTTAGCCATATTACACGGGCACTGTTTTTTTGATCATGATTTGTTTTTTGTTCCTGATTTTCTAAAAATCTCTTCCATGTAGGCTTTTACATTGAAGACCAGCGCAATTATGTGTTTTCATAATCTGCTAAAAGAAATGCCAGCACAGGTCTACACTCACCTAAAGGATTATTAGGAACACCTTATTCAATTTCTCATTAATGCAATTATCTAATCAACCAATCACATGGCAGTTGCTTCAATGCATTTAGGGGTGTGGTCCTGGTCAAGACAATCTCCTGAACTCCAAACTGAATGTCAGAATGGCAAAGAAAGGTGATTTAAGCAATTTGGAGCGTGGCATGGTTGTTGGTGTCAGACGGGCCGGTCTGAGTATTTCACAATCTGCTCAGTTACTGGGATTTTCACGCACAACCATTTCTAGGGTTTACAAAGAATGGTGTGAAAAGGGAAAAACATCCAGTATGCGGCAGTCCTGTGGGCGAAAATGCCTTGTTGATGCTAGAAGTCAGAGGAGAATGAATGGGCCGACTGATTCAAGCTGATAGAAGAGCAACTTTGACTGAAATAACCACTCGTTACAACCGAGGTATGCAGCAAAGCATTTGTGAAGCCACAACACGCACAACCTTGAGGCGGATGGGCTAAAACAGCAGAAGACCCCACCGGGTACCACTCATCTCCACTACAAATAGGAAAAAGAGGCTACAATTTGTACGAGCTCACCAAAATTGGACAGTTGAAGACTGGAAAAATGTTGCCTGGTCTGATGAGTCTCGATTTCTGTTGAGACATTCAAATGGTAGAGTCAGAATTTGGCGTAAACAGAATGAGAACATGGATCCATCATGCCTTGTTACCACTGTGCAGGCTGCTGGTGGTGGTGTAATGGTGTGGGGGATGTTTTCTTGGCACGCTTTAGGCCCCTTAGTGCCAATTGGGCATTGTTTAAATGCCACGGGCTACCTGAGCATTGTTTCTGACCATGTCCATCCCTTCATGACCACCATGTACCCATCCTCTGATGGCTACTTCCAGCAGGATAATGCACCATGTCACAAAGCTCGAATCATTTCAAATTGGTTTCTTGAACATGACAATGAGTTCACTGTACTAAAATGGCCCCCACAATCACCAGATCTCAACCCAATAGAGCATCTTTGGGATGTGGTGGAACGGGAGCTTCGTGCCCTGGATGTGCATCCCACAAATCTCCATCAACTGCAAGATGCTATCCTATCAATATGGGCCAACATTTCTAAAGAATGCTTTCAGCACCTTGTTGAATCAATGCCACGTAGAATTAAGGCAGTTCTGAAGGCGAAAGGGGGTCAAACACCGTATTAGTGTGGTGGTCCTAATAATCCTTTAGGTGAGTGTATATACTATATAATAAAAAGCTACCCCCTCTGTCTCAGTGTCTGTATATATGGTCCCTCCGAGCAATCTGATTGGTCGGTTTGGCTTTAGTTGCACAATGGCAGGGGTACAAAGTTCAATTACTGATGGTTCCAATTATTTTATTTTTTTATAAAAGTTGAATTAAAATGGAGAATTTCAATGACAACAGAGTAAGGTGGCACAGTGGTAGCGCTGCTGCTTTGCAGCAAGGAGGTTGGGGGTTTGCTTCCTGGGTACTCCCTGTGTGGAGAGCACATTGAGTAGCGAGAAAAGCACTAAATAAATATAAAGAATTATCTCTCTATTGTATAAAAAAATCCTGGGACTAGACAAGACTTTTTCAGAGAGATAATTTCAAGTCCTGCGAGACGAGACTTTGTGCCAAGAGATTTAACCAGGTCCCCAGTCCACTCACCTCTCATTCATGGGAATGATATTGTCAGACACAGTTCCTGTGCTCTCAACTCTTATACATTTTTACGTTTTCCTCATTTTAATACAAGACCAAGTGGAGTTGAAAACCTAACAGGTTTAAGCAGTGGCAGAAATAAAAGACAAAGTAGAACGTCATAAAAGAGGTTAAAAAATGTCGCTGCGATACACATGCAGAGCAAGTTAGAGATTATGAAAGTACTAAAATTCAAAAGTCTCAAAAAACTGATAGTAAAGATCACATTAGTACTAAAAAATGGAAATTATTACTCGTTTAAATAACTGAACAGCAAAAAGAGATTGAATATATGGACATAGGTGATATGACAGAAGTATATAGATATTATTGAGCTTTAAACTTTAAGTCGGAGACTTGTAGATCGTCTAATTTGTGTTGCCAAATGGGAAAAATAGTGTTTCATCCCAATGAAGAGACGTATCTGCGAGAATGAAAAGATTAGTTGCTTGGTGAAAGTGAAATCCACAAACACTACAGGGAAAATGTCAGAATCTAAAATAATATGTTTGTGTTTGAATCATTCAATGCTCAAAACGTAGATTTACACGATTCTGGACCATACACTATGAGAATCTGTGGTCCCACAAAAATTACAACTATGACAATTTTAATTTCAAAGAAACCATAATTCGGTCAGGTTTATATTTATGATCACGGAGAAGCGATGCAACACAGAATTGAAAGAGTTAAATGAACAGACGTATTAGAAACTAACAAAATACCCGCACTTTGCAGCGGAGAAGTAGTGTGTTAAAGAAGTTATAAAAAAGAAAAGGAAACGTTTTAAAAATAATGTAACATGATTGTCAATGTAATTGTTTTGTGACTGTTACTAGTGTTGCTGTCATCAAGGATTTGATTATCATTATTTCTTTCAATCGGGTTCGTATTTGAAGGACATGTTGTGTTCAAGTTACATTATTTGTTTGTCAACCATTGTAAAGATAACAGGTTTCATTCATCCAAGTGTTCACTACCCAAATCGCTATTCATGAATCTAAGATGTTTAACAGGCGTTCCTGGTATTAAGTTGTGGATTTGCCTGTGAATATTTAGCGGCAGCCTCTCTATGAACTTGTGGATTTTTCTGCAAGTATTTGGCGGCAGCGTCACAAAGTTGTTTCCGTGTAGCTGCATCAGAAAATGTACCACGACATCCGACACACCTCCTTTTTACTGTTTTCTCACAGCTTGGATTGCTGCTGTCATAATGGGTTTGAGTTTCATGGTTTGTTTCAATTACGACAGTATTTGTAGGACTTGTGTTGAAGTGACAAGCGGCATCTGTCAAGCGTTGTAAGCATACAACCGTTTTCATCGATAACTTCACATCCAGCTTTTGAGAGTTTAAAGATTCATAAACATCAAAGTGTCCACTACTGAAATCGTCACCTGTCAGTCTAAGATGTTTAAGAGGCATTGGCGGTTGTACGAAAGGTGTAAAATATTTGGCCATTTCGGTACACTTGAAAGCGACAACCGAACAATTCAGCGGCAGCCATCAACTCACATGCAGACCCATACGTGAAGGGCTTAAGCATTTTACTCTTCTAGTGCTCCTGTGTAGTCTAATTATCTCCTGTACCGTCATCAGTCCACACCTTGAACCTGTCCCAGTCATTCAATACATAAGACACAATGTTCCTCCGGATATCAAGAGTGAGCCTGATATGGCCGTGCAATATGTAACAAAGAGAATGGAAAAGGTAGGTGTCATCTCCGGGCATGGAAACCACTCGGTAAGTGACAGTTCTTTGATCGATGGTGATCACCTCGATAGACATGTTAATGGGGGTACGGTTGGAACGATAAAGGAAATGGGTACCTGAACAATGTAAAGTAAGTCTAAAATACCTACACAATAACTATAATCGTAATAAATGAACAATAAGACAGCGGAGAAGCCTTGGATTAAATAAAAAGGCTGCAGTTATCAGCAGGGAGACGTGAATCCTGTGGCGAAGCAAGGAAGGGAATGTAGAGACCGGAGCAATAGGACAGCCTTAAATGGGCATGCAGTCAGTTACATGCGAGGCGTGATGATGGGGGACCCAATGCCACCTCACACGGTGACCGAGCAGCAGGCTACGGATGTATATATGTAATTAAGTAGGTTCCAGTTATGACCGTTATGCATAGAATTTCTAAATGAAACCTGCTTAATTTTTGTAAGTAAACTGTAAGGAATGAGCCTGCCAAATTTCAGCCTTCTACCTACACGGGAAATTGGAGAATTAGTGATGAGTGAGTGAGTGAGGGCTTTGCCTTTTATTAGTATAGATTCTACAGCCAATAATGGATACAAATCCATAAATCCAAAAGTATTACACTTTACACAAAATGTATCTGCAAAACACGGACAAAGAAGTTTTCTTGGATTCCTACATGAATCTGAAAGATCACACTCGCATATACTGTATAATAAACCAACATGTGACGAAGTGTATTGTGATAATAGTTTCGAAAGACGGAGATATAAAAGACAGAGTTGATATTCATGTTTGTCCAAAAGCACAGCATGATTCGTCACAAGCAGCAGATCCGAGAAATGACAGGTGCATAGTGCCCGCACAGGGGTTGGCAAGCGAAGCGAGCAGGGGACAGAGCCACCTAGTTTATTATTGTTATTAGGGTTGGGTAGCTAAAGATGAACCAGGGGCTACCTGATTTGCCTTCAAAAATAGAAAGTATTCATGAGAATACTTTGGTTATTATCACAATATAATATTGATGCTGATTTTTTGCCAGTTTTGGCCATTTTGTATTAAAAGTAATTTTTCAGTTGCTATTTATTGTGCACTACTTTATTGGGTATACTTTCAAAAATGTCATATTTAAGAAAATTGAACAACAATTAGTCCCAGACACCACTAACACACATCAGTCAATGACATGTTTGTTTTTGTTGATATTTTTTATTGATTTTAATTAGAAACAGATGGCATTCCACACAGTCAAGACAAATTTAATAAATCAAAGCAAAATTCGACGCCCACCCAAGAGAAAGAGACAGGAGCCACCAAAGCTACTATAGCTATAAAAAGAGCATGAAAAGAAGGGTATCCTATTCCCTGAAATGGAATCTAATTCTAAAATGTTATTGATTAGATCCCATCACATTTTTAAAAAGTTTAGAACAGATCCTCTAAGTGAGAATTTGATTTTTTTTTTTCCAATTTCATGTAGTATAGAACATTAGTTACGCACTGACTTAAGAGTGCTGGGGTGGGATTCTTCCAGTTGAGCAAGATGAGTCTATGTGCTAATAGTGAAGTAAAGGCAATTATAGTTTGTTTGTCCTTCTCCACTTTAAGCCCATCAGACAGACCACCAAACGCAGCTGTTAATGGATTAGGAGCGATTGTGACACCAAAGCTTTCTGATACACATTCAAAGATTTTAGTCCAAAATGTTAATTTGGTGCATGTCCAGACTGTATGGCCCAGTGAGGCTGGAATTCGATTGCAACGTTCACAGCTTGGATCTTTACCTGGAAACATTTTGGACAATTTAAAACAAGATGAATGCACTCGATAAAAGATTTAAAGTTGAATAACTGAATGTTTTATGCATATTTGGAGCTTGAGTGTATTCTGTGCATGGCTGCCTTCCACTCCTTTTCTGAAATATTAAGTGACAAATTCTTTCCCCAAAGTACTCTGGGGTCTTTGAAAGGAAGAGACTCTAAAATATTTGTATAAATTGTAGAGTCTTCAAGACTGATGAAGGTGGAAGGTAAGGAAAACTGGGAGTCAATGACATTTTGACATCACTTGAATTACAGTCTCTGTTTTTAATTCCATTGTTAAATTCTGTAATTCTGTTGTCTACTAACACACAATGTTGTATTACTGCTATTACTTTTACTTATTCGTGCAAAATTATTTAATAAAGAAAAATATAATAACTGAGTCGTAGATGAAGTCAATAAAAATGAGAAATTCCCTACGTTTCATATCAGTTAACTTAGTCACTGAACGCTCCTGTCACCCGATGCCGACATTGTCTAACGTGTTTAAACGGCTTTAGCACAAGGCTGCAATGTAGCAAAATGTGAAAAAAGTTAAGGAGTCTGAATATTTTTTGAATCCACACTACAGTGTTTCCTCTGGCTTTGATGAAGGGGATAGTGGCTTGGAAAAGTTACATTGAAGACAAGAAGGGAGTTGAGATGATAAAGAAACAACTGAAGCTAAAGAGAGGAGAAAAATGTGGAGGCATGAAGACGAAAACTGGACCTTTTGAGACTTCAGTCACATTGAGCCTTTAAGCATAAGCTCAGAAGAGTATGAGACTCGGTACATGCTAGGTGCAATTTGAACCAAGGTGTGAAATTCAATTCTTACATCATCCTCCTTCTTTTCATCTTTGGAAGGCATCTCTATTTATTATCACTCTTCTTGAATTCTCCACTCCGAGGATGAACAGATCCTCTAATCCTAACATTACTCAGTGGCGGTTTATGGTACAGTTCAGTTCAGGGATGATTGTCCTATGATCCTCATCGTCACTCTTCTTCTTAATCTTCTTGTCTCGGTGGTTTGCTATTTGGGTTACACTCCTCTCTCCTTGCTGTGTCCAGGTAATGTTTGCCAAGCTATTTCCGCTGTTCAGGGAGGGTAGATTATTTTGGCCGGGTGCCAGTGGGATGATCCTTTTTGTAGTGTTTTTCATTTTACTTTTCCCTTATAGATAGTATGAATCTTACATGTTTTTAAATATTAATATATTATATGTGAAACTATATAATTATAATCATAAAACTTTACATGAAAATATGCACACACTAAAAAACAGGAAAATGCATTTACCAAAAAAAAAACAAGTCAGATTTATAGAGCCTGCCGTACACACATTTCATAAAAATTAAAGCTCAAATGTGATAAATACAATGCGCAGACTGTATTTTAGTTTCCCTTTTTTGCACTGAAGAAGTTTATTGTTTTTTTTTCGTCAGTTTAGACTAATTGCTGTCACTTCTCAGTAAACTGGCCAACAGGTCAGGAATATCTTAACATAAACTTCGCTCCGTCATGCCCACCGTGTTGGAAATTTTTAACCGACCGACGAAGTGTCACATCCAGTTTTCGTATGCCATGGGTGCAAATTGTCACACATCTGTGCCTTGGGGAAACAATGTAAAGCCTCAGGTGGTGGTAATTCCTCAGCAATCCACAGGGTGGCGCTGTACTCTAATGCCTCGTCTCTTCATCCCTATGCAGACTGGGTGATTGACAACCTCACCACCTCTGATGTCACTTCTGGTGTCGGTCCCCCTGAACCTGTCTCTTCCTGCCTGGCCTGCATTCAACTGGAAAGTGTTGCCATCCCGGATAATCTAATCTTAGACTCGCAACCATAGAGACATATGAAAAAAGTGAATGAGTCTGAATACTTCTTGATTCCACGTTACATTGCTGCCTCTGGCTTTGGAGGATTAGGAGAGATTGTGACCCCAAAGCTGTCTGATAGACATTCAAAGATTTTAGTCCAAAATGTTAATTTGGTGCATGTCCAGAATGTGTGGCCCAGTGAGGCTGGAACTCGATTGCAACGTTCACAGGTTGGATCTTCACCTGGAAACATTTTGGACAATTTAAAACAAAATCAATGCATTCGATAAATGATTTTAAATTGAATGACTGAACGTTTTACGCATATGGTGCTCGAGTGTATTCTATGCATTTTACGCATATGGTGCTCGAGTGTATTCTATGCATGGCTGCCTTCCACTTCTTTTCTGAAATATTAAGTGACAAATCCTTTCACCAAAGTACTCCGGGGTCTTTGAAAGAAAGAGACTTTAAAATATTTGTATAAATTATAGAGACCTCAAGATTGATGAAGGTGGAAGGTAAGGAAAACTGGGAGTCACTTGAATTACAGTCTCTGTTTTTAACTCCATTGTTAATTACTGTTAAAAATCTCGTATTTAATGTTGTCTACTAACACACGGAATTGTATTACTGCTATTACTTTTACTCATTCTTACAAAATTATTTAATAAACAAAAATGTAATAACTGAGTCGTGGATGAAGTCAATAAAAATGAGAAATTCCCTATGTTTCATATCAGTTAACTTAGTCACTGAACGGTCCTGATTGTCACCCAATGCCGACATTGTCTAACGTGTTTAAACGGCTTTAGCACAAGGCTGCAATGTAGCAAAATTTGAAAAAATTGAAATGGTCCGAATATTTTTTAAATCGACACTACAGTGTTTCCTCTGGCTTTGATGAAGGGGATACTGACTTGGAAAAGTTACATTGAAGACGAGAAGGGAGTTGAGATGTTAAAGAAACAACTGAAGTTAAAGAGAGAAGAAAAACGTAGAGGCATGAAGAGTGATAACTGGACCTTTTGAGACTTGAATATATGGAGCCCTTGATTGTGAAACTATCTCTAAGTGTTGTGATACCTTGAGAGGCTCAAAGAGAGAAGGAGATGGGAATTTCACCAGTATGGAAGGCTGTTTTTATAAAGATTAGGGTGTGAGGGTGCCAAGGAGACTGGTGGCTAGTAGTTTTTCAGCTTTATGCCAAATATTCAGCACATATTAAAAGATACCATTTAGTGGTGTGGGATTTTAACTTTTAAAGAGATGATGGTGCTACGATATTAGATTCAGTATTAAATCATGAAGATGGATTTATGTAGAGTGGTGGAGGTAAGTCAGGTAACCAAATCCAAGTCATTGCTAACTTAGATTCGGCAGCATTCATTCAGCTTAATGGTGAACCTCGTGGGCATCACTGGAAATCAAGGAGACGCGCATTTAAGACTAAAGCCAGTAGGCACTTTTTTATGCAAAGAGTTGCGGGACTCTGGAACAAACTACCAAGACATGGAGTTGAAGAAGAAACCCTGACAATCTCTAAGAAGAATCTGGATGAGATTTTGAGACCTCTTAGCTGTTAGCTAAACAAATGAGCTGGATGGACTGAATGGCCTCGTCTCGTTTATCAAATTTCTTAGAGACATTCCGTTTCTTCATTTTATTTTGCTTTTTTATTATAGAAGGTTGCAGTGTCTCACAAGATATTTGTTTTGTCCTCTTTTGCAACATACAGGTAACACAACACATCATTACCAACATAAATAGCTAATCTGCAGCGGTTTTCCTTATGTAACTGTAACACTTTAATGCACTCAAATTGTAATAAAGTCAACTAGCACGCACATAGAGGAGGACCTGAATTGGAGCGCTAACACCACAGAACTAGTAAAGAAGGCACAGCAGAGACTTTACTTCTGGAGGATCTTCAGGAAGAACCATTTCAACCAAAAAGTTCCCATGTCCTTCTACTGTTGCTCCATCGAGAGCGTATTGACTTATTGCATCTATGTGTGGTTTGGCAGCTGCATTGCATCAGAGAAGAAAACACTCCAGAGGGTCATCACCACTGGCCAGAAGATCATCAGATGTCCTCTTCCATCATGGGAAGACGTTTACACTTCCCTCTACCTGAAAAAGGCCCAGAGCAAAATGTTAGATTCATCCCACCCCGGTCACTCTCTATTTGAACTGCTGCCCTCGGGCAGATACTTCAAGACAATAACAAGATTTGACATGCAGACTAAAAAATAGATATTTTGATTTTCTATATGGTGTTCCACAAGGATCTATCCTGGGTCCACTGCTCTTTTCGATCTCTGTGCTTCGATGAGGTCAAATTATCTCAAGACATAACGTGAGCCACCACAGCTATGCTGATGACACACAACTGTATTTCTCAATAGCGCCTGATGACCCCGACTCTCTTGTCTCACTGACCCTCAATGTCTTGCTTGTGTTTCTGTATGGATGAGTAGTAATTTTCACAAACTAAATAAGGAGAAAACAGAAATTTTAGTGATTGGCAATAATGGATATAATGAGGGTATAGAAATAAACTTGATCTATTAGGCTTAGAAGTCAAGACCGAAGTAAAGAATTTAGGGGTAACTATTGACTCTGACTTGAATTTTAAATGACATATTAATCAGATTACTAGGACAGTATTTTTTCACACATAGCAAAAGTTAGACCTCTTATAACATTGGAAGATGCTGAGAAATTAGTTCACACTTGTTTTAGTTGACTAGATTACTTTCTTTTTTTTTTTAAATAATTTTATTGTAATCATTCCATACAAATCAATCAATTTTTTCAAAAAATAGGATTGAGATTGAAAAACAAGTTGACCTCCACCCCTGAGAGAGAGAGAGCATGGCCAACGGGGTAAAACTTAAGGCTTGTCAGCATACCTAAATTGATGAGTTTAATAGACCAATAGAGATAAATGGAGAAGAAAAAATGCCGACTGGATTACTTTAATGCGCTCCTCTCAGGACCACCCAAAAAAGACATCAATCAATTGCAACGAGTGCAGAATGGAGCTGCTAGAATCTCAACTAGGAAAAGAAAATCTGAGCACATCACCTCAGTTCTGATGTCACTACACTGGTTACCTGTGTCATTTAGAACTGACTTTAAAATACTGCTGATGGTGTACAAAGCCTTCAATAATCTGCTCTATCTTATATTTCGGAATGCCTCTCACCTTACACTCCAAATCGTAATCTTAGATCTTCAAATGAGGGTCTGCTTAGAATTCCAAGAGCTAAATTTAAAAGAACTGGTGAGGTGGCCTTCTGCTGTTAGGCACCTAAAACTTGGAATAGCTGACTGATAGAAATTCACCAGGCTGATACAGTGGAGCACTTTAAAAAACTGATAAAAACTCATTATTTTAACATGTCTTTCTCATAGCTACATTTTAGTGTAACCCTGATATTCTGTATATGTATTGAATTATCATTTTTATCATGGCTCCACAATCTGTACTAACCCCTACTTTCTCTGCTGTTCTTTTTCTGGTTTTCTGTGGTGTCCATCTGCGCCCCCACCACCTGATCAGGGCACCATGCAGTCCCTACATTGATGGATTGAAGCCCAGACGACTCCATGACCACCATCATCTAATTCTTCCATGTGAAGCCTGAAAACCATGAAGACTAATGGAGATCATTGATGTTAGGTAGAATGCCCAGAGGGGGGCTGGCCAGGTGGTCCCATGGCCTCATAACCCCTGTAGATTTTTTTTCTGTCCTTTCTCACCATCAGACCTTACTTTATTCTTTGTTATTTTTAATTTTTTTTTTCCTTTTTCTTTCTTCATCTTGTAAAGCACTTTAAACTACATCATTTGTATGAAAACATGCTATAGAAATAAATGATGTTGTTGTTTTATCCAGTGGCCGTGACTGCAAATTATGCAATAAATGCCAGCAGAATGTCAAAAATGTCTTGTTGTGTGATATGATGTTTGTTTTGCTTTTCCACTTTTAGAATCTCTTTTATAAATCTTCATATTTATGTTTTTGAAGTGTTATAAGTTCTTGCTGTTTTGCACTGATAGGATGGCATCCAATTTTGTCATACTTGCGCAATGACATTAAAGATCTTCTTCTTTCGGCTACGCCTGTTAGCGGTCGTCACAGCGGATCATCTTCTCCATATCTTCCTGTCCTCGCCATCTTGCTGTATCACACCCACCAACTTCATGTCCTCTCTCCCCACATCCATAAACCTTCTCTTCGGCCTTCCTCTTTTCCTCTTGCCTGGAATTTCTATCTTTACCATCCTTCTCCCAATATAACCAGTATCTCTCCTCTGCACATGTCCAAACCAATGCAATCTCGCCTCTCTCGCTTTGTCTTCCATCCGTCCCACCAGAACTGACCCTCTAATGTCCTCATTTCTAATCCTGTCCATTCTTGTCGCACCAAATGCAAATCTTAGCATCTTTAACTCTGCCACCTTCAGCTCTGTCTTCTGCTTTCTGGTTAGTGCCACCGTCTCCAACCCATATAACAAATCTGGTCTCACTACCGACCTGTAGACCTTACCCTTTCACTCTTGCTTATACCTGTCTGTCACAAATCACTCTTGACACTCTTCTCCACTCACTCCACCCTGCCTGCACTCTCTTTTTCACCTCTCTTCATCAATCCCTGTTACTCTGTATGCATTGACAATAAAGATATTCAATTCATACGTGTACTTGCACGTTTTAGAAGTGAGACCCCTGGTTCTTTTTGCCCTCTTAAATTTTATCTGGGGCTGTAGTCCATTCTCGGCCCCTAAATCATTGCCACTCACACTGAGTACAGAAGCAGTGTGTCATCACATTGAATAAAGACATCTTCCAACTAAACCATCCTGGCAGATGAAGAATTCCTGTTACCTTAGGCACATTCAGGTGTTTCCCTAGCATTTGAAGATGCTGCTGGCAGACTCTATAAATGTGAATAAATGTTTCTCTTTCTCTCTATAGATTCCTAAAAATAGAAATGGTAGCTCTGTGCCAAACTTTTTGTGGGTTGAGCAGAAGACTTATTTATTTATTTGTGTTTTTCCTGCTCTTTGCAGGAATGGCGCCGAGCCGGTATTAGATCATGGCGTAGGTGCCATTTATTTTAGTGCCAGGAAGCCCTCCAAGGCATCTTGGCCAAGATTCCGTTTCTTCCCCCGATACTACAATTAGGGTCTGCTCTTCGCTGTCTTCTCCTGAAATCTGTTAGGCTGTACACAAAAAAATATCAATTTTTGGCTTTCTTTCAATCTGTATTTAAAAATCTTTCAAAAAAATATTAGATGGTTCATTAATTAATACACACTGCCATACATGTGCGGTTGAGAGAAGGTTGATAGGTTGAGGCTCAAATAATGTTGTTACTCAGCTGAGCCAAAAGCTGGCACTGCCACCTAACCATCTCTTCTTTTGTCCCTCTGCAGACCAGCAGAAGATCCAACCAAACAGTGATGTCACCACAAACCCGCCCTCTGATGATGTCACGTCCGGCCTTTCCTCATTACATCTTCCCTTTCAGAACCCACCTACCAATGACATCACTTCCTGTTCCTGTCACCCTGAACCATCCATCCCCTTCCTGTCTCCACCTCTATTTTACCTTCTGTATTCAGTTCTGTGTTACTTTTCATGCTGACCAGGATTTATGGAGTGGAAGAACTTGGAAGTTGGCGAACACACAGATTTATTATTTACGTGGAAAACAATTTAGATCAGCTAACATCACATTATAATATAACCTTGAGAGATGCTCTGGACACAGTGGCTCCCCTAAAAACAAAAGCACAAAGCACATAGAAACTCTCCCTGGTTTAATGAAAATACTCAAGCTCTTAAATTAGAGTGTCAAAAACTTGAGCGCAGATGGAGAACAACAAAGCTACATGTCTTTCAAATTGCATGGACAGAGAGTGTAAATAAATATAAAAAAGCCCTCTTTAAAGCTCGCTCAGAATACTATTCTACATTAATAGATAGCAATAATAATAATCCTCGGGTACTGTTTAGAACAGTGGCTAAATTAACAAATGGGAATTCAGATCAACAGTGCAAAATACCAACAGATATTAGCAGTACAGACTTTATGAACTTCTTCAATGAGAAAATTAAAAATATAAGATCCCAGATCTCAGCATCACAGTACAAACCAAATACTAGCTTAGCAGACCCTGCCGCACATTGCATTCAGCACTTTAGTAATTTTAATCCTGTAACTCACCAGGAAGTCTTAACTTTAATTACTAAAATGAAGCCCACTACTTGTTCCCTAGATCCAGTGCCAACAAAACTAGTAAAAAGTGCAATGGATGTTCTTGCAGCGCCTATTCTAACCGTTATCAATAGTTCATTGCTGCATGGCACAGTACCTGATGCACTAAAAGTGCCGGTCATTAAACCTTTACTTAAAAAGTCAGACTGAGACCCACACATACTAAATAATTATAGGCCTATTTCAAATTTACAATGTCTCTCTAAAATACTACAAAAAGTAGTCGCCAGTCAGCTTCAGTCTCACCTTACGCATTACAATTTATTTGAGAAATTCCAGTCTGATTTTCGCACTGGTCATAGTACAGAAACGGCACTAACATGGGTTGTAATTGACATTCTGATATCTTCTGATGAAGGAAACTCCACTGTAATTATGTTTTTAGACTTAAGTGCAGCATTTGACACCATTGACCATTCGATTTTACTGCACAGGCTAGAAAACAATGTTGGGCTTACAGGCCCCGTGCTCGCTTGGTTCAGTTCTTATTTATCAAATTGATTCCAATATGTACAGAAATGTGCTGACAGTACTCCATCACTATACACAGAAGTTCAATATGGTGTCCCGCAGGGCTCAGTACAGGGTCCTTTACTGTTTTCACTTTACATGCTTCCACTGGGATCTCTCATTAGGAAACATCAAGTTAATTTTCACTCTTATGCAGATGACAACCAGTTATACCTTTCATTTAAATCAAATGAAGTTTCTCCGATGTTGTCTTTAATTAGTTGTCTTAGTGAATTAAAGAAGTGGATGAATGAGAACTACTTGTTTTTAAATACAGATAAAACAGAGATGTTAATTGTTGGAGGGAATGACGCTGATCACAGCAATATTTTGTCATCATTTAACTCAGTTGGAATCCCAATTAGTTTTACTGAATCAGCCCGCAATCTAGGAGTTATCTTTGATTCTAGCATGTCATTTAAATCACATATTACAAAGTTGTCCAAAACATGTTTCTTCCATCTTAAAAATGTTAGGAAATTAAGGCACTTTCTTAATTAACAGGATTCTGAGAAATTAATTTATGCATTTATCTCTAGTAGGATTGACTACTGCAATGCGGTGTTCACTGGCTGTTCAAACTGTTCTTTATACAGCCTCCAGTTAATCCAAAATCACAATATCCTACTGAAACGATGGATGGTGTCCTTGTGGATCTCCTGTCAGATCTGGACCACGTCATCACTGAGCTTCTTTACAGTATTAGGCGTCGGATGGACCGAAACATAATGTCCCACCCAGTGGTGGTCTATTGGATTGAGGTTAGGTGAGCAGAGTGTGGGGGTCAGTCAATGGTATCAATTCCTTCATCCTCCAGGAAATGCCTGCATACTCTCGTCACATGAGGTCGGGTATTGTTCTGCACCAGGAGGAACCCAGGACCCCCTGCATCAGCATAGGGTCTGCCAATGGGTCCAAGGATTTCATCCCGATACCTCTCCAGATATACCATCACTGACCCACCAGCAAACCGGGCATGCTGAACGATATTACAGGCAGCATGACGTTCTCCACGGCTTCTCCAGACCATTTCATGTCTGTCACATGTGCTCAGGGTGAACCTGCTCTCATCTGTGAAAAGCACAGGGTGCCAGTGGTGGACCTGACAATTCTGGTATTCAATTACATATGCCAATCGAGCTTCACTGTGCCAGGCAGGCAGTGAGCACAGGGCCCACTAGAGGAAGTCGGGCCCTCAGACTACCCTCATTAGGTCTGTTTCTGATTGTTTTGTCAGAGACTTTCACACCAGTGGCCTGCTGGAGGTCATTTTGTAGGCTCTGCCAGTGCTCATCCTGTTCCTCTTTGCCCAAAGGAGCAGATACCGGTGGGTTCTGCTGATGGGTTAAGGACCTTCTACAAGGGGCCCTGTCCAGCTCTCCTAGAAGAACTGTCTGTCTCCTGGAATCTCCTCCATGCCCTTGAGATTGTGCTGGGAGACACAGCAAACCTTCTGGCAATGACAGACACGTGTTGATGTGCCATCCTGGAGAAGCTGGACTACCTGTGCCACCTCTGTAGGGTCCAGGAATGGCCTCATGCTACCAATAGTGACACTGACCATAGCCAAATGCAAAGCGAGTGACAAAACAAATGAGGAGGGAAAAATGTCATTGGCCTCCCTCCACCTTTTAAACCATTCATTCCTATTTTGGGGGTCGTCTCAGTGTTGCCCCTCTAGTGTACCAAAGCAGCTGAAACTGATGAAGAAGCCCCTCTGTTTCCTCACTGCGCAGATCAATAACCCATAAGTGTCACTGACTTGATGCTGTACTTGGATTAAAAAGAGTGGCATTAATTTTTTGAGCAGTGTACTGTATATATATATATATATATATATATATATATATATATATATATATATATATATATATATATATATATATATATATATATATATATATATATATATACAACACATTAAAAATAATGGTTTTATTATCAACAGCAACTCTGTACAAAATGTAAAGAAACTGTTAATGACTTTATTTTGACCAGCAACACGACTAAAAGTCCACATTTGAATGAGAGTCCTTGAAGCACCATGCAAAGTTGCCAGCTTAGAAGCACTTGTGCCATCAATGTAACACATTTCTTTAATAATAATACAATGAGAAGTCAAGCAAAATGACACCTTTTAACTAAAAAGATCACAATATGCAGGCATATTTCGAGGCAACTCAGGCCTCGATTACTTCTCTCTCTCTCTATAAAATCCAGCGTCTGTCTGTCTGTATGTATGCCTGTCTGCTTTTCACGAGAGAACTATAATTTGCTTGAAGATTCCAGTTGATTTTGCAACTTCTCTCATCGCGCTTCTGGAATTAAATAAAAAGTCGTGAACATGGTCATGGGTTATCAAAGTAATCCCAAAGCCACCTCTTTATATCACACCTCTTATGGTTGCATTATGTCTATATATATATAAAATCCAATGTTTGTCTGTCCGTCTGTCTGTCTGTCTGTCTGTCTGCTTTTCACGAGAGAAGTACTTAACGGATTTAGATCGGGTTTTTTTCTATAATTTGCTTGAACATTCTAGTTGATTTTGCAACTTCTGTCATTGCGCTAGGCATTGTTGTGGCACCAATTTACTGGTGCAAATCTGAGAGAGAAGCTGCGGACCGAGGGGAAGGGGAGGCAGGATCTCAGGAGTGGGGAGCTGCACTCACGTGCTAGCCTCCAGTCGAGTCGCTCTACCTCTCACCACATGTTGGAGCGCACCTCACCTCCGCATAGCTAGTGATACCTGTTTGTTCAGCAGACATTATCATCTAGAGATTATTAAAGGTTAACGAGAGACGCTCGATCAGATACAGTGCCAACGTTTGATGTTTCCACTTTCTCCCACCAACCTGGAAACTGATTATGTCACCATGATGCCACCTGCTGATGCTGACATTACCCTGACACCCTACGATAATAGTGAGGTCTGAATGCTTATTTGCTGCTCAGTATATGTGCAAAGGGGGGAATTGTGGAAGCTACAATACAATACAATGGAATGATGTATGTTTTAATAATGTACTGATATTGATATGTTGATATAAGCAATTGACTAATATAAGTGTGTGTGTAAGCAAGAATATTTAAAGGATGGTGACAACTGTTAACACAAGAATGGTTTGTAATTTCCTAAAAGCAACTGTTAGAAAAGACTGAATTAAAATAAAATGTGATGACATAGAAGAAAAAAGCTTGCAAAAAGAGGAAACACTGAAGCACTGAAGCAAGAGTACAAATGTTTTGGAAAAGGGCACAGAGAGGTAAAAAACTATATAAGCAGCCTGAATATGGGGAAGTGAGAGTCTTTCTGAATTGCAAGCAGAAAGCTCCATAATCGCTACTCACCTGTTTATTAATTCTTTTAATAAACTAACATTGATTAATTGCACTCCTGTCTTCCTCTGTGTCTTTCTTCCACAGTACCTACCTTCTGCTTGGCCAGAGGTATGGTGGCTCTGAGGCTACGGATCTGCACTGGCAATCGGAAAGTTGCCGGTTTCAATCTCGTAAATGCCAAAAAGGACTCTGCTCTGTTGGGCCCCTGAGCAAGGCCCTTAACCTACAATTGCTAAGCGCTTTGAGTAGTGAGAAAAGCGCCAAATAAATGCAAAAGAATTAAATTAAATGAATTAGAGGTACCTTGCCAACTTTTTTACATTTTTGGTAAAGCGATCACAACTACATTCTTGCCCCTGATAGCAAAACCAAAAATATTGTATATCAAGAGGCCCTCGGATACAAAAGCAATCAATATAAATTCTTTTTAATACAAATTATTACATTTTTTAAAGTTTGTCCTGTTTCACGATTACGCGGGTAGAGCCACGGGGGACAGTTAATCTTTCCTAAAGAAAGATTGTAATCTTTTCAGTTAGTCAATAAAACGTTAACTTCTCATTGCATCCATAATGACTAACACGATATCACACCCTAGCAATTGAATAATAATAATAGTTCTTTTCTCAAAGTGAGTGGGGAGGCACTAAAACCACCATTAATGTGCAGCCTCCACCTGGATGGTGCAACAGCAGCCATTTTGTGCCAGTACACTCACGACACTGTTAGCTGTTAGATGGTGAAGGGCAGAGAGATTGTTTGCCAATTAGAGACACAGGATGATTAAGGGGCCAGTATTGACTCTGTCATGGTGGTCAATTTAGACAAGACATACATCAGCATGCACCCTACTCTTTATGAAGGGTGTTCAGGGATCTTTTATGACCACAGAGATTCAGGTCCTCGATTTTACGTCTCATCAGAAGGACGGCACCATTTTACAGCACACTGTCCCAGTCAAAGCACACTAGGGTCAGCACTCAGACCGCAGCTTAAGCACCACCTGCTGGCTTTGCCAACACGTCTTCCAGCAGCAACCCAAGCTTTTTCTGTTTGGTCTTCCATCCAAATACTGGCTGGGCCCAAACACGCTTAGCATCAGGTGGATGAGCTGTCCACACTTGCTGCATGCAACACACTTGGCAATTGGTGACTGTTTGCATTCAGTGACTGGCAGAATGTTCATGTAATGCTGTCCAGATATTCGTGACAAGTCCTGCCTTCGGGCAGCTGTTATCCACATTCGGTACCAGAGCCTACAGCTTCCACATCATCCAAGTGATTGTCTCTATCTTGACCACTGTCATTACCATCAAAGTATTGATCTTGCAACAAATTCAGTTGTATCAAGACATCGGCAGCTTTATACCTTTTTTGCAATGACGTAACCGCGGCCTGTCTATTCATAAAAAAAAAACAAAAACAAATTCTATGTCTGTCCACTAGATGGCAGCCCTGTAGCAGATAACAAAGACACAGCAGCAAAGCTCCCTAGCAAGCTGGCTGCGTCTATAGTGTCTGTACGCTGAGGTTCGAGTTCTCTCGTAAGGCTCAGTGACTTACAACTTAATTCATACCTCTTGTTCGCAGTGTTAAGCTTATGGTGAAAGGGCAGACCAGTTCAATAACAAACTTGGAGAGTTACACTCATCCCATGATAATGCAAAGCCACATTTTTAAAAACAGGTTTCTATTAATCTCTCTATTATATAAAAAAATTCTGGGACGAGACAAGACTTTTTTCAAGAGATTTTTTCAAGTCCCTCAAGACGAGACTTTGGCCATGAGATTTTTTTTCCAAGTCACGTCCTCCTCTCAACCACATGGTATTCTCGCCGCTCATTTGTGTGAATGCTTTTGACAGACACAGTTCCTGCACTCTCAGCTCTTAGAAAGTTCCCAATTAAAGGAGATGTATCATGTCTAAATTTCATTGAAGAATTTCATCACAAATGGTTATCAACAGAAAAAATGAGTACACGAGCAATCCTAGCACCAAGAAACGATGAAGTCAAACGAAATAACGGTAAAAATATTGATTGGTTATCAATAGACTCTGCTGAGACAGTTGGTGGTGATGGTGCAGAAGATGAAAACATCAACTTACAAAATCACAAAGAATATCTACAACTGTTAACACCATCCGGTCTTCCACCGAACGAATTACTGTAGAAAGAAGGATATATTCAAGAAAGGTAATGTAGTACATCTTCCACGGATAACTTTAAACACCAAAGGAGATCTTGATATGCCATTTGTATTAAAACATTAACAGTTTCCGTTAGAATAGCTTTTGCAAAGACAATTAACAAATCTTAGAGCCAAACATTTGAAAAAGTTGTTTCATTTAATAGAGAGGAAGAAACGAAATTCAATCATGGGCAGTTATATGTTGCGTTGTCACAATGAAAGTCCAAACACAGAATCAAAATTCAAATTCAAATCAAAATGTAATTAAAAAAAGTTTGAATTGAAGTTTTACAGTAAAAGTGTAAGTTTAAGAAGTATTTGTGTGTGTGTGAGATTGGTGCTTGGTTGGCGCCGACCCGACACAGACTGACACCAGAGACACAGGTAAAATAAACAAAAAGATTTATTTTTCTTATTCACCTGTGGGGCACGGCTTCCCAGTGAACCCCACAGGCACAACACAGTCCCAAAATACAAAGAAAAATCATGCGAAATTGCACTCTTCTTTCCACTCCTCCCAGGGCAGCTTCATCCACCTCCTCCTGACTCTGGCGCCCTGAGTAATGGCTGCAGGCTCCTCTTATAGCCCACCCAGAAGTGCTGCAGGTGCTCGTTGACCTACTTCTGGCTGCACTTCCGGGTGTGGCTGCGCTCCCGCCCAGACGGGCTCGTTAAGCCGTGCAGCTCTATGCAGCTTCCCCGGGGCGGAAGGATACGCAGCCAACCAAGATGAGCTCTGGTGTTCCATGAAAGTGACCGTGACGTAACCCAAGGGGGCTGCCAACAAAGGTTCCGAGGGACGTAGCGTTTCTCCCGTTGCTGCTCCCCCGGATCTAAAGACAAAGGGGCGTGGGTTCCAGCCGTCCGCCACACGTGTTAATTTCAAAGACAAACAGAAAGAAATTGTATTACGCAACGAATAACTCTAAGGCAACATGAAACATAATTTACTTTCAAATGATTATGTTTTACTATTTTTTTACTGTGGTTAATTACTTGCTGTAATGTAAAATAGTTAGTTCTATTATGCATATGTAACAATTCCCATGAAAACAACAATCTGTTTAAATTGTACATCTGCATCCCCATACACGAGTGGCAGAACTGCAAAGGGGGTAGCGCATATCGCAGGCCCAGGGGCTGGCGAGCAAAGTGAGCAGGAGGCAAAGTCCCCTAGTTTTTTAAACTATTGTATGGTATCAGCTTGACATATCTCTATGAAGAATATGTGGACTTTTGGTGCATAAGAGCAAAAGGTCACCTTAACACTTCTTTTATGTTTGACTGCTGCCTCGCAGTTAGGAGACCCGGGTTCACTTCCTGGGTCCTCCCTGCGTGGAGTTTGCATGTTCTCCCCGTGTCTGCGTGGGTTTTCTCCGGGCGCTCCGGTTTCCTCCCACAATCCAAAGACATTGCAGGTTAGGTGGATTGGCGATTCTAAATTGGCCCTAGTGTGTGCTTGGTGTGTGGGTGTGTTTGTGTGTGTCCTGTGGTGGGTTGGCACCCTGCCCAGGATTGGTTCCTGCCTTGTGCCCTGTGTTGGCTGGGATTGTCTCCAGCAGACCCCCGTGACCCTGTATTCGGATTCAGCGGGTTAGAAAATGGATGGATGGATGTAAGAGGATGTAAGATTCCAGCTGGAAAAGTAAGGTGGACAGGCACTCCAAAATATTAGAAGAAGCAGCAAGGGCTTTCTTTAGAGCTGTGTATACAATGCAAAGACTCTTTTAAATAACAATTCAAAAAGACACGGGTAACCAATGTAACGATGCTAGGACTGGTGAGATGGGCCAAGATTTTTCCATTTATCCATCCATTATCCAACCCGCCATATCCTAACTACAGGGTCACGGGGGTTGATTACGTTTCTTGCTGTTGTATTTTGAACAACCTTCTGCTGATTTATGTCAATCTGAATCAGTCCAGTTAGGATTGTGCTACAATACTCTAATTAGCTAAACACTGTGGAAGAGAAATGAGTCATTAAAACATTAGAATAATCTGGACAAGAACAGGCCATTCAGCCCAAAATAGCTCACCAGTCCAATCCACTTAATTCTTGTTTAAAAAAAACAACCCATCAGGTCGTCACATTAACTAATTATCAGACAGGAGATTTTTAAACATAAATATAATTTTCCATTCAGTAACTGTCCTTTTTGAAAGTTTTGAAATCCACCCTCATTCATATTCATATTTTTTATCCGTAGATATCCCCCTTTAACGTCATTCAGGGTTTAATTGCTAATAAGTTAGCATGTTTGAAACAATAAATAAAGGCAGGATATGTATGGATCCTTTATAACTTAACACATAACCTTTGTTAATCAGAGAAATGACTAATTAGTCCTTATCTATCCCTCACAGTTCTACACCCAGGACTGACTTTCTTAAAATACATAGAAAAGAAATATTTCCTATTATCTAAGACAATGTGTGAACTGCAAACAACAGGTTGAATTTGATTAATTACTTCCATGAATTGCTTACTTAATTAATTACAAGTAAAATAAATGCTAGCCTTGTTTCTTTAAAATATATATTGTAAATGCAATGTAGGTGGACCGGCTTTCCGACTGAGGTCGTGGATAAGTCCTGACCCAGCCCTGGACCCCGTAATCAGGAGGGAAAAATGATGGATGGATGAGGGACGATTGGATTTTATGAACAGTTTTTCCCCCAATATTCGTGTCAGTGTTCATTAAGAAGGCTAACAGACTGTCAGATTATATAACGCCTTGATGTGTGGAGTGCAAGTCACAGGAGGTTCTGATTAACCTTTATAAATGCACTGGTGAGGCCTTATCTGGAGTACTGGGTGCAGTTTGGGTCTCCAGGCTACAAAAAGGACACAGCAGCACAAGAAAAGGTCCATAGAAGAGCGACTAGGCTGATTATAGGACTACAGGGGATTACAGTTTAAGGAGAAGGAGATGAAGAGGAGACCTGAGTGAAGTGTATAAAATTATGAATTGAATTAATCCAGTGGATCAAGACGATGACTTTAAAATGAGATCATCAAGAACATGGGGACACAGTTGGAAACTTGTTAAGGGTAAATTTCACACAAACATTAGGAAGTTTTTCTTTACACAAAGAACGATAGACACTTGGAATAAGCGACCAAGTAGTGTGGTGGACAGTAAAACGTTGGAGACTTTCAAAACTCGACTTGATGTTTGCTTGGAAGAAATAAGTGGAGAGGACTGGCGAGCTTTGTTGGGCTAAATGACCTGTTCTCGTCCAGATTGTTCTAATATTCTAATTAGAGGTGGAAGTGCTCCTTTGACTGAGTGCCAGAACATTAGAACATTCTGGACAAGACCAGGCCATTCAACTCAACAAAGCTCACCAGTCCTGTGTTAAATTCTTTGGCAGCATTGGGTGCAAGGCAGGAAAGAGTCCAGGACAGAGTGGCAGTTCATCAGAAGGCCCATCACTTAAACACAGGGTCAATTTGGAATCTCCGATTACATTTCTTTGGGTATATGAGAGGAACACACAAAACCCCAGGCACGTCAAACTCTGCATCTGTAATTCCTTGAAGTGAGATTTGAAGGCAGGAAGCTGCAGGTGATTGGCAAATGCTAAACAGTACTGCAAAATACCACTTACTTGTGTAACAAAATGTATAAAAATTAATAAAATTCATTTAAAAACTATCCATCCATCTAACTATTCTTCTGTCCAGGACTGTGCTTAGGACTTACTCCATGTGTCTATGTTTGTCTGTGTGAAGAAAAACTTTCTAATGTTTGTGTGAAATTTCCCCTTAACAAGTTTCTGTGTCCCCGTGTTCTTGATTAACTCATTTTAAAGTCACCATCTTGATCCACTGGACTAATTTCCTTCATAATGTTTAAACACTTCACTCAGGTCTCCTCTTAACCTCCTTCTCCTTAAACTGTAAAGACTCAGCTCTTTTAATCTTTCCTCATAACTCGTCCCCTGTAGCCCTGAATCAGCCTCATTGCTCTTCTCTGGACCTTCTCTTGTGCTGTTATGTCCTTTTTGGAGACTGGAGACCCAAACTGCACCCAGTACTCAAGATGAGGCCTCACCAGTGTGTTATAAAGCTTGAGCAGAACCTCCTGTGACTTGTACTCCACACATCAAGGCGCTATATAACATTACATTGTTAGCCTTCTTAATGGCTTCTGAACACTGTCGGGAAGTCGATAGCGATGAGTTTGCTACAACTCCTAAAACCTTCTCATAAAGTGGACTTTCAATTTTTAGACCTCCCATTATGTATTCTAAGCTCACATTTTTACTTCCTTGTTGTATAGCAGGTCTACGGCTCAGAAATTTAATTCATTACCACACTCACGTATTTATGTAGGGTTGTGGTAGCTTGGCAAGAGCAGTTCCTGTGTGTGATACAGGAGCGGTTGGCCCTGCACTTTGTGCACAGGTGCATGATCGCCCGTGACACTAATTGGTGCCGGGAGCTGCTGATTACCACAGCTGTGCCACATTCCCACTTTAAAAGGGAAGCAAAAGTTCAGGAAGGGAAAAGGAAAAAACAAGGAGAGAGAGAAAAAAAAAAAAAACGAGAATGCAAACTGAGCCGAGAGACCATCATTGGGTTAGAGACAGAGAACGAATCAGCCAGCCAATACGGGGAAAGGTCGTTGGTCCCGAGATAGCGCTCTAGGGACAGATTGTCCCCACTGATTGTTCAGAGTAGTGGGTGCGATCAAGGTGGCATCATCTCCAGGGATCGAGGGTGCAAGCTAGAAGGAAGACGCTCAAGGCAGCCAAGATGGGGGTCAGGTTGGAGAGGACCATGGCTGTTGAAGTCTCGTCCAGCTGAATGAACAATGGGTGAACACGGGAGACTAAGAGGGAGCTGGGATTTTTTTTTTGTTTTATTCTCAAGTTTCATTTTTAATCTCATGGATTTCCACTCTCTTATTGGATTATTTATTTATTGACATTTTGAGCACTGCACTTTTTCAACACCATGATTTGTTGAGTTGTTTTTAATAAAAGCATTTGAGCACATTTTCACCATCCCCTTACTTTGTGTGTGTTTGTCTTCATCTGCCAGGCTCGTCCGGTTACGTCATCGACGGTGTCGGGTTCAAGAGGCTCCCAAAATGGAAGAGCCGACTGACACCATCACATTCCTATGTGTAATACTTTATATGTACTGACATAAAATTTCATCTGCCACAAATCTGCCCAAGCCTGTCTGCTGTCCAAGTCCCTCTGTGATGAGTCAACGGAGTCAAGATTTTCTGCAAGTCCGCCTAGCTTCGAATCATCTGCAATCTTCACCAGTTTGTTATTTATCTTCCTATCCAAGTCATTTGTATATTTTAAACGTAGGCCCAGCACTGACCCCTGCTGGACACCACTCTTAACATCAGCCAATTGAGGTGAGGTTTCTTCCCCCATCACCTTCTGTTTCCTATGTTTTAAACTGGGTCCCACAGTGGAGGTTGTCTGGGACTTGTTTTGTGGAAAGGTAACCCTGTTGGTTGCCATAGAAGGGGGTGCTGTGTGGGTGGACCTCCCTACTTGAGGGAACTTCTTTATGACCCAGAAGGGCTTCTGTTGTGTAACACTATGATGCCAGAAGGATGCCATAAAAGGAAGCCATTTCATCTTCATCAGTCATTGTTGAGAGTTGAGTTGAGAGGAGGTGCATGAAGGTCACAGTAGAGCAGTGGAGGTTGTGGAGGAAATGAATTAAAAATATATTAATGAACTAATTAGTCCTAAGAACCAGGCAGGAGGAAGCTTGTTCATTCTGTTTGAAATTTCTCTTCATGAAGTGGGATAAAGTTTTATCACCGCACCCTGTGAAGGAAAGGCCACAGAGCAAAGTCACAGTTCTATATTTATAGACAATTGAATTTACATAACAGTGCTGAACGAATGCTTATGCATCATCTTACATTTACTCTGATTGGTTCAAAAGACAGGAGAGATCATAGGCAGTTTACATTGCCAAAATCCCCAAAGTCTCCTCCCACTCCATTTTGTCCTTCTCAAACATTTCTTAAGTTCAGCTCTTATCCTTCTTTTATGAAATTTCTGCATACGTGACAACTGTCAAGTCATTCTGGGAACATGACCTTAATCAATTTCTTAAAAAAAAAAACACCTAGAACATTCTATCTCCTTGTGGCAAATTAGCAGCCCCGAGAACAATCATGGATATGGACGATTTCTCACCGGTGCACTTAGGTGAGAAACTCCCACATCACGAATCATCCCAGGAACCGCTTCAGGCACACAACCACCACGCCCCCTCGCTAAGCCGCGAGTGCAGTGATTATTTATTTAAAACTGGCCTTCCTGATGGGAGCTGTGGACCTACAACACCACAGGGGGATTATGGTGTGGGGTTGTTTTTCAGGGGTTGGACTTGGCCCCCTAGTTCCAGTGAAAGGAACTCTTAATGCTTTAGCACACCAAGCCATTTTGATCAATTTCATGCTCCCAACTTTGTGGGAACAGTTTGGGGATGGCAACATGACTGGGCACACACCAGTGCACAAAGCAAGGTCTATAAAGAAATCGAGGAGTGGGTTTGGTGTGGAGGAACTTGACTGGCCTGCACAGAGCGCTGACCTCAACCTGACAGAACACCTTTGGGATGAATTTGAGCGGAGATGGCGAGTGATGCCTGACCTCACAGATGCTCTCCTGGTCACCAATTCCCATCAACACACTCCTAGACCTCGTGGAAAGTCTTCTCAGAAGAATTGAAGCTGTTAGAGCTGCAAAGGGTGTGCCAACTCCATATCAAAGCCTATGTGTTAAGAATGGGACGTCACGTGTGTGTAAAGGCAGGCGTCCCACTACTTTTAGCAATATCGTGTATCTTCTAAATAGAAGCTTTTCTGTTCAATACAAATAAAATATTTCAACGCCTTTTTATTTAATGTTTTCAAAGACAAACTCATAGTGCTTGCATTTTAAATTTATGTAAAAAAAGAGCGTGACTCAGCACTATCTGACAAAAGAACGTGTTGACTTTGTGTGGCAGTTTGAGTGGCATTCTGCCACTGTCTCATTCTAGAAAACTGTGCGTGAGTGGCTGATGACAGATTTCTGCAGAAGGGTCTAATTAAACCTCAGTGTCACTGTGGAAGTTGTGTGCAGGGTGTGCTATGATGAACAATAGTTCTTTAGAAAATATTTGGTGAATCGTTGGAAGTGCTGTTTTGACTGTAAATTCTAAAATGTGGGGGGGCACACTAAGTGCATTCATACACTCATTGAGAGACCAGATTATTAAAATATAAGGAGGTTTATTATGCAAATAATTAACAAAATGGGGATAACACAAGGTTAAGCTTAAAAAAAAATCACAAAAGGGCAAGTGTTGTGGATGCTAGGGGTCGCTGCTGCTCCTTTGAGCCCACCAGACAGACGTCCCAGACACACTTGTAAAAGCACAAGAAGATTCTTTTAATATTTTCTTCAATAAAGTGCACAAAGCACTGCACACTCCACAATTCTTCAATAATAAATAAATAATCAAAAATACAATAATGACCCACAATCCTCCACTCTCAGCAGCTCCGTCCTCTACCACCCAACTCGAGCTCGATCTGCTGGGGTTACCCACAGTCCTTTTAAAGTCTCTGACCCGGAAGTATTCCAATCTCCGGGTCAAACGCCTTCTTCAGGTTCCCCAGAAGTACAGCAGGTTTCTGTCCTTCTGACTCCTAAGTACTTCCGGGTTAAGGTCATCATAATATCCCCCTGGTTCTTGGTGAGCTCCCCCTGGTGGCACCCATGACAAGCAACAGGGCTGAAGAATCGAACTCCATGTCCCATGCTGCCCTGCGTGAGTCTGGGGAACCATTTCCATCCAGGGGAGCTGCCATCTAGCGTCCCGGGGGATGTATTGTCCTGCAAAGGAGGTTTTCCTGATTTGAGGGACGTCCCAGCCAGACTGAAATGCCGGCTGTTCATCACAGTGTACAGTCATTTTTTTCCCTGGGGGTGTGAGATGTCATTTCAGAACGGGGGCAACAAAGACGAAGGCAGCATTGTGATTCTCCAAAACTGAGTGAGGTGTGCTGTCCGACTTTATCATGGCGCCGTCGGTGTCTTGGGTTGTGTTGCCATTTGTCAGTCATTTATTAATTAGTGCTGCTGTTCTGTCATATGAAAAGAATGAAGAATTGGGCACAATTGTCACCTCCAAGTGGGCTCCTTAAATGCTCCTTCTCACGGGTTCCTTGCGGTGGGGGGCAGCATTCGTAAACGCAAATCCCTTTTTTTAACCCTTAAACTGCCACATACGTGGGGGTTAATGCACCTTCCGGACAGCAAATACTTTTTTGCTGCACCTTTTAAGGAAACTGTGGGATTTAACACACACAATTCAAGAAAAAGTGAAATTTTAATGGAGCTGTAAAGATAGCCCAGACACAGACAGACATGACACCAGATGTCCACAACACACACGGTTTACAGCATTTCTCTTTCCTGCACACACAGTACACAAACCAGTACCATTCACTCAGTTCTTATCTTTTCTTCTTTTCTGTATTGCCGCCACTACTCCACACCTCGCAAGCTTCGTCCTCTTCCACCCAACTTCGGCTCCTTTTATAAAGCACCCAGATGTGCTCCAGGTGCTCCCTGATGATCTCCCTGCAACGCTTCCTGGTGTGGCGGAAGTGCTGCGGTCCAAGGCTCCTTAGTTTTTCAGGCGCCCCCTGGCAGTGGCCACACCACAAATCCCCACAAGGTTGAGCCTTCCAGTTCCGTGGCTCCCACACAATCCAGGATGGCTGCCCTCTTGCATCCTGGGGAAGGAATTGCCCCTCTCCCGGTCCCCTGCTTCTCCAGGCCTCCCAGTGGGGCAAGGTCCCCTGCCATCCATCACAGAGCATATATATTCATGCAAAGAGCATCACAATTACTGCAACACTGATCATTTCACACCCTGCTTATTTTTATATTTTTGCTTTTTGCTTTCTTCCTCTTGTAAAGCACCTTGAGCTACAGTACGTCATTTCTATGGAAATGTGCCATAGAAATAAATGTTGTTGTTGTTCCTTGTTTTCTGAGGGTGGAAACACCAAGGGGTGGGGCCACCTTGACATCACTGCTGAAGGACCACCCTCAGCCTTTATATTTAACCCTTAAACTGCCACGTACTTGGGGGTATTAATGCGACCCCCAGACGCCAAATACTTTTTTACTGCACTTTTTAAGGAAACGTCACAATTCACCAAGAAAAAGTGACATTTTAATGGAACACGTATTTTTGTTTTTGTGCAACGAGCATCACTATTACTGCAACACTGGTCATTTTACACACTGCCAGTGAACTGTAAAAACTTAAAAAAAAAAACTACTGCAACAATCTCTTATTCTATGTAGAAGGTGTAACTGACGCCATTGAACTGGCTGCACACAAAGGCTAACGCTGATGCTGGCAGGCTAGTCTAGTGCAGCGGCTGAATACCAGGGACAGTGATGCTGATTCACTAGGGGGCGCCAGTGGTCACGAGCTGGCTGCTCAATACTCAGGCTCAGGCATGCTGGCAAATTGCACTGGGAACCGACTATAGCTGGTTTCAGCAGTTTAACCCTTCATTACTCGGGTTTCGTGAACTCTCATAAGTGCTCGGCTGGGGTGTATTGCACCCCACTGTTATTTATGGAGAAATGAGAGTAAGAAATATTTTAAATGCAATTTTAATTAATCTTTACTAGGACATGTAGCATTCTCTGGCTTTTTTATGTTTACAAAATCACTGTCTAAAATTTCCTTTTCCATAATTACAGGCAGGAATAAAAAAAAAATGTCTCTATACTGTACACATTCATTCTGTCCATTTCAAAAGTGGTCACAGTTCACAACTTCATGGAAAATTCCACTATTCCTGTGTTTGTTGGGAACTTGTGGTGCACTGATTGCAGGTTGGAACCAAATGCTCCATGCATATGTATTTACTGCAGGAATGGCACTGAAATCTTGTTTCTCTGTCTTTACTCCTTGGTCATTCCTCATACCTTGCCTATTGTCAGGGATGCCAGGGGCCATGACCCGGCCGGGACGCCAGGAGGGACCTGAAGAGGGTCAAAGCCCTGCCTGGATCACGTGGGGTTTGCCTTCCGGGTTGCTTTGGGGGCCACGGGTCAAGGGCATGGAAGCCTTTCCCTGTAGGGGCCCGTGGTCACCGCCAGGAGGCGCCCCAGTGCCTTGGGGACCTGATACCCCAGCACTTCCGCCACACCAGGAAGTGCTGGGGGGAAGATTTATGACGGCGCCCGGAGAGCAGCCGGGAGGACAGCCGGCACTTCCGCCACGCTGGGGCGTGGCTAGAAGAAGATTGCCGGGAACACCTGGGGCTCATCCGGGTCCTCTATAAAAGGGGCCGTCTCCAATCATTTGAGGCTAGAGTCGGGTGGAAGAAGGACGAGGCAGGAGAGAGTGGAGGCGGCCGGAAGAAAGGCATTTGTGGCCAGGACTTTGTGTGTGATTTGGGGTTTTGTGCACGTGATTAAGGTCTGTGTGACCACTGGACTGGGTCTTTGTGACCTTTATTGTAAATAATTGTGGAAAATAAACGTGTGGTGGTGTTTTAACAAGATGTCCGCCTGTCTGTGTCCGGGCAAAGTTCACACTGTTTTGGTTTCTTTGCTGGTGGTGGGTTTGCAGCAGAACTTTCTCCGGTTGTTCTTTTGAGGTTCAGTTTCATCTGTTTGCTGAGATGAGAACTTCTGGCTTGTCTTCAGCAAAGTTGCTCTTGAACAAGGTCCAAAAGTCTGACAAGCCTATCCTGGGATTCCTCGTAATTCATCTGTAAACAGTGCAATTTCATCATAAATGGAACCCAGCAACAAAAACGTACTGTAAAAGTGTCATTCGCCAATGCTTGGGTGGGGTGTGAAATACCAACAATACTCTACGGGATTACTCTGGTGGGGTGCTAAACACCCAGCATGACGTAATACGACATTTTCAGCTGAAGGGTCCACCTCCGACTGACACGTGCTCTTGCATGCGCAATACGTTAGTCAACTTGCAGCTACTCAAGGCATCAAAGCTCCACGTCGCGCCATCTATGAGAAATACGCATTAACTTTGACAACAGGGGTGTGCAGCACCCCACCTGAGTAACGAAGGGTTAAGTTTTAAAAAGAAAATGCAATGATCTTCAAAGAAGGATGAGGTCTGGTGTTGATTTCTGTGCAAGTCTTGATTTTGAGGTTTGACTGGAAAGGGAGACTGAAATGGATGAGTTTCACTGAGTGGTTAATTGGGGTCTTTGGCCCATTGCACCACATCCATGTGTGGAAGCAGGCAGATTATCCGGGTGCCTCAGTTGTACCTTGGGTGGTGCGGCTTGTCACACCTGCACTCAATCAGAGAGGGCAGATAAAAAGGAGCCTGCACGGCAGAGAAGGAATGATCTAAGGAAAGAAAGAAGGGGTAGAGGTTAAAGGCATAAGAGAAGGGCAGGAGCGAGAGAGCGAGCCAGTGTGAGAGGAATGGGAATGTGAACTCTGAAAGAGGAGTTTGAGGGAGCTGAGCATGGGAGCAGGAGCAACATCACTCCGGAAGGGGTCTCCCTGCAAGGCTGGGGAATAGCAGCAGGAATCCAAAGGGGAAGAGGATCGGCAGCGACACGAACATGACTGAATGTTGTCTGCACCTGCTGGTGGACGTCACTCCGTTACAGAGATGCGAGATCCGAATAGGATAAGCCGGGAGAGAAGCACTGGGGACTGAGATTCTTATGAGAAGATTCCTGCACGTGCTAGCCTCGCTTTTCTGGATGTATTTATTTGGATTTTAACCTCCACATTTACAGTTATTTTATGGATTATCTATTTATAGCACTTTTGGAATGCACTGTTGGACACTTTTGTTTGGACTGTTTTTAATAAAAGCACTTTGTCACTTTTTGCACCTACCCCTACCCATGTGTCCTTATCTGCCCGGCTCATCTCGGCTTTTTTTTTTTAAATAAAAGGATGGAATCTGGACTTTGTAATGATCCATAAAGGAAGGAGGAGGTCTGGTGTTGATTTCTGTGCAAGCCTTGACTGTGAAACATCACAGATTTGAAGGTTTGATTAGCAAGGGGGACTGAATTGGATGCAACACCTGCAGCTGACACTCAGTCCATCTCTCCTGCTGGGGGTCCTGGTAGTAGTGCAGCAATTTTAACTGTTTTTGATCTACAGTGCTGGTGTTATCGGGGGGAAAAGCTGGCCATTTTACAGTTAAACGGTGCTACAGCACCCATTGCTTCAAACTCCTCCATCTTTGATCGTGTGTCATTTCCTTGCGTTGCTTGATGCTTCATAGGATACCCCAACAGCCAGATTGTCAATCGAGTGTCTAAGATTCATGGATGACACATTTACAAGATTATTGGCATTTCTGAAGAAATGACATTTTTTGCACTAAGTTAAAAGTTGTTGTTTTTAAAACTTGTTTACCTGCATTAGTGAACGTGGTTAAATTTAATTCATTCATTCATTCATTTTCCACCACTTATACAAAGCTGGGTCTTGGTGGCAAAAGGTTTAGCAGTGAGGCCTTTAATCCCAACCACACTTGTCAACATATACTGTGGGATTCCAAGGCTTTCCCAGGATCATCTGGAGATATTATCCTCCCTGCAAATCCTGACTTCCCCTGGGGTCATCTCCCATCTGGTTATGCCCGTAAAACCTCCATCGCCTCAATTGGTTCCTCTCAGTATGGAGAGTCAAGCTTCTCCTAGATGTCTGCACTTCTCACCCTATCTCTAAGGAGAGGCCAAAGCTCATTTTAGCCAATTGTACCCCTGATCTCATTCTTTCGGTCGTTACCCAAATGCTCATGACTTTAGGTGCAGATCAAGTGGTGAATCGACAGCATCACCTTCTGACTCAGCTCCTTCTTCACCACTACAGATCGGTATAGCGAATGTATAATTGCACTCACCTCCCCAATCCATCAGTTGAACTCACCATCCCTTTTCCCCTCACTCATGAACAAGACCCCAAGGTGCTAAAACTTGAGACAGTAACTCACCTCCCACACAGAAGGAACAGGCCACCTTTTTCCTACTGAGGACCATGGCCTCAAATTTGGTGGTGCTGATCCTAATCCTTGCCGGTTCACACTCAGTCACAAACCCTCCCAATGTGTGCTGGAGTTCAGAACCCAATGAAGCCAACAGGACCATGTTAACTGCAAAAAGCTCTGATGCAATTCTAAGGCCACTGAACTGGACACCCTCCCAAGATGCACCATGATGTCCTGTCCATGAAAATCACAAACAGAATAGGGCAGGGGTCACCAAGTCCGGTCCTGGAGGACCACCGTGGCTGCAGGTTTTATTTCTATCCCTTTGTTTAATGAGTGCCCTGTTTGTGCTGCTAATTAACTTTTTGTGAATTCATTTCAATTGACTTGCTTGTTTAAGATTTGTTCCTCTGAATTGCTTCATTTCTTTTCTTAAATGACACCCAGAAAGAAATGAAATGTGAAGCAAGGGAGCCAACAGAAGACCAACTAAGTCAGGGCCTCAAACTCCAACCAATTTCACTCCAACCAGCTGCTTAATGAGGTGCCGATTCTTGTCGTTAATTAAACTCTTTCTTTAATTTCGTGGCTTGTTGCTGCTCTTGTGGTGCATTAGCAGACATTTCTGAAATTGTTGATTTTCTCTTTTCTAAGAGCAGCATTAAAATTTCTGTGGACCAGATCAGATCGACATTCCTGAGACCTTCATCTTTCTTTATTTTCAGATATTGTACTGTATTATGGACACCAATTGTTTAGGCTCATTTTGTATCTCATTATTTCATTGGCTGCTAATTAAGGAAAAAGAAACAATTCAAGGGTCTGAGTCTTCAAGAGCAGGTCAATTAAAATTAGTTCAAAAGGAGTTAATTAGCAGCAAAATCAGGCCACTCATTAAGAAAAGGGTTAGAATGAAAACCTGCATCCACAGTGGTCCTCCAGGACCAGACATGGCAACCCCTGGGATAGGGGACAAAGCACAACCCTGGTGGAGTCCCATACCCCCTGGAAACGGTGGTGATGTCTTTCTGAAAATGCAGACACAAGTCTCAATGTGACTACAACAACATTTATTTCTATAGCACATTTTCATACAAACAGTAGCTCAAAGTTCTTTACATAATGAAGAATAGAAAAATAATAGAGAAAATAAGAAAACAAAATAAATCAACATTAATAAACATCAAATAAGAGTAAGGTCCGATGGCCAGGGGGGACAGAAAAAAAAAAAAACTCCAGACGGCCTGAGAAAAAAAAAAAATCTGCAGGGATTCCAGACCATGAGACCCCCCCAGTCCCCTCTGGGCATTCTACCTAACATAAATGAAACAGTCCTCTTTGTATTTAGGGTTCTCACGGAAGGACTTGATGATGATGGTCACGTAGACTTCTGGCTTTCAGTCCATCAATGTTGGTGCATCCTGAAGCTTTGAGTAGGTGGTGGTGGCGCAGGCCAGGTTACAATTTGGAATATAAGGTGTCAGACATTCCGATATATAAGATGGAGCGAGATTACTTAAGGCTTTATAAACCATAAGCAGAATTTTAAAGTCAATCCTGAATGACACAGGTAACCAGTGTAGTGACATCAAAACTGGAGAAATGTGTTCTGATTTTCTTTTCCTAGTTAGGATTCTAGCAGCTGCATTCTGCACTCGTTGCAAGTGATTTATGTCTTTTTTGGGTAGTCCTGAGAGGAGTGCGTTACAGTAATCTAGTCGACTGAAAACAAAAGCGTGAACTAATTTCTCAGCATCTTTCAGTGATATAAGAGGTCTAACTTTACTTATGTTTCTTAAGTGAAAAAATGCTGTCCTAGTGATCTGATTAATATGCGATTTAAAATTCAGATTACAGTCAACAATTACCCTAAGCTTTTTACCTCCGTCTTGACTTTTAATCCTAATGTATCCAGTTTATTTCTAATAGCCTCATTGTATCCATTATTGCCAGTCACTAAGATTTCAGTTTTCTCTTTATTTAGCTTGAGAAAGTTACTATTCATCCATTCAGAAATATCAGTCAGACATTGTGTTAGTGAATCAAAGAATCGGGTCATCAGGTGCTATTGATAAGTACAGCTGTGTGTCATCAGCATAGCTGTGGTAGCTCACGTTGTGCCCTGAGATAATCTGACCTAACGGAAGCATGTAGATTGAGAAGAGCAGTGGACCCAGGATAGAGCCTTGTGGAACACCATATGGATATCATGTGTCTTTGAGTTGTAATTACCACAACTAACAAAAAATTTTCTCCCTGCCAGGTAGGATTCAAACCAATTTAAGACCCTGCCAGAGAGGCCCACCCATTGACTAAGGCGATTTCTAAGAATATTGTGATCAATGGTGTCAAATGCAGCACTCAGATCTAAGAGGATGAGAACAGATAAATGGCCTCTGTCTGCATTTACCTGCAAGTCATTTACTACTTTAACGAGTGCAGTTTCTGTGCTGTGATTTGTTCTAAAACCCGACTGAAATTTATCAAGAATAGCATGTTTATTGAGGTGGTCATTTAACTGCATAATGACTGCCTTCTCTAGAACTTTACTTAAGAAAGGCAGGTTAGAGATGGGTCTAAAATTTTCAAGAGCGAGGGTCAAGATTATGTTTCTTAAGAAGGGGTTTAACTACAGCAGTCTTAAGACAGTCTGGGAAGACCCCCATATCTAGTGACGAATTTACTATGTCAAGAACATTATCAATTAGCACGCCTGATACTTCTTTGAAAAACCTTGTTGGTATTGGGTCAGGGATGCCGGTGGAGGGTTTTAATTGAGAGATTATTTTTTGTAAATCAGGTAAATCTATCCTAGTGAAAGAGTTTAATTTGTTTATAACAGGATGCTGGGGTTTAGGAGGATCCTTAGTGTTGGAGGGATATACTATGTTATTTCTAATATCATTAATTTTTTGATTGAAAAATACAGCAATAGCCTCACAGGTTTTACTGGAAGTACTTAGGAGGCATTCCTTTGAGTTACCTGGGTTTAGTACGATCAATTGTAGAAAATAAGACTCTGGGATTACTAGCATTGTTATTTATAATCTTAGAGAAATAGCAGCGCCTCTCAAGACAGACAGTGTTATTGTATTCTGTTATTTTAACTTTTAATATTTCATGGTGGATAGTTAGTTTAGTCTTCCTCCATTTACGCTCAGCTCTACTGCATGTTCTCTTTAAATCAGACACTCTTTGGGTCTTCCATGGTATAACAATGCTAGAAGATTTTTTAACTGTCTTTTCAGGTGCAACTATGTCAACAGCAGCTCTTACTTTAGTATTAAATCTTTCCACCTTACTATTTACATTATCCTCGCTGTTATAGCTGGCACTATAAATGGACTGATTGTTTAAAATGTTTGTAAGTTTTAAAGCTGCTGCCAAGTCAAAGAAGCGTTTTTTAACAATATGCTTCTTATGGGTGTTTTTTATCATTATTTCTATATTAAAAGTAGAAGAAAATGGTCTGATAGACGAATATCAATGATCTGTTTTATATCAACTTTCAGTCCTTTAGTAATCACTAAGTCTAACGTATGACCTGCTTTATGTGTAGGCTGATTAACGAGTTGTCTCAAATCAAAAGAATCCAGGAGGTTCATAAATTCTTTTACTTTTAGATCACACTGATTATCTATATGAAAATTAAAGTCGCCAACTATTAGCAGTGTGTCATTAGAGTGGAGTGTGATTATACATGAACTGAATAGCCCTTATTAGGGGCCCAGGAACCCCACATCTTCCCATCACCCCCAAAAGAATCCTTTGAGGAACACAGGTTTATACATCTTCTCTAAGTTCACAAAACACATGTAGACCGATTGGCTGTACTTCCAAACCCAATCCAGAATCCTCATGAGAATAAAGAGCTTGTCCACCATTCCACGGCCTGGATGGAATCCGCATTGCTCCTCCTGGATCTGAAATTCCATGACTGGGTAGATGTTCTCCCCGTGGGTTTCCTCCGGGTGCTCTGGTTTCGTCCCACAGTCCAAAGACATGCAGGTTAGGTGCACTGGTGATTCTAAATTGTCCCTAGTGTGTGCCTGGTGTGTGTGCCCTAATGTGGGCTGGTGCACTGCCCAGGGTTTGTTTCCTGCCTTGTGCTCTGTGCTGGCTGGGATTGGCTCCAGCAGACCCCCCATGACCTTGTAGTTAGGATATAGCGGGTTGGATAATGGATGGATGGATGACTGGTTGGAGTCTCCTTTCTAGTTCCCTAGCATAAGCTTTTTCCAGGGAAGGCTGAGGAATGTGATCCCCCAATATCTGGAGTATGTTCTTCTGTACCTTTTTTTTAAAAATGGGGATCCCTGTCCCAGTCTGCCACTCCAGACACAGAGCTCCCAATAACTGTGCCACACTGAAAAGGTGTCTCATTTTGTGGTTCAACAATTAGAAAATTGACTTGATCATCTTTAAATGTGATTGTAGGGGTTGCAAACATAGCTCAGAATTTTCTAGGGATGCGGGGCATAGACAAAGTTGGGAACCACTGTGTTAGGACACTTAGAGATTGTGTTGCCCTCTCAGAATTAACGACTAATTTGTACTGATTGCTGAAGGAAAGCAAATATACACTAATCGATTTTATGGTATCAGGAACAAATTTAATGCAATTGTGTGGCATGAGCATCAGGTGAGAGCTTATGGTCTCCACGCAATTTGACACTGAAGAACAACGTGATATTTTGCTGAACGTCTGTTTTCTCAGTAGACTAAATTTAGCTACCCACTACCAGTATGTGCTTGCTTAGAGTGTAACTTATGAGTAGAAGAATATGTTACATATGCTAATCAGTTAAAAAATACAAATGCTCAACTCACATTAAGGCTTTATTGTCATTCACCATATTGCACCATACAGTGGTACGAAACAACATTCTCCAGAACTGTGGTGCAACACACGACAAGGATAACACAAGTAAGAAACATTTCTACTTGTACTTGAATGATGCAAGTTGGTGGGCACCTCATGAACCAATGAAGCCCTCCATCAAGACTGTGTGCAAGTTGCCGGCGGGTCTATGATATTCCAGGGGTTGTTTTAATTATCAGAAAATGGTTTCTTTGTTTGAGTTAATGAACCAGACGAGGTACATCGGGCTTCTAAAATTAGAAGATGTAGGTCACCTACAAAAAAAGATCTCAGGTTGGCTAATCCAGAGGAGACAAAGAGTACAGAGGAGAGGAAAAATAGAGTGATGTCATGAGTGGAGTCCCTCTGGGGTCTGACCTTGGACCATTGGCTTTTCTGATTTGCATTAATATTGTTTCTCGTATAGTTAATAAATTTATGAAAGCTATAGGTGACACTGAAATTGGAGCAATTGCAGACACTGAGCAGACAGAAAAAGGAATTCAGACAGACTTGCTCAAGCTTCAGAACTGGACAGACACTTTTAGATAGATACAGTATCTCACAAAAGTGAGTACACCCCTCACATTTTTGTAAATTTTTTTTATATCTTTTCTTGGGACAACACTGAGGATATGACACTTTGATACAATGCAAAGTAGTCAGTGTACAGCATGTATAACAGTGTAAATTTGCTCTACCCTCAAAATAAATCAACACACAATCATTAATGTCTAAACCACTGGCAACAAAAGTAAGTACACCCTAAGTGAAAAATGTCCAAATTGTGCCCAATTCGCCATTTTCCCTCCCCGGTGTCAAGTGACTCGTTAGTGTTACAAGGTCTCAGGTGTGTTAAATTTGGTGTAATCGCTCTCACACTCTCTCATACTGGTCACTGGAAGTTCAACATGGCACCTCATGACAAAGAACTCTCTGAGCATCTAAAAAAAAGAATTGTTGCTCTCCATTAAGATGGCCGAGGCTATAAGAAGATTGCCAACACCCTGAAACTGAACATGTAATGGATATGTGTCATCAGTTGAAATGATTTCCAGTTTCTTTAACATTGTCCTCTGACACACACTAGTCAAATCATCTACATCAGCATCATCTAGATCATCTGACGAGCCCCAATTAGGGTGAAACATGTGGTGTGTACTCTTTGTATTATATGGTACTTAATAATAGTATATACTCTTTTGAAACACATTGAAGGAGTCAGAAGTTCCAAATGGTGGTGGGCATCTCATTCCACTCGCTAGGAGATACAGGTGACAAAAAGTCTGGAATGAAAATTGATGCCATGAAGAGGAGGCAACACCAGAGGCAGCTCATCAGCAGACCTGAGTCAGTGAGATGGAGCACAGGCCCTTCCAGTTGGCTCCATATATCTGGAGGTGCTGACCTCCTGACTACTCTGTGGGCAAACATCAAGAATTTGAACTTCATATGTGCAGCTACAGGGAGACAATGCAGTGGTCTGAATAGAGGAGGAACATGTGCCCACCTCGGCTAATTGAACACTCCCAGTTTGTCACATTTAGAGTCAGTTACTGTACATCCTGTTTCTCATTGTGTTTCCAATTTCTATGACTGTACTACATGTAAAGGCTGCTTTATGAACTCAACATCAACTGAGGCCATACTGAGTGATGAGCTGGCGATAGATAGATAGATAGATAGATAGATAGATAGATAGATAGATAGATAGATAGATAGATAGATAGATAGAAAGGCACTATATAATAGATCAATATGAAAGGCGATAGATAGATAGATAGATAGATAGATAGATAGATAGATAGATAGATAGATAGATAGAAAGACACTATATAATAGATCAATATGAAAGGCGATAGATAGATAGATAGATAGATAGATAGATAGATAGATAGATAGATAGATAGATAGATAGATAGGAAAGGCACTATATAATAGATAGATAGATGCATACATACATACATACTGTAATCTGGATGCTGTATAGCGCCCAACCTGGCACAGACTGACACAGAGGCACGTACAAGATAAACACAGGCTTTTATTATCGTCTTCAGCCATGGGACACATCTTCCCTGTGTCACACAGTCCCAAAGCACAATTACAACACAAAACACTCTCTTCTCATTTACCACCACTCCTCCTCAAGCTTGGTCCTCCTCCTCCCTACTCTGGCTTTCGAGTGGTGTTGGCTGGCCCCTTTTATATTCCACCCAGAAGCATTCCAAGTGCTTGACCACCTGGTCCTAATTGTATTTCCGGGTGGGACAGAAGACACGTCCAGCCAGGCAGTTGATTCCATGTAGTGCCCCCTAGCGGCCATCCCAGCTCCCAGCCAAGCTGTGGAAGACTCCATCTCCCATGGAGCCAGGTGGGAGGCTGGGAAATCACGGTCAGTCCAGGACGCTGCTACCAAGCGTCCTGGGGTAGGTATTGAGCTGTCCATGTTTGCTCCCCTGGAACATATGCAGTAGGGGCGTTCCGGCCGGGCATGTGACCCAGCCGTCCATCACAAAACATACATACATAAGGCACTATAGATAGATAGATAGATAGATAGATAGATAGATAGATAATTTTTTAAAAGGAGTTGGTGGCAATGATCCCATGCCCAATTCTCCACTGCAAGTCTGCAGTTCTTTTGTTGCTCGGTGGCTTGTACAACTTCCTCCATGCAGGCCCCCTGTGCCCTTCAACTCCCAGCTTCTCCCTCCATGGCGTGTCCAGCACAGACTCTAATGCAGTGAAGTGAATCACCTTGACGCAGTACTCATAGAGCTCTCTCTTGGACAGAGAAGCAAAGCCCACCACAGTTCCTTTAGTCAACTGAACAACTGAATGTTCTGCCAGTAATGAGAGGTCCACAGCGGGGCAAACATCCAACTTATTAACAGTGGAGCCGATGGAGTCATTGAGCAAGCGGTAGTCTTTAGCTATGGAGGAGAGAAAGTGCTGAATCGTCCTGACTGATTAATTAATTAATTAATAAAAACACCCACAACATTTAGTATTCTTGGGCTTGTTATTTGGAAAGCGACACACTGTCTTAGTAGGTAGCCCTGTGTCAACACAGAAGGTCAGAATAATCTGTGATGCAGTGACAGAGTCCCTCAATATCATCCTCATGTGACTCGCAGATCATTTCTCAGGCTGTCATTCTGAGCCATTTCATTCTCCAGGCTCCTCTTCCTCACTACCCTGTCAGAAGGGGACATTTTTTGTACACTGGATGGTTTTGTTTCTCTCTTAGGCAAAGGAACATGTAAATATTACATTTAAAACACAGTAGATGAAGAGGCAAAAGGCACCCATTTTTGGGACTGGGGGTGAGAAGTTAAAAGGTTAAAAAGGTGAATTCCTGGGTAATCCTGTTACTGATTATTGTGATGGCTGTCTACAGGATATTTAGTATTTGCTGTCTTGCAAAAGAATCACTGCTTTTGAACTTTTAACTGGTTAAATATACAAACAATACAAAATTGTGATAAAAGAACTGCTCCTTCCTTGGAAAATGTTTGTGTTTACCTGACTTGGAAATTAACACGTCTGAGAATATTGGTTTCTAATCAGCATATGTGTACTCATTAATCATGTCACCTCTTAATCTTCTTTTCTTTAAACTGTAAAGGCTCAGCTCTTTTAATCTTTCCTCATAATTCAACCCCTGTAGCCCTGAATCAGCCTAGTCGCTCTTCTTTGGACCTTTTCTTGCGCTGTTATGTCCTTTTTGTAGCCTGGAGACCCAAACTGCACCCAGTACTCCAGATGAGGCCTCACCAGTGTGTTATAAAGCTTGAGCAGAACCTCCTGTGACTTGTACTCCACACATCAAGGCGCTATATAACCTGACATTCTGTTAGCCTTCTTAATGGCTTCTGAACACTGTCTGGTAGTTGATAGTGTCGAGTTAACTGCAACTCCTAAATCCTTCTCATAACAGTTCCTTTTAAGCACAGTTTGGCAGCACTGGGCACAAGGCAAGAAAGAGTTCAGGGCAGGGTGCCAGTCCATCGGAAGGCCCATCACTTATACACAGGGACAATTTGGAATCTCCGATTATATTTCTTTGGGTATATGAGAGGAAAACACACACAACCCCAGGTATGTCAAACTCTGCACCCATAATGCCTTGATGTGAGATTTGAAGGCAGGAAGCTGCATGTGATTGGCAGCAATGCTAAACACTACAGCAGAATACCACTTACTTGTGTAACAAAATGTATAAAAATCAATAACATTAATTTAAAAACTATCCATCCATCTAACTATTCTTCTATCTACGACTATGCGGGCCAGAGCCCGTGTCAAATTATCTTTCATTAACTAAAAGATCCATCACAGCCATGTCTTGTTTGGCAATCAAACCTTAACATGATTAGCAATCGTTCTGCACTGCCAGTAGACATGAAGGCCTGGATGTGTGATATGTTTTCTGTTTTTCTTTTTTTTTTTGCTTTAATCAGCAGCAATTTTTGACACTTTCTCCAGAGAATCAATCCAATTATATTATTTTTTGCTGATAGCAAATTTCAGAAGAAAAAGCCCAGTAACCTTTGAACGGTGGATCAACAACCATCATGCAGCATTTCATTTCGCTTGCCCTGCTTACCAGACTCCAAAGTCAGAGATTCTTCAGTAGGAGGAATTTTGGAGATGCGTGTCAGTTTGAGGTCCTCAATGAACTTGAAATGGATTAAGCAAGTTGGAGAATGTTATGCCTTGTTATGTTATGTTAAGTTAACTGTTGGTTTAGCTACGTGTGAGTAAGGTCGGATTAAGCACAGGGCAAACGCTGTTCTGGTGTGAAATTTTGCATATAAGGTGACAAATATTTTGTATGCCTGTAAGTACCCCCACCCCCTTTTAGACAGATAGATAGATAGATAGATAGATAGATAGATAGATAGATAGATAGATAGATAGATAGATAGATAGATAGATAGATGGGGGCGCTGTCATCCCCTTGAACCCTCAGATCAGACACCAGACACCAGATAAAATCCAAGTAAATTTACCTCCACTATACTCAAATAATAAATCAATAATAACACAATCAATAATCCTCCACACCTCCCAGCAGCTCAGTCACCCATCCTCCCAGCTCAGTGCACCCATCTGGGATCTCCCACAGTCCTTTATAGTCCTTGACCTGGAAGTGTTTCTGATCCCTCAGTCCATGTGATTATCCAGCACTTCCGGGTCAGGTGAAAATTCTTTTTTCTTCAACACGCACTTCTGGGCTGTATCGAAAATATAAGTCTCTGGGCCTCCCTGCAGCCTCCCCTGGCGGCCACGACGTTATCCTGCAGGGCTGTGCATTAAAACTCCACATACCATGATGCCCTGCTGGAATTCGGGGCATCTCCACGTCGCAGGGAGGACTCCATCCGGCAGCTTGGGGGTATTGGCTGGAATGGACTGCTCAATAGATAGATAGATAGATAGATAGATAGATAGATAGATAGATAGATAGATAGATAGATAGATAGATAGATAGATAGATACTTTATTAATCCCAAGTGGAAATTCACACTCCAGCAGCAGCATACTGATACTAAACAATATTAAATTAAAGAGTGATAAAAATTCAGGTATAACAGACAATAACTTTGTATAATGTTAACGTTTAAGGGTTGGAATTGAAGAGTCTCATAGTGTGGGGTCTCCTCAGTCTGTCAGTGGAGCAGGACGGTGACAGCAGTCTGTCGCTGAAGCTGCTCCTCTGTCTGGAGATGATCCTGTTCAGTGGATGCAGTGGATTCTCCATGATTGACAGGAGTCTGCTCAGCACCCATCACTCTGCCACGGATGTCAAACTGTCCAGCTCCGTGCCTACAATAGAGCCTGCCTTCCTCACCAGAGGCGTCCCTCTTCTTTATGCTGCCTCCCCAGCACACCACCGCTTAGAAGAGGGTGCTCACCACAACCGTCTGATAGAACATCTGCAGCATCTTATTGCAGATGTTGAAGGACGCCAGCCTCCTAATGAAGTATAGTCAGCTCTGTCCTCTCTTGCACAGAGCATCAGTATTGGCAGTCCAGTCCAATTTATCATCCAGCTGCACTCCCAGGTATTTAGAGGTCTGTACCCTCTGCACACAGCCACTTGTTTGTAATTTTACAACAGGGTCGTAGGAAGTGTCTCAAATTATTTTGGCAAGTGATTCTCTACAGGACCCTCTCAATCAACCCCCACAGGAATGCCAGACTGCCTAGGTGCCAAACATCAGCTAAACAAATGGTTTTGGGGGCAGGTGTGAAGTTATTGTGTGCCCCATTGGTCTAAAGTTGCCTGAAGCCATTAAATACCATGATGCCCTATTTACTGTAGGGTTTGGACAGAGAACCTATCATTTTGCTTCCTTTACCCCTGTCTCTCATTCTTACCAACTGATGGTGAGCATTTCACATGCCATGAACTTATAAGGACAACACATTAAAGAGCACATCTTGGCAGCCATATTGAGACAGGCATGTGGCCTGTTCTGAAGAAAGCCATAAAAATGATGACTTAACTAGATTCATCAGAATTTGTCAGGTTGTATGGTTGCCAATATTGAAATGTACTTTGCTTATTGTTGTTATTTATGAATACTAGGGGGCTCTGCCCCCTGCACCCTTCACTCTCCAACCCCTAGGCGGGAGCTATGTGCCAGCCATTTCACATATGGGTAAGCAGATGTACAATTTTAACAGATTGTTATTTTCCTGGGAACTGAAATTTCTAATACGTCTGATCATTTACCTCTTTCCATTCTAATGTGCAGTGCTTCTCCGTGAACATAAATATACACCTGACTGAACTTTGGTTTCTTCAAAATTAAACTTGTAGTAGCTTTAATTGTTGTGGGACCACAGATTCTCATAGCGTATGGTCCGGGATCGTGTAAATCTGTGTTTTGAGCATTGAATGATGCAAACGCAAACAGATTATTTTTGATTCAGATATTTTGCCTTTAGTGTTTGTGGATTTCACTATCACCAAACAACAAATATTTTAATTCTCGTGGATACGCCTCTTCATTGGGAAGACACACTACTTTTCCCTGATGGCAACATGAATTAGACAATCTACAAGTCTCTGACTTAATCTTTAAAGCCAAACAATGTCTACATACTTCTGTCATATCACCTATGTCCATATATTTAATCTCTTTTCGCTGTTGTGTTATTTCACCAAGTAATAATTTCTGTTTTTTTAGCACTAATGCATTCTTTACTATCAGTTTTTTGAGACTTTCAAATTTTATTACTTTCATAATCTCTAACTTGCTCTGCATGTTTATCACTCCAACGTTTTTGAACGTCTTTACGACTTTCTACTTTGTCATCTACTCTTTGTCTTTTATTTCCGATCCCGCTTGGACCTGCTTGGTTTTCAGTTCCACTTGGTCTGGGCTGATTATTACTTTCCTTATTTTCCGAATTTACACTTAGATTATTTTTGTTCATATTTTAATTCTTTTCTCTCCCACATTTTTGAGTCTCTTTTCGACATGTTGCCCTTTCTGTTTCACTTAGTTGTTGACGTGTCTAGAACGTATAAAATTTTTGTCCAGAAAAGGACTACATCGAAGGAAATGAATAGATTGTATGTATAAAAATACTGTCCAGAAAAGCTTCTTTAAAGGCTGAAACTAAGGACTTTTCATAAACAACTTAAAATGAGGAAATTTTAAAAAATTATAAGAGCTGAGAGCACAGGAAGTGTGCCCGACAAAAGCATTCTCACGAATGAGAGGTGAGAGGACCGCGGGCGTGGGCTGTTAAACCTGGAAATGGTTGAGAGGAGGGTGGAACTTGAAAAAAATCTCTTGGCAATAGTCTTGTCTCGCAGTATTTGAAAAAATCTTTAGGAAAAAGTTTTGTCTCGTCTCAAGATTTTCTTTTATAATAGAGAGATTATCAAATATATATTATTTAAAGTGTAACTTAACTCCTACTTGTCTTTTACTCTGTGTAACTACCTGAGGTTATAAATTTAGAAGGGAAGGTGGGAAGAAGTTTAAACATATATATACACTCACGTAAAGGATTATTAGGACCACCATACTAATACGGTGTGTGACCCCCCTTTCGCCTTCAGAACTGCCTTAATTCTACGTGGCATTGATTCAACAAGGTGCTGAAAGCATTCTTTAGAAATGTTGGCCCATATTGATAGGATAGCATCTTGCAGTTGATGGAGATTTGTGGGATGCACATCCAGGGCACGAAGCTCCGCTCCACCACATCCCAAAGATGCTCTATTGGGTTGAGATCTGGTGACTGTGGGGGCCATTTTAGTACAGTGAACTCATTGTCATGTTCAAGAAACCAATTTGAAATGATTCGAGCTTTGTGACATGGTGCATTATCCTGCTGGAAGTAGCCATCAGAGGATGGGTACATGGTGGTCATGAAGGGATGGACATGGTCAGAAACAATGCTCAGGTAGCCTGTGGCATTTAAACGATGCCCAACTGGCACTAAGGGGCCTAAAGTGTGCCAAGAAAACATCCCCACACCACCACCAGCAGCCTGCACAGTGGTAACAAGGCATGATGGATCCATGTTCTCATTCTGTTTACGCCAAATTCTGACTCCACCATTTGAATGTCTCAACAGAAATCGAGACTCATCAGACCAGGCAACATTTTTCCAGTCTTCAACTGTCCAATTTTGGTGAGCTCGTACAAATTGTAGCCTCTTTTTCCTATTTGTAGTGGAGATGAGTGGTACCCTGTGGGGTCTTCTGCTGTTGTAGCCCATCCGCCTCAAGGTTGTGCGTGTTGTGGCTTCACAAATGCTTTGCTGCATACCTCAGTTGTAACGAGTGGTTATTTCAGTCAAAGTTGCTCTTCTATCAGCTTGAATCAGTCGGCCCATTCATTCTCCTCTGACCTCTAGCATCAACAAGGCATTTTCGCCCACAGGACTGCCGCATACTGGATGTTTTTCCCTTTTCACACCATTCTTTGTAAACCCTAGAAATGGTTGTGCGTGAAAATCCCAGTAACTGAGCAGGCCCGTCTGGCACCAACAACCATGCCACGCTCAAAATTGCTTAAATCACCTTTCTTTGCCATTCTGACATTCAGTTTGGAGTTCAGGAGATTGTCTTGACCAGGACCACACCTCTAAATGCATTGAAGCAACTGCCATGTGATTGGTTGATTAGATAATTGCATTAATGAGAAATTGAACAGGTGTTCCTAATAATTCTTTAGGTGAGTGTATATATACAATACTTTCTAAATAGTGGTAAGTCTGTGAGATTTGAGGCATTCTGACAAAAGCTACACATTAATAATACAAAAGGGAAAGTAGAGTAATAGAAAACTCAACCAAGACAAAACAAACGTGTACCAAAATAAACTCTCAGTCCAAAAATGGTTTGTTTTAAAAACGTTGAGTGAAAATTCAAAGCAAAGAGTCCACACAAGAATAGAGAAAAGTTATTACACACGTAGAATACAGGAAAAACAACAGAAAAATCTTTTCTTCTTGTTAAACTTCAATTGTTTCTATACTTAAGCATGAGTTATTTCTCTCTGCTTTACTTCACATTTAATTCGTTCTAAGCAAATACAACTGAGCACGCTAAGGCACGGCTTGTAACTGTTTGCCCTCCACGCCTTACTTACGGCAAAGCAAGTCACTAACTGAGACTAATCTGTGGTCAGAGGGACAAGAAAAAGTTAGAATATTCCAAATCAATTCAGCTTGTGGGGGTTATATGGACAGATATGCTATACACTGTGGAACTGGACCCAGACACAGACAGGCGGACATAGTTTAGTACCCAACACACACGTTTATTTACATGAAATATTTACAGTTTGCTCAGTTCACACCCCAGTGCCTCCAGCACTCCCCGAAAGTCCAGGCTTCACAGTCTCCAAATGCCTTCCTATCGGCCGCCTCCACTCTTCTCTCCGAGCTCCGTCCTCTTCCACCCGACTCTTGCTACTGAATGAAGGGAGGCGGCCCCTTATATAGGAACCCGGATGGGCTCCAGCTGCTTCGCGGCAATCTCCTGCGGACACACCCCCGTGTGACGGAAGTGCCGGCTGCACACCCGGAAGCCCTCCGGGTGTCCCTGCTCCTCTTCCCCCCAGCACTTCCTGGTGTGGCAGAAGTGCTGAGGTTCAGGGTTTTTCAGGCACCGGGGCACCGCCTGGCGATGGCCACAGGCCCCTACAGGGTTGGGCTTCCAAGCCCTCTGCCCGTGGCCCCCAACACAACCAGGGCGGTCACCCCCTGGTGGTCTGGAGGAGGCACAAGCCCTCCTCCGGTCCTCCTGGGCGTCCCGGCTGGGCTCCACCCCCAACCACATGCGACAACACTAATATATAGGAAAGCGTTTCATACAACTTAAACAACCAGCAAATGGCTCTTATAGTTGGGGTCTCAGAATTATGTTGTGTTGAAAAATATTTATACAAGTAGGGTCTCACAATCATGGTAGCCCCCTTAGTGTTAGGTTTACTCCTGTGTTGTGATGTGAAATTTTGTATATAAGTTGATAAATATTTTGTATGTCTTTATTTGTGACATAGTGTTATATCAGCAAGGTTATGACTGGCTGTTACAGACTCAAATCAAATGTATTTTTTTTATTGTATAAATAGATAGATAGATAGATAGATAGATAGATAGATAGATAGATAGATAATGACAGGCACTATATAATAGATAGATAGATAGATAGATAGATAGATAGATAGATAGATAGATAGATAGATAGATAGATAGATAGATAGATAGATAGATAGATAGATAGATAGATAGAAAGGCACTATATAATGATAGATAGATCCAGCTCCATGCCTACAATAGACCCTGCCTTCCTCACCAATTTGTCTAGGTGTGAGGCGTCCCTCTTCTTTATGCTGCCTCCCCAGCACACCACTGAATAGAAAAGGGCGCTAGCCACAACTGTCCATGATTGACAGGAGCCTGCACAGTGCCCGTCGCTCTGCCACAGATGTCAAACTATCCAGCTCCGTGCCTACAATAAGAGCAACTCACTACTCAAAACATCTATTTAGTGACTGCCTTTGTTCAGAAACGGTTTCATAAGCTTTATGACCTTAGTCTTGGAGAGTCTTTCTCCCGTTGGGCGACTGGGAAGTTTTCCTGAATAAGCTCAAACACAGTCGTGTAGGGTGCGACAGGGTTTAAGGTTGGCCTGGGATCACAAGTTTTTTTGTATGCTTTTGTAATTCTAGTGTTAAGTTTACTGGCCTATACTTGCTTGGATCTTTCCGGTCACCCTTTTTATATAACGGGATAATCTTTGCTATTTTCCATATTTTTTTGGAATCTCCACAGTGCAGAGACCATGGGAGTCCAACTCCGATCCTGGAGGACCGCAGTGGTTGCTGGTTTTCATTCTAACCCTTTTCCTCCACTGTTTTTTTGGTCTTTATTCCATGGAATTAGAAGATGACTCATTAAGGCCAAAGACACAATCACAGGATGCTCAGGCAAAGAATGAGTCTGGTCTCAGGTATTTATTTGACCTTCATTCCATGGAGTAGGTATGCCTATCACTTCTATGGTAATGTTCAGCTGAGGTCAACCTTGTGCTGTGTGAGTTGCCGTGTCCACTGATGCCATACTCAGGTGATGTACAGCTTGATGTAAATTCAGTGTTCAGAAGCCATTAAGAAGGCTAACAGACTGTCAGTTTATATAGCGCCTTGATGTGTGGAGTACAAGTCACCGCAGGTTCTACTCAAGCTTTATAACACACTGGTGAGGCCTCATCTGGAGTCCTGGGTGCATTTTGGGTCTCCAGGCTACAAAAAAGACATAACAGCACAAGAAAAGGTCCAGAGAAGAGCGATGAGGCTGATTCAGGGCTACAGGGGATGAGCTATGAGGAAAGATTAAAAGAGCTGAGCCTTTACAGTTTAAGATAAAAAAGATTAAGAGGAGACCTGAGTGAAGTGTTTTACATTGTGAAGGGAATTAGTCAAGCGGATCAAGACGGTGACTTTAAAATGAGATCATCAAGAACACGGGGACACAGTTAGAAACTTGTGAAGGGAAAATTTCACACAAACATTAGGAAGTTTTTTTTTACACAAAGAACGATAGACACTTGTAATAAGAGACCAAGTAGTGTGGTAGACAGTAGGACTTTAGGGTCTTCCAAAACTCGACATGATGTTATTTTAGAAGAATTAAATGGATAGGACTGGTGAGTTTGTTGGGCTGAATGGCCTGTTCTTGTCCAGATTGCCCTAAAAAAGTAGTTACATTGTGCTTACAGCAGTCTGTCTCCCCTCTACCAGATCTGCTGTGGCTCTGGGCTGAGGTCTGTGGCGATGCAAAGTTTTTAAATAAAAATGCTTGTGAGTGTTCTCACAACCCAAGGGATGCTTAATGGGGGGACTGAGCCTCATCATGCTTACATAAGACAGTGCAAGTCATTCCAGTTTCCTCATTACAGGTCGTAATGAGGACACTGCACCCATGGAGGTATATAGGAAAGCCTAATTGTGAGAGACTGACAGTGAAAAGAAACAGAGGTAGAATTGAGGGAAAGTTAAAGAGAAGGAGCGACAGATTAATGAAGGCATAAGTGTTGTGATGGAGAGGAACACGGTCTCAAAAGGAAGCACAAAACCGGTGCGTGAGGAACAGAAGGACAGACATCACTCCTGTTGAGAGCACTATAAAGCAGGAGTGACTGATTTCTGTCCATCTGAGCAGGCCTGCAATATGCTGAAGAGAAAACTTAAGGAGACAAGCCCCCCGAAACAAGCAGAAGATGGCTGCATTAGAAGCTTGGCAGAGGATCACCAGAGAAGACCCTCAGCACCTGCTGATGTCTGTGAATCGTAGAGTTCAAGCAGTCATTGCATGTGAGGGATATGCGACAAAGTCCTAAATATGACAACGGCTTTAACAGACCTGCCATTGCTGTATTCAAACATTATGGTGCCCTGAAATGGGGGGGCCATGTAGAAAAAGAAGAAATCCACTTAAATGAAAGTCTGCAGTGTGCACTCTAATCACAATGTCTTTGATTTGTAGTTTTAAATTGTGGAGCAGAGGGGGAAATAAAGGAAAAAATGGGTCTTTGTCCCAAACATTATGGAGGGCTGTACCACCATCAGTTCAGTTTGGTTACAACATTTGTATTTTTTTCTTACCTATTTTGTGTTTTGCTGGTGTTAGTGGGAAGTGACCTGCATAAAGACAACAGAAAACGAATGTGCCAGATGCAGGAGAAGATTCCGAGTGCAGTATCAGTCCATGCTAATGAGCAGCTTTTAATGGATAGAAGAGCTTATGTAACATCTGGGGGTGTTTGGTCTGCTTTTCTTTTCTTTTTTTTTTTTCTTAAGGAATAATGATTCTAAACAAAAGAGAAATTTAAAATTAAAAAATGCAAGTTTTGAGCCTCCCTAACAAAAGATACTTTGATTTACTATGCGTGGCACATCCTATCAACAGGAAGTACAGAAAAGTGAACTTCATATTTTATGTACCTGAAATTACAATTCAACTGGCAAAGCAGTTTTTTGTGCATTTTAAATTTGCCAAATCGGGTTGGATAATGGATGGATAATATACTGTCAAAAAAATAAATATTCAAAAGTGAATCATATATATTGTAAATAAAAATGCATACTGTATGTCTGAAATAACCAGATTTCACTTTTTGAATTTTCTTGCTTTATAGTCATTCTAGTGTGTGTTCAGACCAAAGTGTGTGTGTGTGTGTGTGTATGTACAGTGGTGTGAAAAACTATTTGCCCCCTTCCTGATTTTTTTTTCTCCCTAAATAATAAAAACCATCATTTAAAAACTGCATTTTGTGTTTACTTGTGTTATATTTGACTAATGGTTAAATGTGTTTGATGATCAGAAACATTTTGTGTGACAAACATGCAAAAGAATAAGAAATTAGGAAGGGGCAAAAAGTTTTTCACACCACTGTATATGTATTTATTTTATTAACTTATCTACCTATTTATGCACATATTTTTAAAGAGCTTCTGTAAAAAGCCACATTTGCCCCTGGGGCGAAATAAAGTCTATTATATAGTGCCTTTCCCATCTATCTATCTATCTATCTATCTATCTATCTATCTATCTATCTATCTATCTATCTATTGCCTTTCGTATTGATCTATTATATAGCGTCTTTCATATCTATCTATCTATTGTGGCAGTAGGGGGCGCTAGTGCTCCCTTGAACCCTCAGGTACAACTCCAGACACCAGGTAAAAATCCAAGACTTTTTATTATGGTTCACAGTGCAACAAGCACCTTCCACACTACTCATAAATATTTAACCCAACAAATAAACACAATATTCTCTCTCCTCCTCGCCCAGACACTTTGCTCCTCTCCCACCCAGCACAGCTCAGCATCTGGACTGAGCCTTCGTCCATTTATAGCCCCTGACCCGGAGGTGTTCCTGTTCCAGTAGTCCACAGTATTATTCCTTCCGGGTCAGGGCAATCAATCCAATCCGTTCGGCACCACAGAGCCCATAAGCCCCCCCACAGCAACTCCTGGTGGTCCCCAAGGTATCCAGCAGGGCTGTGTATAAACACTACAAAGTCCATAAGTCCCTGCTGGACCTCGGGGCACGATCCTGCTGTCTGGAGAGCTCCACCTGGCGGCCTGGGGGTGAGGACCGGCATGGGAAGCCAGCAGTCCTCCACACTATCTATCTATCTATCTATCTATCTATCTATCTATCTATCTATCTATCTATCTATCTATCTATCTATCTATCTATCTATCTATCTATCTATCTATCTATCTATTAATTGCCTTTCTTATTTTTTTTAATTTTAACAAAAAGGTATGAAGTGAAAGCAGCTAATCACTCAGTATGGCCTCAGTTGATGTTGACTTCATAAAGCAGCCTTTACATGTAGTACAGTCATAGAAATTGGAAACACAATGAGAAACAGGATGTACAGTAACTGACTCTAAATGTGGCAAACTGGGAGTGTTCAATTAGCCGAGGTGGGCACATGTTCCTCCTTTATTCAGACCACTACATTGCCTGCCTGTAGCTGCACATATGAAGTTCAAATTCTTGATGTTTGCCCACAGAGTAGTCAGGGGGTCAGCACCTCCAGATATATGGAGCCAACTGGAAGGGCCTGTGCTCCATCTCACTGACTTAGGTCTGCTGATGAGGTGCCTCTGGTGTTGCCTCCTCTTCATGGCATCAATTTTCATTCCAGACTTTTTGTCACCTGTATCTCCTAGCGAGTGGAATGAGATGCCCACTACCATTTGGAATTCTGATTCCTTCAATGTGTTTCAAAAGAGTATATACCATTATTAAGTACTAAAGATAGGACTGAATTGCAATCTGATTATATGGGTGGTCATCTGCCAGGTAGCTCTTGTGGTTGGTTGGTAAACATCTGCCACATTTTTCTTAGTTGTGAATAGCAGATCACAAGATCATCTTTTTGGAGTATCTTTCAAATAATACAAAGATAAATACTATACATATATATACAGAATATATATATATATATATATATATATATATATATATATATATAGTAACAAGAATAACAAAGACATGTTCACACAATGGAGTCCAAAACAGAGCTAAGTATTATGTTAAGATTATGTTAATCGGCAGGGGAAGTGATGTCATCAAGACCGGAACCAGAAGTGATGTCATTGGCTGCCCCAGAACAGGGCGGGATTTCCTGAGAATGGTCTGCAAGGAATTGTGAGAGAGAATTAGCGCACCTCACCACCCTCTGGTTTGGCGTGGAACTACATTTATTCAGACCCTTTGGTTGTCCCCTAATCACGCGTGTGTGAGTGAGTATATATATATATATATATATATATATATATATATATATATATATATATATATATATATATATATATATATACTGTATTTACTCGTGTACCACGTACCCTCATGTAAGACATGCACCCTAATTTTTACAAAGAAAATTGTGAAAATCGTTATGCCCTGTGTACGACGCGCATTGTGATTGTATAGGAAACGTTTAGAGAGAGAGAGTGCACGAGCGAACAAGAGAGAGAGAGAGCGTGCAAGCGAGCGAGAGACCGAGCGAGCCCAAGCAGAAGAAGTAAACATTACAGAATTACATTTCCTCGTGTATGACGCGCACCTGATTTTCTAATGCTAATTTTCGGGAAAAGATGTGCATGTGGTACACACGTAAATACTGTATATATATATATACTCAGCAAAAAAAGAAATGTCCTCTGACTTTCAACTGTTTTTACTTTCAGTAAACTTAATGTGTAAATATTTGTATGAACAATAAAAGAGTCAACACCATAAGACATAAACTAAAAATGTTTCACAATGTGTCCCTGAATGAAGGGAGGCTGAAAATCAAAAGTTCCAAGTCAGTATCCGGTGTGGCCATTAGCTGCTTGAAGTACTGCAGTGCATCTCCTCCTCATGGACTGGACCAGATTTGTCAGTTCTTGCTGTGAGATGTTACCCCAATCTTCTACCAAGGCACCTGCAAGTTCCTGGACATTTCTGGGGGGAATGGCCCCAGTCCCTCACCCTGCGATCCAACAGGTCCCAGACGTGCTCAATGGGATTAAGATCCGGGCTCTTCCACTGCAAGGATGATCAGCTGTCCTTCCTGTCTCCCTGTAGCGCTGTCTTAGGCGTCTCACAGTGCGGACATGGCAATTTATTGCCCTAGCCACATCAGCAGTCCTCATGCCTCCCTGCAGCATGCCTAATGCACGACGCAGATGAGCAGGGATCCTGGGCATCTTTCTTTGGGTGTTTTTCACAGTCGGTAGACAAGTCTCTTTAGTGTCCTGTGTTTTTAGAACTGTGACCTTAAATGCCTACTTTCTGTTAGCTGTTGAGGTCTTAACGACCATTCCACCGGTGCATGTTAATTAATTGATTAGGGTTAATTGAACATGCATGGAAAACATTGTTTAAACCCTTTACAATGAAGATCTGTAAAGTTATTTGGATTTTAAAACATTATTGTTGAAATTAACAGTCCTGAAAAGGGACGTTTTTTTGCTGAGTATATATATATATATATATATATATATATATATATATATATATATATATATAGTGGGAAACCGGCCTCAACACACAAAGATACACAGACTCACAAGCTCCCAAACAGACATTTTAATTTCTTCTTCTCACAGTACATTACACCAATCACCATAATACTCAACTCAGTCCTTTACTTTGTTTCTTCTCCCTTCTTATTCTTTCGCCGCCTCCACTACTCTCTTCACAAGCACTGTCATCTGCCTCCAGACTCCAGCTGCCTAAATGGAGTGAGGCAGCCCCTTTTATAATGCACTCAGAAGTGCTTCAGGAGCGCCCTAATGATCTCCCTGCAGCACCTACTGGTGTGGCGGAAGTGTTACATGGGCACCCGGAAGCACTCCGGGTGTACCTGCTTCCTGGTTCAGCCACACTTCCTGTTGTGGCAGCAGTGCAGCAGTCCATGTCTCCTGGAACATCTGGGTGCCCTCTGGCGATGGCCATGGGCCCCAACAGGGATGAGCTTCTAAGCTTCGATCCCGTGGTCCTCATACAAACCAGGGCGGCTGCCATCTCATGTCCCAGGGGACGTATAGTCCCTCTCCCGGTCCTTCGAAGTTCCAGGTGTCTACTATATATATATATATATATATATATATATATATATATATATATATATATATATATATATATATATGGAGGAATCGTGGCGGGGTCCTTCAAGTTCCAGGTGTCTACTATATATATATATATATATATATATATATATATATATATATATATATATATATATATATATATATATATATATATAGTGGCGGGTGGCTGGGGGTGCTACAAGAGGGCCAGAGGAGGGCTATTTATTTACACATTAGGGGGATCTGTTCCCTGCTCATTTTGTTCGCCAATCTCCCTCTCGTATGGGGAAGCAGATGTACAATTTAAACAGATTTACCATGATAAAAAAATGTTAAAATGTAATAAATTGAAAGCAAATTATGTTTCATGTTGTATTAGAGGTATTCGTTGCATTATATGTTTTTGTTCTGTTTGGCTCTGAAATTAACATGCAAATAATTTTTAAACTTACACTTTTACTGTAAAACTTAAGAAAAAACAATTATTTGAATTAACATTTTGTCAATTTCACTTTGAATTTTGATTCCATGTTTGGACTTACATTGTGACAACACAACATACAACTGAGTGAGTGAATATTGTTTCTTTCTCTGTAATAAATAATCCGACATTTTCAAATATTTGTCCCTGTGATTTGTTAAATGTCATAGCAAAAGCTCTTCTAACGAGAAACTGTAAACGTTTTAATTCAAATGGCATATCAAGATCTCCTTTGGTATTTAATGTTATCCACTGAAGATGGACTACATTACCTTTTTTGTCGCCTGATAAAATTTTACAAGTCAGAATTGTTCGACCAACTTTGAATACAACTAATCTTGTCGTATTGCAGAGCCCATCACTCAGACATAAATTACGCAATAACATTATGATACGTCCTTCTTTCAACAGTAATTCGGCCGGTGGAAGACAGCACAGTGTTAACGGCTGTAGATATTCTACGTGATATTGTAAGTTGACGTTTTCATCTTCCGCACCATCACCACCAACTGTTTCAGCAGAGTCTATTGATACGCATTTAACCAATTTGCTGTGTAACTGATCAACAATTTTTGCATTAATTAATTTGACTTCATCATTTCTCGGTGCTAGGATTGCCCATGCACTCATTTCTTCTATTGGCTCTGAGGCTAAGGATCCCGAAGGTTGCCGGCTCGAATCCCCGTGTTTGCCAAAAGAGATCCTACTCTGCTGGGCCCTTGAACAAGGCCCTTAACCTTTATTTGCTCCTGGGGTGCTGTACAATGGCTGACACTGCGCTCTGACCCCAAGGGGTATGCGAAAACTAAAAAAATTTCTAATGCAAAAAAATTGTATAAGGCGAAATAAGAAACAAAAATAAATATTGTCTGAAACTCCACACAGAGTCATAGCAAGGTTTGGGGCAGCCACCTGTATATTTGGTATCCTGGCTGCAAAGTCGCAAAATGTTATACAGCATTGATGTGCACAAAAACGAGTCCAAAACAGAACTGAGGGAAAAGGAAAAGGTGGAGGCTTTTAAAGGGGATGACAGGAAGTGAAGACAGAGGGGTCGGGCTCATAAGGGTCTTCAGCCATAGGCTCAAACCGGGACGTAACATCAAAGGGGCCGGAGACGACAAGGTCTTCCCCCATTGGCTCGGACCTGGAAGTGATGTCAAGAGGGCCAGGTGGAAACTCCCTTGGATGGTCTGCAGGAAAGTGAGAAAAAGATTCAGTGCACTCTGCCACATCTCGGTCTGACTCAGAATTGCCCTTACTCAAGCCAGGGGCCATGACCCGGCCGGGACACCAGGAGGGACCGGAAGAGGGTCAGAGCCCTGCCTGGACCACGTGGGGTTTGCCTTCCGGGTTGCTTTGGGGGCCACGGGTCAAGGGCATGGAAGCCTTTCCCTGTAGGGGCCCGTGGTCACCGCCAGGAGGCGCGCTAGTGCCTTGGGGAAGATTTATGACGGCGCCCGGAAAGCAGCCGGGAGGACAGCCGGCACTTCCGCCACGCTGGGGCGTGGCCAGAAGAAGATTGCCGGGAAAACCTGGGGCTCATTCGGGTCCTCTATAAAAGGGGCCGTCTCCATTCATTCGAGGCTAGAGTCGGGTGGAAGGAGGATGAGGCAAGAGGAGCTGTGGAGGCGGCCCGAAGACAAGGCATTGTGGCCAAGACTGTGTTTGGGGGTTTGTGCACGTGACTGGGTCTTTGTGACCTATGAACTGGGGTCTTTGTGACCATAATTATAATTGTATATAGTGTAAATAAACATGTGGTGGTTCTTAAACAAGATTTCTGCCTGTCTGTGTTCGGGCAAAGTTCACAATATATATATACTGCTCGAAAGAATTAAAGGAACACTTTTTAATCAGAGTATAGCATAAAGTCAATGAAACTTATGGGATATTAATCTGGTCAGTTAAGTGCAGAGGGGGTTGTTAATCAGTTTCAGCTGCTGTGGTGTTAATGAAATTAACAACAGATGCACTAGAGGGGCAACAATGAGATGACCCCCAAAACAGGAATGGTTTAACAGGTGGAGGCCACTGACATTTTTCCCTCCTCATCTTTTCTGACTGTTTCTTCACTAGTTTTGCATTTGGCTACAGTCAGTGTCACTACTGGTAGCATGAGGCGATACCTGGACCCTACAGAGGTTGCACAGGTAGTCCAACTTCTCCAGGATGGCACATCAATATGTGTCATTGCCAGAAGGTTTTCTGTGTCTCCCTGCACAATCTCAAGGGCATGAAGGAGATTCTAGGAGACAAGCAGTTACTCTAGGAGAGCTGGAGAGGGCCATAGAAGGTCCATAACCCATCAGCAGGACCAGTATCTGCTCCTTTGGGCAAGGAGGAACAGGATGAGCACTGCCAGAGCCCTACAAAATGACCTCCATCAGGCCACTGGTGTGAATGTCTCTGACCAAACAACCAGAAAGACTTCATGAGGGTGACCCAAGGGCCCCATGTCCTCTAATGGGCCCTGAGCTCACTGCCCAGCAGCATGCAGCTCGATTGGCATTCGCCATAGAATACCAGAATTGGCAGATGCACCACTGGTGCCCTGTGCTTTTTACAGATGAGAGCAGGTTCACCCTGAGCACGTGACAGAAGTGAAAGGGTCTGGAGAAGCCATGGAGAACATTATGCTGCCTGTAACATCATTCAGCATGAGCAGTTTGGTGGTGGGTTAATGATTGTCTGGGGAGGCATATCCATGGAGGGTCACACAGACCGCTACAGGCTTGACAAAGGCACCTTGGCTGCCATTAGGTATCAGGATGAAATCCTTGGACCCATTGTCAGACCCTATGCTGGTGCAGTGGCTCCTGGTGAACGACAATTCCTGGCCTCATGTGGTGAGAGTATGCAGGCAGTTCCTGGAGGATGAAGGAGTTGATACCATTGACTGGCCACCACACTTTCCTGACCTAAATCCAATAGAACACCTCTGGGACATTATGTTTTGGTCCATCCAATGCCACCAGGTTGCACCTCAGACTGTCCAGGAGCTCAGTGATGCCCTGGTCCAGATCTGGGAGGAGATCCCCACAACACCATCTGTCATCTCATTAGAAGCATGCACCGATGTTGTTAGGCATGTATACAAGAACACAGGGGCCATACAAAGTGCTGCGTACAATTTGAGTTGCTGCAATTAAATTTTGGCAAAATGGACTAGCCTGCCACATCATTTTTTCACTCTGATTTTTGGAGCGTCTTTGAATTCAGGGCTCTGTAGGTTGATCATTTTCATTTCCATTAAACGATGTGGCATCCTTTCGTTCCTAACACATTACCCAGTCTATATCAGTATAGATATCCAGGAGGATTTCTTTTTCCCATTGAGATCTGATGTGTTTTCAAAGTGTTCCTTTAATTTTTTGAGCAGTTATATATATATATATATATATATATATATATATATATATATATATATATATATATATGCTGTATATATATATATATATATATATACAGATGTATGTGTGTGTTTGTATATTGGCAAGTAGTGTTAGCTAACATCTGTTGTCACATAGTGAGTCTATGCTTTAGACACTGGCGCCTTTTAAAATTAATCAGAAACACAGAATGTGAGAAGGAGCATTAAATATTTACCATCACCTGAACCCCAAGTCCATTTCCTGGGCTAACTCGCTGGATAATAATAAACTGCCAGAGCTCTTTCATTCATTACTGTCAATGGCCTTTTGAACAGCAAAGACATTCATTAAATTAGGGTCAAACAAGTCAAAGAACGGATTGTGTTCCCTGTACTTACATGCAAAAGCTACTTAGGAGGAAGGTAATGAGCAGCATCTATTAATCTGGTGGATGAAATTGCATTTTTATTAATCATTTTCCCACTTTCTTCCTCATTCTCTCTCCCACTTTCTCTCTCTCTTTAGGCCCACATCTTGTTTCTAAGCTCACATGTAACCATCACAAGTCACAGGAATGCTGAGGCATCCTCAGCAGCTTCAGCTGAAAGGCAGGACTCAGCTCTCCACTGCAGGACACCCCTGTAACACAGACTCCCAATGAGCTCTTTTTCCTAATATCCTTTGGGATGTGAGCAGACACAACTGACCTGGAGAGCAGCCTCGAAGATGCTGAATGAATAGGAAAAGTCCATAAGGGATCTAGAGCAGGGGCTTGAACCTTCAAGACAATGATTAAACTACAACGCTGATCATATAGCAGAGACTGCTACTGTTTGTGACATCCAGACCTGTTATAGAGTTCTTAGAGCAACTCCTTTCAGGCGTTCTTGGCTAAATGTGATGGTTTGCTTGTCAGCATGTCAGTCTGGTATAAAGGACCCTTTATATCTGACACATACGCATCAGCACAAGGGTCCACTAGGCTGTGCACAGCGTAAAGGAGTGCATACTCTTACATCAGCCACCACGTGTCTCCAGAATTGTTTAAATGTGTGGCCCTGTGTACATCTGTGCATGTTGACTCCGCATGCACTAGCCAAGGAAAGCATGCGCTAACTGGATCCAACATTAAAAACGGCTACTGCTTCACCACCTGAGGCCACAGGTCTGCCATGCCCTCGACCCTCTGCAGTTCGCATACCAGGAGAAGGTGGGAGCGGAGGATGCTATCATCTACATGCTACACCGATCCCTCTCCCACTTGGACAAAGGCAGTGGTGCTGTAAGAATTATGTTTCTGGACTTCTTTAGCGCCTTCAACACCACCCAACCTCTGCTCCTTAGGGACAAGCTGACAGAGATTGGAGTAGATTCACACCTGATGGCATGGATCGTGGACTATCTTACAGACAGACCTCAGTATGTGTAGGTCTGACATTGTGGTCAGCAGCACAGGAGCGCCGCAGGGGACTGGACTTTCTCTGGTCCTGTTCAGTCAACATACATCGGACTTCCAATATGACTCGGAGTCCTGCCACGTGCAAAAGTTCACTGACAACACTGCTATCATGGGCTGCATCAGAAGTGGGCAGAAGGAGGAGTATAGGAACCTAATCAAGGACTTTGTTAAGTGGTGCGACTCAAACCACCTACAACTGAACACCAGCAAAACCAAGGAGCTGGTGGTGGATTTTAGGAGGCCCCTCATGGACCCCGTGATCATCAGAGGTGACTGTGCAGAGGGTACAGACCTATAAATACCTGGGAGTGCAGCTGGATGACAAATTGGACTGGACTGCCAATACTGATGCTCTGTGTAAGAGAGGACAGACCCGACTATACTTTGTTAGAAGGCTGACATCCTTCAACATCTACAATAAGATGCTGCAGATGTTCTATCAGATGGTTGTGGCGAGCGCCCTCTTCTACGCGGTGGTGTGCTGGGGAGGCAGCATAAAGACGCCTCACGCCTGTTCAAACTGGTGAGGAAAACAGGCTCTATTGTAGGCATGGATCTGGACAGTTTGACATCTAAAAACACAAAAGTTAAACAGATTGATGGTGAGCAATCAGCCAGACCCTGGGCAAAGATGAATGTTTGTGCAGGTAGAAATGTAAATATCTGCAAGATCAATATGTAAAGGAAAAAAAAATAACTGAAGGTTTCTTCTACGGCGCGGTGTCGCACACTGAATGCTTGAGCTATACACAGATTAGAGTGCACACTCATTGTGCGTGAGCGCGTTCATAGCTGTCTGCACCCGAGTAAAAACAGACCTTAAGGCAGGCATGTGAACATGAGGTGCTGTGAGTCAGCCTGTTATGAGGTGAGCCTCAGCAGGTGTTAAAACCGCACGGAATGTCAGTTAAAATAGTGCTGGGATATCCTTTTTGTACGTGGTGACTTTAAATGAGGAAGGATGTTAATGATGCTCTATTCGCAAGCCTGTTGTAATGGAAGGCGTTTGGAAGACAAATAAGGAAGTGGAGAGCGTGTACCAAATTAACTCCATTCTGGACACAACATTTAAATGCCTATCAGATAGTCTTGGTGTCACAATCCCTCCTAATCCACTAACAGCTGTGTTTGATGGTTAAAGTGGAGAAGGTCAAACAAACTGTAATTGCCTTTACTTCACTATTGGCATGCAGACTTATTTTGCTCAACTGGAAGAATCCTAACTCACCTCTTTTAAGTGTTATATACTTTTTTAAATAGGAAAAAAATCAAATTCTCTCTTAGATGATCTGTTCAAAACTTTTTTAAAACCTGGCAGGATCTAATCAATAACATTTTAGATTAAGCATTCATGTTGGGGAGAAAGACTCCTTTCTCTCTTTACTACTCTCAATAGTATTACTTGGGTTGTTGGCCTTACTCTCTTTTTCATGGGTGCCCCCTTCTCGCTCGATCACCAGCCCCCTTCGACCCCCTCTGCCAAGCACTACGTGTCATTGCAAAGTGGGGGGGGCCGAATGCACCCCAGGGAGAAGAAGCCGCTCCTCCGAAACCCCTCTTTAATGGTGATAGAATGGGAAATAAATAACAGTTTGGTTTTTTTACCCCCTCTTTGCTCGATCAACTACTGGCTTGCTGCTGCTGCTGTTGCAGCGTGATCTGCACTTAGCTCGCCTACCCCTTCAACTTCCAGTGCTACACACCATTGTGAAGAGGGCAGCTGAACGTACCCCAAAGAGACGCAGCCGCTCCTCTGAAACACCTCTTTAATGGTGATACAATGGGAAACAAATTACTTTTTTTTTATTACCTCCTCTTTGCTCGATCAGCTGCTGGCTTGCTGCTGCTTGCCATGCCACGTGATCTGCATTTTGTGCGGCAATGCCTTGTCTCTCATCTCCCCCAGACATCCTCAAACACTTTTCGATCTGTTTTCGATATTTCCGATATTTCACCAAGTAATATTTCCGTTTGAAAAGTCAACCGGCTAATTTCCAGAAAGCAACAAAAATGAGTGTGCACTGGCACCACAGAAAATAAGTGTAATATCAGCTATTTTAAGCCTCAGTGGATACTCTGTACACTCGGATCTGTTCAGCAGGTCTGGGTCTGGGAGCGCTCATTCATGTGGGATGTCATTCCTCCCAAGAACCCTTGAATTTATATCATCTCAATCAGAAGAGACGTGGCTTAGCTGAGTGGGGCCATAATTGGCTTGCCCACTTTGGGCAGCTTCTCGGAGTGACTGAGGAGAAAAGAGATGGTATAGTTAGCATTGGCACTCCCATACCCCCTTTTGTTCTGATGGATTATTGCATAGCTTATCCGGGTGTGGAAGATGATCCTCAGGCGTCCATGCATGACATGAGGCACAACACAGAAGAAGAGTTGGGGCACCAGACAGGGATCCCTGTATATGATGGGAAAAGACTGCACAATGACAAGACTGATGTCTTTTCAGACTCTAATGCCCTTTGCCTTTGGCCACATTTCCTGTCAAACTCCAGCTAGATATAAAGGCAAATATAGGATCTTTATAAGATAGATAGATAGATAGATAGATAGATAGATAGATAGATAGATAGATAGATAGATAGATAGATAGATAGATAGATGAAAGACACTATATAATAGATAGATAGATAGATAGATAGATAGATAGATAGATAGATAGATAGATAGATAGATAGATAGATAGATACTTTATTAATCCCAAGGGGAAATTCATAAAAATAAAAAAAGTATTCTCAGAAAATGCTCCGAAGAGCACAAAAGGCATAAAGAAATTGTCAACAACACAATTGTTGTTGTTGTTGTTGGGTGAGAAAAAAATTGAATTAAAATGATTTCAGCAGAAGGCTGCAACAGACAGAAGGCCAAATAAAGAGTGTAGGATGGCATTCTAAGTGGTAGGGTGGGTGAAGTGGGCATTGGTTGGTGAAAGGCTGGGTAATAAAACGAGACATTCTGATGACTGGACTACCACAAAGGGCAGACGCATCACTGCATTAGGAGTATCTATCAGTAAATAATTTCCTGTCTCAGAAACGACAGCAGTTTTGTGTGTGTGTGTGTGTGTGTGTTTACTAGAACCCAACAATACATAATCTTCGTTTAGCTTGTTTTTTGTATTTTTTTTAATTTAAAAGCAGTTTTATGGAAAACACATTGTTATGTAGACCTCCTAGTTCAGGGGTTGCCAGCTCCGGTCCTGGAGGACTACAGTGGCTGCAGGTTTTCTTTCTTGCCCTATTTTTTAAAGAGTGCCTTGTTTGTGCTGCTAATTATCTTCTTGTGAATTAATTTTAACTGAATTCCTTTTTTAAGATTTGTTCCCCTAAAATTCTTCATCGTTCCTCTGAATTGCTTCATTTCTTTCTTTAAATGGCACCCAAACTGAAATGAAATATAAAGTGAATGGGCCAACAAAAGACCAACTAAGTCAGGGCCTCAAACTCCAACCAATTTCACTCCAACCAGCTGCTTAATGAGTTGCCGATTCTTGTCGTTAATTAAACTCGTTCTTTAATTTCATGGCTTGTTGCTGCTCTCGTGGTGCATTAGCAGACATTTCTGAAATTATTGATTTTCTCTTTTCTAAGAGCACCATTAAAATGTTTTGTGGACCTGAGCAGATCGACATTTCTGAGACCTTCACCTTTCTTTATTTTCAGATATTGTATGATGAACACCAGCTGTTTTGGCTCATTTTGTATCTCATTATTCTTTGGATGCTAATTACAGAAAAAGAAACAATTAAGGGGTCTGAGTCTTCAAGAGCAAGTCAATTAAAATTAGTTCAAAAGAAGTGAATTAGCAGCAAAAACAGGTCACTGATTAAGAACAGGGTTAGAATGAAAATCTGCAGCCACAGTGGAGGACCCCTCTCCTAATGAATTGGCTGCAGGCTAACATAAAGATACGTCTTAGAAATATAACTCCAAATAAAAGAAAGAAAAGTAAAACCTACGACAGCGGGTTTGAAATTTGTACTGAAGTAATGTCTGGTGTAGCTGGTGGATTCTTGTATTACACTGAGTGCTTAGGAATGTCACAAATTCCATTAGAAGAATTCCCATTTAGACAAGAAATTAGTTAGAATAAAATTCTGAGCCCCCACGTTTGGGAATTTACAGCACAGATTTGCTCAAAGCCACCAATCCTTCTAAAGTTCGGTTAGTAACCATAGGAACATAAAGCCAGAAAGCCGTAACTTGTACGTTTTTGATACTGGAGTACAATTCGTATACCATCAGCCCTCAGAACCATCACATCTGCGGATTCAACTGACTGCATATCTTCAATATTCAATAAAAGAAAAAATTCCGGAAAGTTACAAAAAGAAAAACTTGAACTTGCCACATGCCGAGTGCCATGCTGAATTCACGTGAATGAGGTGATTGATAGTCATAACCGGCTGTAGCCCCCCAGCCATAATAAATGAATAAAAAAGGCTCATAGGAGCAAACTTACAACTCCAAACTGATAGTAACATTCAGGTGCGTTCAGCGTCTAAATGAACTTTGGAGCATTTCACGTTTTATCGATTCCACCCAAGTTTCAGTTATAACGTTTTTTTATTTATTACATATTTTATTACAATAAATCATATTCAAAAATTAAAATAATAATATAATAACATATGTTAGTTGAGCACATGAAATATATTCTTCTTAACCCTTAAACTGCCAGAACCGGCTATAATCGTTTCCTAATGCAATTTGCCAGCACGCCGACTTCGGCGATGTACATTCATTGAACTTCACAACCGGCTCTAGTCGGTTCCCAGTGCAATTTGCCAGCATGCCGGAGTTGATCAGTCCATGCCGTACATTCGTTGAGCAGCCAGCTCGTGACCACTGGCGCCCCCTAGCGAATTCGGCCGCTGCACCAGACTAGCCTGCCAGCATCAGCGTTGGCCTCTCTGTGTGTTTGCGTGCTGCCTGTTCAAGTGCAGTTGGCTTGGTGATTTACTGAATTTCATCAATGGTGTCAGTTACACCTTCTACATATAATAATAGATTGTTGCAGTAGCTTTTTATAGTTTTTACAGTTCATTGGCAGTGTGTAAAATGACCAGTGTTGCAGTAATTTTGATGCTCTTTGCATGAAAACAATATGTGTTCCATTAAAACTTCACAGTTGTGTTTGTGAATTGTGACGTTTACTGAAAAAGTGCAGTAGAAAAGTATTTGGCGTCCAGGTGTGCATTAACCACCAAGTATGTGGCAGTTTAAGGGTTAATAGCACTTTATGATGGAGTTAGAAATAGAGCACAAATCAATCAATCAATCAACATTTATTTATATAGCACATATTCATACAAAAAATGTAGCTCAAAGTGCTTTACAAAATGAATAGAAAAATAGAAGACACAATAAAAAATAAACATAAGTCAACATTAATTAACATAGAATAAGTAAGGTCCGATGGCCAGGGTGGACAGAAAAAAAAAAAAAAAAAACTCCAAAAGCTGGAGAAAAAAAATAAAATCTGTAGGGGTTCCAGACCACGAGACCGCCCAGTCCCGCTGGGCAATCTACCTAACATAAGTCAAACAGTCCTCTTTGTATTTAGAGTTTTCATGGAAGGACCTGATGATGATGATGGTCACATAGACTTCTGGCTTGGTGGCTCCGTAGCTTTCATAAACAGCAGATTTCATTTAAAGTGATGGAAAAAATGGTGCTGATTGATGTGTGTTAATGGTGGAGGGTCTGTGAGCTAATCTTGTTCAATTTTCTTAAGCATTCTATTTATGAAAGTGTAGAAATGTGATCAGAGTACAGACTTCCATGAGTTGCTTCGAAATGTTGGGCCACCAACCACAAAACAGGAACAAAAGGCAAAACAAAACTGGGTGTGATGGACCCAACCAAACATGGCTTTTCAGCCCAATAAATAGATTTGCTTGTCAGCTTTGTCATAGTTTGCTTTAGGTTCGGGTTCTGGGTCCAATAACAGACACCATCCTCCAGGGACCGTCAGATTTTTATAGAGCCCCAACTGGAAGGTGTGGGCACAGCTCGGGTTTCTGCAGCCGTGTCCATTGACCCCACTCTGAGCATTGGCTGGACAAGGAGAGACAGCGTGAGCACCCCCTCTCATCTTGGAGGGTGTGACAGATAGGGGGCGCTCTCATCCTCTTGAACCCTCAGACAATATATCAGACACCAGATAAAAGTCCAAATTCTTATTTTATTTGAACTGCACAGTGCACAAAGCACCCTCCTCTCCACAATACTCATTAAATTCTCCAATACAATAACAATAATTCAATCCTCCACACTCCCAGACAGGTTGCCACCCTTCCACCCAGCTCAGCTCAACGTTCTGGTGTTCTATAGAGTCTTTTATAGTCCCTGACCCGGAAGTGTTTCCCATCCTTCAGTCCATGATTCCTTATCACTTCCGGGGTCAGATAGGTCAGACAAAAAGTCCTTTTCTTCACCCCGGAAGTACGTCATCTCTCCTGTCACTGTGACTAAGACACACTTCCAGGTTATAGGGCACAAACGACTCTCTGGGCCTCCCTGCAGCGTCCTCTGTTGGCCCCTGTGGTATCCAGCAGGGCTGTAGAGGAAAACACCATCATCCATGATTCCCTGCTGGTATCCGGGGCACCTCCATGCTGCAGGGAGAGCTCCATCTGACGGCCTGGGGGCATTGGCCGGGATAAAAAGCCGGCCATGAACCATAAGGGCTATCGCTTACTTCAGCAGAGCCAGGAAGATGATCCCCAGGTTAGGTTAGGTTAGGCAGACTTTATTATCCCAGAGGGGAAATTTGTTTGTGCAATGATGCAGGTCCATTCCAAGCTCCCTGTTCATATTTGGGAGCCTCTCAACCCCCAACACCTTCGATAGTTATGAACGAATGAGCTGACAGATGGGGACAAATCTCACGTGGAGCAAGGGGATGGTGTAAAAAGTGTTCCATGCTTTTATTAAAACAAAAATTAAAACCGAACCAAAAACAGTGTCCACAGTGCAGTTCTCAAAAACAAATAACAAATAAATAATCCATAAAAACACTGCGGTGAGCTGGCGCCCTTCCCAGGGTTTGTTTCCTGCCTTGCACCCTGTGTTGGCTCGGATTGGCTCCAGCACACCCCCATGACCCTGTAGTTAGGATATAGCGGGTTGGATAATGGATGGATAATCCATAAAAACAAGTGGATAGTGGGGGGGAAAAACACAATAAATAAATCAAATTAAAAGCAGAGGTTAAAAAAGCAGTCACTGGCTCCTTCAGATCCCAGCCCACCTCCTTCTTTGTCTCCTCAGCTCAGCTGTCAGTAGCACCGCCAGTGGAGACTCATAGTGACATCACCATTGATCCACCCTCTGCTGACATCACTTCCGGCCAACCCTGATGACATCATTTCCGCTACCCAGAATTCCCTTTCCTTGCCACATCAGTTCCAGTTCTGGTTGTCCTGACTCCACCTCTCCCTCCTACCCTTCATATTAACAGAGCGGTTTGTTAATCAGTTAAATTGCATTCAGGCCGCAGTGATGTGATCTTAAATCACAGGCTGTTCTTTATCCCACCTGTTATTTTCCTGAAGCTGTTACCCATAATCCCTGTTGTAAATTTAGTCTTGATACAAACCTTAAATTAATTGATAACCAAAAAATAAGGTGTATAATTAGACCAAGGATAAAACCAGACTCTCCACCAGGGGCATCTGTAATAGAAATTTAATTCAAATTAAAACAAAAAATATAGCAGCAGTTCAGAAAGAACCATGCAGTTTTAAATGCTGTTTATTGAACATTCGCTCTCTTGGCACTAAAGCTGTTTTGGTAAATGATATCACATTAAGTACAAAATCTGATCTGTGTCTTCTTACTGAAACCTGGCTTAGTAAATATGACACTGTCCCCCTAGCTGAGGCGTCACCAGATGGATACTCGTTCCTTCATAAGTCTAGAGATTCTGGTCGAGGAGGAGGCCTTGGAATAATTCATTGTAACAAAATGCAAATCACTCCTAAAAATGTAGGCAACTTTACATCCTTTGAGGTATTCATTTTAAATATTAAAACAGATTCCAACACAATTATAGTGCTAGTCTACAGACCACCAGGGCCATATTCATTGTGGGAGGTCGAGCTTTTAGTTACAGGGCCTCTAAACTGTGGAATGGTCTTCCTGCTAGTATAAGAGATGCCCCTTCAGTCTCAGCCTTTAAATCCCGGCTGAAGACTCACTACTTCAGTTTAGCACACCCTGACTAGAGCTGCTGATTAACTGTACAGACTGCATCTCTGTTGTTAGTCATTAGCACTAAAACATAAGTAACATGATAATTATATTTGAATACTAACCCTCACCTATTCTGTTTCTTTTCTCGGTACCCAAATGTGGCAATTGGTGCCACGGCCCACCTGCCAAGTTGTTTGCCTGCCTATGGTAAAGTCATCCCTGATGGAGGATAACAGGAATCATGGGAAAGAGGGGTCCTTTCATCGGAGCAACGTTTCAGCTGTTTCATGGCCAAATGGGGAGGCAGCTAGATGGATGAGGTCTCCAGAACTCTAAAAATATCCAAACCTAATTATGTCATATCATCTACTGTTAAACTGTACTTTTAAAATTGTTATTATTATGCTGTATTAAGGAATTGTTCTGTTCTGTGTATTGTATTGTATTGACCCCCTACTTTTGACACCCACTGCACGCCCAACCTACCTGGAAAGGGGTCTCTCTTTGAACTGCCTTTCCAGAGGTTTCTTCCATTTTTCCGTACAAGGTTTTTATTGGGAGTTTTTCCTTTTCTTCTTAGAGAGTCAAGGCTGGGGGGCTGTCAAAAGGCAGGGGCTGTTAAAGCCCATTGTGGCACTTCCTGTGTGATTTTGGGCTATACAAAAACAAATAAACTGTTACTGTAAACTGTAATTGTGAAGTCTGCTTTGTAAAACTGATTTTTCAATATAGAGGGTGGCCATCCACAAACCTAAAAAAGTCTGCTGCTTAATATTTTATCGCAAATAATTACTTTCAACAGTAAACAAAATAATAATGCAGAATTTAACATTTAGCAGCATCCCTACAAGTAACAGAATTTAAAATGCTCATACGTTCTAAGAATAAAAGAGTTCTTAAACCTGTTTCTCTTTACCTTTGTAAACCTGAATCTGCAGTCAGATACCAACAGCTGGAAGTTTGAGCAAAGAGGATGGCGTCTCTCTGACAGAACTGACTTGGCTTTCTTTCTAGCCTGTTTGCAATACATGTCAGCCATAGACGTGTGCTGTGAACCAATAATTTTACTGCTAATTTTTATAATGTGGTTAAGATGGTTTATATTCTTATTGCTGAGGTTGCCAAACCAACAGATAAAAGCAAATGTAACCATGGATTGAATAAGGGACTTACAGTAAGTGTCATTCTGGTTTTGTCCACTTTAAGACAGTTGAGTTTCCTAGAGAAAGAAAAGTCATGACTCTCCTTTTTTTACAGTTTTGCACTGTGTTAAGATCAAAGTTTAGTTTGTTATCAATGATTGTATGGCTGTACCATCTCCACTCTCTCCCCTTTAATTAAAATGGACACAGTGGGTAGTGGAGAGCACTTAATATCTACAAGCATATCTTTTGTCTTAGAAATATTAATTTATAAATTAGAGCGATCACACCATTGTACAAACTCATTGTCCATGGCTGTCTTCTTTATCTTGTAGAAGGCTCACAAATCTCAGTATGTGTCTAACAGGAGCACATGGGGGATAACCCAATAGAGCAGTACACAATAAAGACTAATCAAGTGGGGCGGTATGGTGGCGCAGTGGGTATCGCTGCTGCCTTGCAGTTAGGAGACCCGGGTTTGCATGGAGTTTGCATGTTCTCCCCTTGTCTGCGTGGGTTTTCTCCCACAGTCCAAAGACACACAGGTTAGGTGCATTGGCGATCCTAAATTGTCCTTAGCGTGTGCTTAGTGTGTGGATGTGTGGCCCTGCGGTGGGCTGGCGTCCTGCCCGGAGTTTGTTTCCTGCCTATGTTGGCTGGGATTGGCTCCAGCAGACACCCGTGACCCTGTAGTTAGGATATAGCAGGTTGAATAATGGATGGATGGATGGACTAATCAAGTGAAGGCAAGTTGGGGAGCATGCACCGGTACAGTGTGTTGCCGCACCCACCACATGACAAAACAGCTCGGGATCTCAGTTGGCAACCCCTCAGGCAGACACACGGTCCACTCCCAGCCTCCGGAAATGACCCTCTATCTGCCTCAGCCAAGTTTTACTTGGGTGACCCCCTGGCCTGGTCCTGCCACTCGGATCCCCAACAATGAAGACCCCGTGAGCCGGATCACCCTCAGGGAAACATGCCACATGGCTGTAGCGCCGTAACTGATGCTTGCTCACAATGCAGGTCATGTGCCTCATTCGGGACTCCATGAGCAACACAAAGTCAAACCAACGGTACCCCAGGATTTTCCGGAGAGGCACAGCACCAAAGGAGTCCAGTCTTCGCCTCAGGTCACTGGATAGTGTTTTGTGTCTTCTAAACAGGAAGCAACAGGACTCTAAAGACTTGGACCTTCATCCTTTTGCAGATATCGGGAGTGCCACACACCCCTTTCCATCGACCTCATGACTCCCCATGCTCTCCCAATTAACTGACTTCATAGGAAGAGTCACCAGAGTCATGAATGTCACTGCCGAGGTAAGTAAACCTCTCGACGAGGTCGACACTCTCTCTGCAGACGGACACAAGGCCTGGATCTTTGTTTTTAATCAGGACACTCGCAAGCCCAGACACTCAGACTTCTCACTCAGTCTCTTGAGCTCCGCAATCAGAGCCTCCATTGACTCCGCATAAAATCACTACCAAATAAAAGAAATAAGTTCTACATCTAGCAATTGGGGCAGCTTAGGTAGTCGCTACTGTGGCGTGCGGCTGAGGCCCTTGCCAGGCCGGGACACCTCCACACTGGAAAGACTGGGGGAGGGAGCGTATCTAGAGCATTACCTCCCCAGGAATGCTAGGTGGCAGCGGTCCCTCAGACTCCATGGGAGCTGGAGGTTGGAGCAGCTCTGTTGGGATGCGTGGGCACCGCCAGCAGGGGGCTGCAGATGCTGCTGTGCCCTTATGGGCAGCTCTTTCGCCACACTCTGAAGTGCTGCTGGAAGCGGAACAATGAGCCCCTGGAGCACTTCTGAATGCCTTATAAAAGGAGCCAGTAGCTACTACTCTGGGAGCCAGACTGGAGGAGAAAGAAGAAGGAGAGAAATTTGGGTTGTGTTGTGCTTAGTGAACTGTGTTGTACCGGTGAGAAATGGGTGAAGGCATTTCCCACGAGGGAGGAAGAAAAAATGAAAGCGTGTGCTTGCATTTGTGTCTCCTGCGTCTGTCCGTGTCAGGTTAGGGCCGCTGTACGCAGCCTTAGGCTTCACACTACACAAACAGGCTTGATGGACTTAATGGTCTCCTCTCGTTTGTCAAATTTATGTTTTTATTAACATCAGTTCAAACTCGATAATTCATTAAAATGGTATAAATATCTAAGAACTAGGAAAGGAATTGATTTGTTGTATAACAGGAATACTAAAGGTGACAATTATCTTAAAGATCTCAATACATGGAAGCAAAAGCAGCTCTCGGAGTATGGATCAACCGTAACGCACAGTCGGTCTCTTTTACGTTATGCCGCTAAGTAAACTGCAGTCCTGCCCTGTTCTTGCTGTTTCCGACACAATCAGCCTTTTTAATGCACCGTACACTTCACAGCAGTCCTTGTTGCCTGCTCCACAGCAGTTTTTAACCGAAGATCAACTGTAGCTCGCTTTCTAAATTAACGTTATGTTTGTTTCAGTCAGTTTGAGGGGCTGCCCTTTTCCCATGTAATTAATTAGTTTAAATGCCGTTTGGCTGCAGGCTGCTAATGTCGGCTCTTGACAATAATAATCTGCAGGTAATAATACTTCAGTCAATTCAGTCTCATGTATGCTTACATAATTGCTTTCCCCCTCCATTCCATTTCAGAGAAGTGACTATTATTTGGGCCTTTTTTAGTTAACTTACCTTAGCAGCAGTAGAAGGGTGCCGCAATAACTGCTCTGTAGCCGGCATTGTATTGGAGAGCTAAACAGCTGCGGACGGGTAAGAGACAAACATCTGCAAAATGTATTAGTTGGTGCAGCCACCGTCACGATAAAACTAAAACAGTAAAGTAATTGACAGTTGAAGTTGCGCGGGTCCTTACATCATTAAGATGGACACGTTTGCAGATTTGCTAATGCTTTTCACTGGGAGATTGTGACAGGTTAAACCTTTGCACAGTGCAACATATTTGAGATATCTTTATAAAAACTGACTAATAAAAACTGAACTGAATTCGCTTGAAGAATCACTGTGCACAATTTCAACAAAATCAGTCCATGGGAGTCCGCGTTTTTGTATGCGAACAGACAGACGTGGCTATCGCAGTAGGTACTTCTTGCATTATACAGTGCCCTCCAGCATGTTTGGGGCAAAGACACATTGTTCCTTGATTTACCCCTCTGGTCAACAGTTTAAAATTACAAATCAAACAATTCCGACATCATGTTTAAAGTTTACACTGCAGACCTATATTAAATGGGATTTGCAGACATCGTCGGCCACACAACACTTTTTCTACCTGGTTACCCCATTTCACCCATCCATCCATCCATCCATCCATCCTCTTCCACTTATCCAAAATTGGGTCTCAGGGGCAGCAGCTTGAGCAGAGATGCCCAGACTTCCCTCTTCTCTGCCACTTCTTCTAGATCTTCGAATCCCGAGGCGTTCCCAGGCCAGCTGGGAGACATAGTCCCTCCAGCACGTCCTAGGTCTTCCCCAGGGCCTCCTCCCGGCTGGACGTGCCTGGAACACCTCACCAGGGAGGCATCCAGGAGGCATCCTGATCAGATGCCCGAGCCAGCTCATCTGACTCCTCTCGATGCAGAGGAGCAGCGGCTCTACTCTGAGTTCCTCCCGGATGACTGAGCTTCTCACTTTATCTTTAAGGGAAAGCCCAAACACCATGTGGAGGAAACTTATTTCAACCGCTTGTATTCGCGATCTCGTTCTTTCGGTCACTACCCATAGCTCATGACCATAGGTGAGGGTAGGAACGTAGATCGACTGGTATGAAAAGAATCGGTGACCAAGGGCAATCCTGGCGGAGTCCAACTCTGACTGAAAACGAGTTTGACTTACTCTGCGGACCAAGCTCTGACACCAGTTGTACATGGACCGAACAGCCCTTTTCAGGGTATCTGGTACCCCATACTCCTGGAGTACCCCCCACAGGATTCCCGAGGTACACAGTTGAACTCCTTTTCCAAGTGCACAAAACACATGTAAACTGGTTGGGCAAACTCCCATGCACCCTCCAGGACCGTGCTAAGGGTGTAGATCTGGTCCACTGTTCCGCAAACAGAACGAAAACCACACTGTTCCTCCTGAATCCGAGGTTCGACTATCCGACGGACGCTCCTCTCCAGGACCCCAGAACAGACTTTTCCAGGGAGGCTGAGGAATGTGATCGCTCTGTAGTTGGAACACACCCTCCAGTCCCCCTTCTTAAAGAAGGGGACCACCACCCCGGTCTGCCAATCCAGAGGCACTGTCTCCGATGTCCATGCAATGTTGCAGAGATGTGTCAACCAGTCCTACAACATCCAGAGCCTTGAGGAACCCCCGGGGCCCTGCTACCAAGAAGATTTTTGACCACCTCGGAGACCTCAGCCCCAGAGATGGGGGAGCCCACCTCCGAGTCCCCAGGATCTGCTTCCTCATTGGAAGGCATGTTAGTGGGACTGATGAGGTCTTTGAAGTACTCCCCCCACCAACCCACAATGTCCTGAGTCGAGGTCAGCTGACCCCATTTAATAGCACCATAATGTTTGGACATAGCAATGGCAGGTCTGTTAAAGCCGTTGTCATATACCTCACATGCAATGACTGCTTGAAGTCTGCCATTCATAGACATCAGCAGGTGCTGAGAGTCTTCTCTGGTGATACTCTGCCAAGCCTCTCATGCAGCCATCTTCAGTTCCTGCTTGCTTTGGGGTCTTGTCTCCTTATGCTTCTCTTCAGCATATGGAAGTCCTGCTCATTTGTATTGAAATCGGGTTAATGGCGGGGCCATTCAAGATCTTTCCATTTTTTAGCTTTGATAAACTCCTGTGTTGCTTCAGCAGTCTGTTTGGCTCATTATCTTGTTGGATGATGAAGTGCTGTCCAGTGGTTTGGAGGTATTGACTGGAACTTGAGCAGGTCAGATGTTTCTACACACCTCAGAATTCATTGTGTGTCTGCCATCAGCAGTTTCATCATCCATGAAGAGAAGTGTGCCAGGAGCTGTGGTAGCCCTACGTGCCCAAGCCATTACACCCCCAGCATCATGTTTAACAGATGAGGTGGTCTGCTTTGGATCTCAGGCAGTTCCTTTTGGTCTCCACACTTTGCTCTGATGAAGGTTTATCTTTGTCTTGTCTGTCCACATGACCTGTTCCCAGATTTCTGCAGGCTCTTTTAAGTCCTTTTTCACAAACTGTAATCTGCCCCTCCTGTTTTTGTGGTGGTCATCTTGCAGTGTCTCCTCTGTGTTTCTGTTCATTAAGTCTTCTGCTGATAGTCGTCTCTGACATGTCCACATTGGCCTCCTGAAATCTGTTTCTGATCTGTCACACAGGCATTGGGGGCTTTTTCTAAATTATAGTGAGGATTCTTCTGCCATCAACAGCAGAGGTCTTCCTTGGCCTTACCAGTCCTTTAGTGATTACTGAGCTCACCAGTGTGTTCTTTCTTCTTCATGATATTTTAGACTTCCAGATTTCGGTCATACTAAGGTTTTCCTGATGTCTCCAATGGTTTTCTTCTTGTATGTCAGCCTCACAATGGCTTTTTTGGCTTTCATTGGCACAGCTCTTGTCATCATGCTGAACAATGGTGACTACTTACTCCAAAGGGTAGAAGCAGGCAGAGGTATGTTATGAAGAAATGAAACTCATCTGAGGAATCACAAACACTTGTAATGCTGTTTGTCCCAAACATAATGGTGCCCTGAAATGGGGAGACTACTGTATGTAGAGAAAGTGTGACTTAAATGTCTGCAAATCATTTTAACTGAAAGTCTATAATGTGCACTTGAATCTTGTCTGAATTGTTTGGTTTGTAATTTTAAACTGTGGAGCAGAGGGGCAAGTCAAGGAAAAATGTTTTTTTGTTTCAAATATAATAGAGAGTGATTTTTGTAAACACACCGAAAAATTGAATTTTAATTAGCATTGTATGTTTATAATAAAATTCTTTCAAAAAAAACAGAACTGTTTTTGTAAAGAACAATGATAGCAACACACACATAAAAAACACATCACACATGAGATAGGAACAAGTCGAGATCAGATGCCAGTCCATCACCAGGCACACTGACAAAGATTAAGGCCAGTCCAGAGTCGCCAAACAGCGCAACACTTTGGATTTGGAGAGACTGAAGAAAACAGACATCTTAGACAAAGCCCACACTGCATGTGGACATGCTTCAAAAACTCCAAATTAAAATCTAGGACTTGACAGCCGTGAGCTGTCCACTCTCCAGCATGCCACCGTAATTAAGTATCAGCCTGTGACGCAGAGTATGCTGCTCATGACTAGTACTCAAAACCTGCTGGACCACAAAACATGTTGTGTCACCAGAATATTCTATCTTTATAACAGACTTTCATTATTTATTAAGTTGCTTACATAAGAAAACAAGCAAAGCATCAAACCTAATGAGAAACCTGCATGATGTGTGCTTTACCATACAGACACTCCATACAAGAAAATGTGCACTTTGTATGAATAATTCAGTAAATGCATCAACTAAATAATTAAAGAGATTCAAAATAATAATAATAATAATAATAATAATGCTAGTAAACAGGTAGCCGGGGAACCTCCTGTCCTTTAAGATTAAGAATGGGACATAAAATCTTGCTGAAGACGTGACATGACTGACATGTATCACCGGAAATGTCAAGTTCACAGTAAACGTATATCATTAACAGTGTAAAGTTATTTTTCCCCCTCATGATTAAACAAATCCTTCCATGCATATACAGATTAAAGTATGAGGGTAAATGAAAAGTAAATTCAATTTGAAAATTGCATGGTAACCGTAATGGATAGAAGCAGAGGCAACATAAAAGCTTCTTCTGAAGAAGTGTAGCGCACACCAAAAAAAAAAAGTGGCCATAACAGTTTTCTTCTTAATCTATTAAATCACAGAAGTGATGCTATGTGGTGTGAGAGACAGCCAGCAGTTCAACCCGGATGGGACACCCCTAAAATGGAAGGGTGGTTGGAAGGCGGCTACTTGTCGACACTGCCTCTTCCAAAACGCTAGATGGCAGTTCCCCTGGAGTGTAGAGTTGCCCCAGGTTCCCACAGGGCATCCTGGGACTTGGAGTTTGGTTTCTCAGCCCTGTTGGGTGCTGTGGGTGCCTTCAGAGGGAACTGTCGAAGGACCTCGGTAGGCGGCGTGGTTAGGCAAAGGACGTGGAAAGTAGGACTCTATGCTGGCTTCCTTTCGGTGGATCAGTAGGAGAAAGAGAAGAAACGTTAGTGCACTTCGATAAAACCTGCTCTTGTTTTCGGACCTGGGTTAAGCTTCCCATTTGCATGTGTGTGACGGGAGATCCAATTCAAGATATGGCTTACAGCAAAAGACCAATTCTTAATATTTGGATTGGAAAATCCACTGATGCTCACAGCTGAGAGTTCAAGCAGCAATGCATTATAAAAAGAGGAGTTTCAAAAGTTTGTAAGTGAAGAATCGAGAAGCCAGAACCAGTGTGTAGTTCCGAAAGTCCAGGGGAGTCATGCTTTCCCTATAGTCCGGAAGTACTAGTGGATCACGAGGACGGAAGAACAGAAGCACTCCCGGGCTGATTAAAAGAACTTGAATTCTCCAGCTGACCCAGAAGTGCTGGCAAGTCACATGGAAGGAGAAACAGAAGCACTTCCGGGTGTGGACTGCTGAAGACCCAGCAAGGGAGCCAGAATCGGGTGGAGGTGGAGGAAGCTTGCTGGGAGGTGCGGAGGAGAAGATAGGGAGACAGAGAGAGATTTGTGTTTATTATTGCGCTCGGTGTTTCACTTGACTGTGATATTGTGGCTGTGGTGCTTTGAGGACTATTTATGGAAGAAAATGATTTAAAAAACGGTTCTTATTACTTTTACTTTGTGTCCTGAGCATCTGCCTGTCGGGGTTAAAGGGGCAACAGCAACCCACTGTGTCTTACAGTGGGAAATAACGAGTTCCTGTTGTAGAGTGGACAGTGAAAATGGACTGCAGAATGGAGCAGTAATCAGTAAGAACGTTTCACATTGAATTGGTTCTGTCGGGGTTGCATTAAGGGGATGAACCTCTGCCCGCCTCTCAGATGCAACTTGAACAACAGTTAATATGCGATAAGACTGAAGATGTTAACTTTTAACCGTGAGTCAAGTCATAGTATGATGTATATATCAGACAGCTACTGAATACAGAATGGGACCAAAACATCCTCCAAGAGCAACTTCTCCCAACCATCCAAGAACAGTTCGGTGACCAACAATGAATAATCCAGCACGATGGAGCACCGGGCAATAAGGCAAAAGTGACAACTAAGTGGCTCGGTGAAGTAAACATTGAAATTTTGGAGTCCATGACCAGGAAACTCTCCAGACCTTAATCCCATTGAGAACTTGTGGTCAATCCTCAAGAGGCAGGTGGAAAAACAAAAACCCACCAATTCTGACAAACTCCAAGCATTGATGATTCAAGAATGGGCAGCTGCCATCAGTCAGGATTTGACCCAGAAGTTGATTGACAGCACGCCAGGGCCAATTGCAGAGGTCTTCAAAAAGAAGGACCAATACTGCAAATATCGACTCTTTGCATAAACTTATTTGTAATTGTCAATAAAAACCTTTGAAACTTCTGAAATGCTTGTAATTCTACTTCAGTATCATAGAAACATCTGACAAAGAGATCTAAAAACACTGAAGCAGCAAACTTTGTGAAAATCAATACTTGGGTCATTGCCAAAACTTTTGGCCAACACTGTAGACCCGCTATACCCAACCATCCATTTTCTAACCCGCTGAATCCAAATACAGGGTCACGGGGGTCTGCTGGAGCCAATCCCAGCCAACACAGGGCACAAGGCAGGAACTAATCCTGGGCAGGGTACCAACCCACCGCAGGACACACACAAACACATGCTAGGGCCAATTTAGAATCGCCAATCCACCTAACCTGCATGTCTTTGGACTGTGGGAGGAAACCGGAGTGCCCGGAGGAAACCCACGCAGACACGGGGAGAACATGCAAACTCCACGCAGGGAGGACCCGGGAAGCGAACCCGGGTCTCCTAACTGCGAGACAGCAGCGCTACCACTGCGCCACCGTGCCGCCCCCCGCTATACCTTCCCAACTTATTTATTTTCATGTTTTGGCATTTACAGTTTTCTATTACATGTTACATTTTTTTTGTTGGAGTATTTTTGGCTTGTTTTTTTGGCGGGGTAAACACAACTCTAAGAACACTATGTACAAAAAAAAGTTTGCTGGAAGAATACAAAGAGACAAAGAGAAAGAAACTGTGCTACAAAAGTAAAGCTGTAAAGATACACAGAAAGGCAGAAAAAGGTTTGGGGAACCACCCCCTATATAATACAGCGTACAATACAAACTACAGTGGAGTGCAAAAGTTTGGGCAACCTTGTTAATAGTCAATATTTTCCTGTATAAATCGTTGGTTGTTACGATAAAAAATGTCAGTTAAATATATCATATAGGAGACACACACAGTGATATTTGAGAAGTGAAATGAAGTTTATTGGATTTACAGAAAGTGTGCAATAATTGTTCAAACAAAATCAGGCAGGTGCATAAATTTGGGCACCACAAGAAAGAAATGAAATCAATATTTAGTAGATCCGCCTTTTGCAGAAATTACAGCCTCTAAACGCTTCCTGTGGGTTCCAATGAGAGTCTGGATTGTGGTTGAAGGTATTTTGGACCATTCCTCTTTACAAAACATCTCTAGTTCATTCAGGTTTGATGGCTTCCAAGCATGGACAGCTCTCTTTAACTCACACCACAGATTTTCAATTATATTCAGGTCTGGGGACTGAGATGGCCATTCCAGAACGTTGTACTTGTTCCTCTGCATGAATGCCTTAGTGGATTTTGAGCAGTGTTTCAGGTCGTTGTCTTGTTGAAAGATCCAGCCCCGGCAGCTTCAGCTTTGTCACTGATTCCTGGACATTGGTCTCCAGAATCTGCTGATACTGAGTGGAATCCATGCGTCCCTCAACTTTGACAAGATTCCCAGTCCCTGCACTGGCCACACAGCCCCACAGCATGATGGAACCACCACCATATTTTACTGTAGGTAGCAGGTGTTTTTCTTGGAATGCTGTGTTCTTTTTCCTCCATGCATAACGCCCCTTGTTATGCCCAAATAACTCATTTTAGTTTCATCAGTCCACAGCACCTTATTCCAAAATGAAGCTGGCTTGTCCAAATGTGCTTGAGCAGACCTCAAGCGGCTCTGTTTGTGCTTCCTCTGCATCACTCTCGCATACAGCATCTCCTTGTGTAAAGTGCGAATGGTTGAACGATGCACAGTGACTCCATCTGCTGCAAGATGATGTTGTAGGTCTTTGGTGCTGGTCTGTGGGTTGACTCTGACTGTTCTCACCATTCGTCGCTTCTGTCTATCCGAAATCTTTCTTGGTTTGCCACTTCGAGCCTTAACTTGAACTGAGCCTGTGGTCTTCCATTTCCTCAATATGTTCCTAACTGTGGAAACAGACAGCTTCAATCTCTGGGACAGCTTTCTGTATCCTTCCCCTAAACCATGATGGTGAACAATCTTTGTCTTCAGGTCATTTGAGAGTTGTTTTGTGACCCCCATGTTGCTACTCTTCAGAGAAAATTAAAGGAGGAGGGAAACTTACAATTGACCCCCTTAAATACTCGGATTCACCTGTGTATGTAGGTCAGGGGTCACTGAGCTTACCAAGCCAATTGGAGTTCCAATAATTAGTTCTAAAAGTTTGGGAATCAAGAAAATGACAACGGTGCCCAAATTTATGCACCTGCCTGATTTTGTTTGAACAATTATTGCACACAATCTGTAAATCCAATAAACTTCATTTCACTTCTCAAATATCACTGTGTGTCTCCTATATGATATATTTAACTGACATTTTTTATCGTAACAACCAACGATTTATACAGGAAAATAATGACTATTAACAAGGTTGCCCAAACTTTTGCATCCCACTGTAAGACAAAATTTCAACAAACGGCTCCAGATCAACATCTGGTTCCGTGTCCAAAAACAGGGACAACAAAGCACAAAAGGTGTTGGGCTTTTATAACAGCCAGGGAGGAAGAGGTGGGGTTGCAATAATTGAGGCCAGAAGCGACCTCGGTAGGAGGTGAGGTTAGGCGAGGGAAGCGGGAAGTAGGACTCTATGCTGGCTTCCCTTCGGGGGATCTGCAGGAGAAGGAGAGGAAAGGTTAGTACACTACGATAAAACCTGCTCTTGTTTTCGGCCCTGGGTTAAGCCCGTAGCCTGCCTGCCAATCGCAGGTGTGTGACAGGACATCCAATTCAAGATATGACTTACAGCAGAAGACCAGTTCTTAATTATTTTATAGAGAGGGCCGATGAATGCAGACAAGAAAGGGCTGGGTGGGGAGATGAATATGAAGAGAAAAGGAAATGAATTGAGGAAAGAGAAATTAAGATGTGAGACCAGTGCTGAGAAATAAATGGGCAGCTCAGCGCATGCAGAGAAAAGTACCAGTAGCAAAATTCCAGCGGGAAGTCATTTGTTGATAGTCAACGTACCTGAAGGTGGTTTTAATGAGAATTCAATTTTCTAGAGGAGATGTTTTTTAAAAAATGGTGATCTAAGAGAGAGCGAAATTAGAGCAAAAATCTTCTTGGCATACTCAATGGAAGAGAATGAGTGCTTAACACGGGAAGAGCAGCAGCCGACGTCTATTAGTGTTGTGTTTTTAAATCTTTAATCATTTCATCTGTGTGCTCATCACACTCCTGTCCTTCCTTGACTTTTCCTAAATAGCTGCACATAAACGCCAGTGTAGCTGTGACTCTAAAGTCCTACTCAGAAAGCATGCGTAATTGATGTTATTTTTCATTTTTGTTTTTTTTTTAACCCTAAAGACAAACATTTACTGACATAAACAACTCCACTAAATGTTGGTACCCCGGAGTGAATCGCTTTCTTTCTCCTCTGGCTTGCCCTTCACCACATTAGCATATTCTTTTCACCTTAGAAAATCCGTATCTCACTGCCAGTCTCGAGGTTATTGTATTTTGCTACCAGAATATGAATTTCTGGCTGCCTTTCTCCAACAGAGAACTATACTTTAATCACAGGATAAAAAAATAACACTAATAATCACTCCTATTTTTTTAAATACATGTAATAAAAAGGCCATAGGCCAATCTGAAAATGACCGGTGCTTCAATTATTTTATTTGGCTATTATATAAATATATACAGTGCATCCGGAAAGTACTCACAGCGCATCACTTTTTCCACATTTTGTTATGTTACAGCCTTATTCCAAAATGGATTAAATTCATTTTTTTCCTAAGAATTCTACACACAACACCCCATAATGACAATGTGAAAAAAGTTTACTTGAGGTTTTTGCAAATTTATTAAAAATAAAAAAATTGAGAAAGCACATGTACATAAGTATTCACAGCCTTTGCCATGAAGCTCCAAATTGAGCTCAGGTGCATCCTGTTTCCCCTGAACATCCTTGAGATGTTTCTGCAGCTTCATTGGAGTCCACCTGTGGTCAATTCAATTGACTGGACATGATTTGGAAAGGCACACACCTGTCTATAGAAGGTCCCACAGTTGACAGTTCATGTCAGAGCACAAACCAAGCATGACGTCAAAGGAATTGTCTGCAGACCTCCGAGACAGGATTGTCACGAGGCACAAATCTGGGGAAGGTTACAGAAAAATTTCTTCTGCTTTGATGGTCCCAATGAGCACAGTGGCCTCCATCATTCATAAGTGGAAGAAGTTCCACCGGACTCATCCTAGACCTGGCCGGCCATCTAAACTGGGGTTGGGGAGAAGGGCCTTAGTCAGGGAGGTGACCAAGAACCCGATGGTCACTCTGTCAGAGCTCCAGAGGTACTCTGTGGAGAGAGGAGAACCTTTCAGAAGGACAACCATGTCTGCAGCAATCCACCAATCAGGCCTGTATGGTAGAGTAGCCAGACGGAAGCCACTCCTTAGTAAAAGGCACATGGCAGCCCACCTGGAGTTTGCCAAAAGGCACCTGAAGGACTCTCAGACCATGAGAAACAGAATTCTCTGGTCTGATGAGACAAAGATTGAACTCTTTGGTGTGAATCCAAGGCGTCACGTTTGGAGGAAACCAGGCACCACTCATCACCAGGCCAATACCATCTGTACAGTGAAGCATGGTGGTGGCAGCAACATGCTGTGGGGATTGAACTGGGAGACTAGTCAGGATAAAGGGAAAGATGACTGCAGCACCGTACAGAGACATCCTGGATGAAAACCAGGTCCAGAGCGCTCTTGACCTCAGACTGGGGCGACGGTTCATCTTTCAGCAAATGTCAAAAATCATGTCACATCAACTGAATTTACCGCAGGTGGACTCCAATGAAGCTGCAGAAACATCTCAAGGATGATCAGGGGAAACAGGATGCACCTGAGCTCAATTTGGAGCTTCATGACAAAGGCTGTGAATACTTATGTACATGTGCTTTCTCAGTTTTTTTATTTTTAATAAATTTGCAAAAACCTTAAGTAAACTTTTTTCATGTTGTCATTATGGGGTGTTGTGTGTAGAATTCTGAGGAAAAAAATGAATTTAATTAATTTTGGAATAAGGCTCTAACATAACAAAATGTGGAAAAAGTGATGCGCTGTGATATATATACTAGGGGTTACCCCTGCTCACTTTGCTCACTAATCCCCGTGGCCTGCACTACGCGCCAGCCACTTAGCATCTCTGCCGCTCTTGTTGTTGAAGAGGGAGGCTGAACACACCCCAAGGACACACGGTTGCTCCTCCCAAACCCCCTCTTAAACGGTGATACAATGAAAAACAAATATAGTTTTTTTTTACCTCCTCTTAGCTCGATCAGCTGCTGGTGTGCTACTGCTGCTGTGCCGAATGATCTGCATCTTGTGCAGCACTTCGAACATTTAAAAGCCTGTACAACAGCTGTCTTTGTTATCTACTCTTTGTCTTTTATTTGTTATCTACTCTATGTCTTTTATTTCCGGCCCCAGTCATGGTTAAATCTCTTGGCACAAAGTCTCGTCTCGCAGGACATGAGTTCTTGATATTTTTTAGTTTATAATTATATGAACCTGAAAATCTAAGAACATCACATTAAAGTTTGATAAATTCTGAAAAGAATGATTCCAAACATACTATATGTAGGTTTTAAAATAAGCCAGATTTAAAGCATGAAACAAAAATGTCACATAAAATCATTGCACTTTTAGGCTTAGGATTTTATATATATATATATATATATATATATATATATATATATATATATATATATATATATATATATATATATATATATATATTTAGATAGATATGAGTATACAGTTGTCTGAAATTGTATTACAATGTTTTCACAGAAGTTAGAATACAACTCAGCATCAGTTTGAAGCAGAGAAAGTAGAACATGCGAGGTGGCACACTGTGGACAGAGTAATCCACAAATGAAACAGCTTGCATTCAGTGCATCTTCAGACACTGCCGACTTGATGAAGTATGCAGATATGAAAATCAACTGTGCTTTTTCCCTGCGGACATGGAAGGACTAATAGTCACAAATGAGGAGGCTTCTAGGGAAAAAAAATTATCTGAGTACATGTTAAAATGCTGGTCCATGTACAGGATCATGTACACTCACACACATTAAATCAACACACACAATAATACTGTATGGCAATACATAAACAAGCAAAGAAAGCTGACTGTTTAATCTCACTTTTGCACTGGTATGCAGCATCTGTGCATTGTACTGTTCTCACACAACTTGGAATACAAAGTACACAGCCAGTGCAATTTTACATGTGGAAGTGTTTCAGTATAACTGTACTCAAATTGTTCTTTTTTTTTTGAAAAACCGTCTCACGCATGGTCAAATACCATTTTCTTCTGGTCCTTCCATGTCCACAAAGAAAGGCCATCAATCATTCATTCTCACATTTACGTGCCTACTAAGGTCTGTGAAGACACTGTGAGTGACCCTCCTTCTAGCACGGTTTCCTTTTCACACAGCACATACCATTCACACCGTGCCATCACGCATGTTCTCCTTTTCACATGTTAAATTGCTGCTTACAGTGTTTCTATGTAATGCCTAACATTAGGCTACTATTCATTATTTGTTCTGCCATAGTTCTGTTAAAAAATGACATTTTCATAATGTTCAAATAACATTTTACAACATTGAGTTGTTAACTGAGTTCTTTGTATTCCAAGTGTGAGAAAACATTGCAATGAAAGTTCGGGTGAGTTTAAATCTGTGTTTTTCAATTGAACTGAAATGACCACTAAACACGCACGGACAGGTGAGCATCTTCAGTGTTTCTATAATGGCTGTAATTCCAATGCAAGCCACATGTTAGCACTGTCACTTACACCCCCTGTCTTATGTTTTCAGATCTGATGACCACAGGGTGGAGGACGTCTGACGTCAGTTCTGTTCATCTGCCAGGAGCACAGCATCTTAGTGTTACCAGGTACCCTTGAACCTAAAGTTGGACACCAAAGGAGGACTAAGCCATGATAAAGGAGGACTAGAGGACAAGGCAGCTAGATGGACCAATCAAAGGTAATTCCATGCCAGGCCAGAGGGCTGTGAGATGCACTAATCTTTACTCTGAAATTTCTGCAAATAAAAGACAGGCAATTCTGCCTGAGTCCAGCCTTGAAGATGTCACTTCCGGTTCCACCCCCAAAACGTCTCTTCTGGTTTTGGCCCGAAGAATGTTATTTCCATTTCCTGCCCCCAGATGACGTCACACTACTATAAAAGACAGACTACCTTCACATGTACTCAGTTATGTTTTGGACTCAAAACTGTTCACAACTCTGCTTATATTTGCCCTTTTTCAGCCAGGGATTAAGTATACGGGTGGCTACCCCGTATCTTTTTCTGTGGGTCAGGGCTGATTATTTCACAGTGGCGTAGTCGACAGGATGAAGGACTCCTAGTGGAAGCAGAAGTCGAGCCCAAAGGCAGCATTGACACACCATCAGGAGGAGAGGAGAAGGTAGGAGAATACCTTCACCAAGTTGTCAAGTTGGAGACAGGCGTTGTGGGTAAGGAGAACCTGGGTGGTGCTTCAACCTAGTGGTCTACCTTAGACCAATGGGCAGGTGGGCAAGGGGCCTATGGACAAGAGCCAGGCTCGAAAGGGAACACACATGGGACTTATTATGGGCTCCTAGGAAAAGGAACCCCTCTACTAACACCCACAAAAGGAAAATCCTTTGCTAAATTTGGGATTGCCCCAGGTCAGCAGGCGAGGAAGATTTTCCAATGGGAATTTAACTCTCAACTGCCCGCAGTGCACAGACAAAAAGCAACAGTTCCAAAGAGTGCTGAACAAAAACCAAATTACACAATTGAGAAGGCAGCAAAAAATATGAAGCGTGTGATACATACAAGCATATTCATAAGTGCAGCTACTGCGGAAACAAAGCACACGGTGGAAAAAGTCAATGTCCCGCTAAAGAAACACAGTGTAAAAAAAAAATGTGCATGCAGTGTGTCAGGTCTCAGATAAAGAGGAAGACGAGCTGTTTATTGATGCAGTAAGAAACGAATCGATGAATGAAACCTGTCATCTTTACAACGATTGACAAACAGGGAATGTAACTTGAACACAACACATCCAACAAATACGAACCTGATTGAAAGAAATAATGATAATCAAATCCTTGATGACAGCAACACTCATAACACTCACAAAACAATTACTGTATATTGACAATCATGTTACGTTATTTTTAAAATGTTCCCATTTCTTTTTCATAACTTCTTTAACACACTACTTCTCCACTGCAAAGCGCGGGTATATATATATATGTATGTATATATATACCCCGATCTACATACGCTCAAATAGATAAACCACATGCCATGGTGCAATGGTAGAGCCTTCGCCTCTAGGCTTGACGTCCGAGGTTCGATTCCCGAGAGGGGGTGCACTGAGTATGTACGCGCGCTTCCCGATTCATTTTACCTTCGCATCCCCTTGGTTTGAGACGTATGAAAAAATATGCGGTTAATGCAGAAAGACAGATCACCAATTGAAGCTTTATAAATAATGGATACTTTATTCGCCATCAATGATTGTTTTGGTAAAGCCATACTCAATGTATTCATTAGATGAACGGTAAAAAAGTAAGATCAAGGGGAGAGTAACTTATTGAGGCACGCAGGCAAAACCACAATAGCACGTGGGCTCAATGTAGTGCGCCTCAACTTGATCTAAATTGCGCGATTACATTCGAAAAAATATCTTGTCAAGTTCTATTTAGTCCATATGTGTCAAACTCAAGTACTGTAACTGTAATTATATTACGGCCCGTGAGATCATTTTATATACTGTATTATTGCTATTAATGGCCCGGGGATATGAAGCGCTTGTAACAAAATAAACTACAGATCCCATAATGCAGCGCTTCAGCTGCCTTGCCGAACACTTACCGCGTTAATGAAGTCTAGCTTATGATACTGCAAGTTATTGCTAAGCTAACCCACACGATGCCGAAGAGAAAAGGTGATTCTGAACATAGAGCCTTTAAAAAACGATGGGAGGCTGAGTTTATGTTTACTGACATTGCTGGTAAACCCGTGTGTCTCATTTGTGGAGCTAATGTGGCTGTAATTACAGAATTTAATCTAAGACGGCACTATGAGACAAAACATCAAGATAACCTGAAAGACCTGAATGCAACTGAATCTGACACTTCTGCAGACGTTTTTACCCGTGCACAATCACAAAGTGATTTCAAGTGAAGCTACTTTTATGGGAGACACAAATGCACCAGTGCAACTTGCCCCACTTTCCCTGTTGCCAAGTAATGTCGAACCAAGTCGGCACTACGGTGTTCCCAAATACGCACTTTGCTGATAAACTGAGCGCACTGCGCACTGAGTTCGCATGGCGCTTTGCTGGCTTTGAAGAACAAAAAAAGAATTTTGAGTTGTTTCGCAACCCATTTGCCGTTGATGTGGAAACTGCACCTGTGCAGATTCAGATGGAGGTGATTGAGCTGCAGTGTAATGGCACACTGAAGGCAAAGTACGATACTGCACGGCCCGCACAGTTTATTCACTCCATTTCCGCACAAATGCTCCAGCTCCGTCTACATGCGGCTCGAACCTTGTGCATGTTTGGTAGCACATATCTGTGTGAGAAGCTCTTCTCAGTGATGAAGACTAACAAAACAGCACACAGGAGTCGCCTCACTGATGAGCACCTGCAGTCCATCCTGAGAATCTCCACAACACAGAACCTCACACCAAACAGAAACGAACTTGTGGCCAAAAAAAGATGCCAGGCGTCCAGCTCTGATAAAATGACATAAGAGCAAAGACAACTGAATGATTTGATTTGTTATTGCTGAAAAGAACACATTTTATTTATATTTCCAGGTTTTGTTATGCACCATGTTCATATTTGAATTTGTATAATTTTGACAGGATATATTTTTATGGAGAGCAAAATCTTTTGGGATATTTAAAATTTAAGTTTATTTTTATATAAAATTACATAAGAGTAAAGAAATTTGAATGTTTGTTCTTTTAACGTTTACTTTATTTCTAACTTGTATAATTTAGACAGGATATATTTTTATGGAGAGCAAAATATTATAAGTTATTTAAGGTTTGAGTTGATTTATTCCGGAATAATATTCCTGTCTGTTTTTATTCATATTTATGTTCAAAAAAGTTAAGTTTTAAAGTTTTAAAAGTTTAATTTTAGTCTGTTCAATAAATGTTTATCCTTTTCGGCCCGCGACTTAAAGTGTGTTTTGGATTTTGGCCCCCTGTGCATTTGAGTTTGACACCCCTGATTTAGTCGACGCAAATATCTTTGGTTAGAATGTAAGGCGAATTTACTCTTTACATTTTTATGGTGAAGAAAAATTTATGCAATGATGCCTACATTTAACTTACATTCCTACCAAAGATATTTCTGTCGACTAAATAAAAATTCCTTCTATTTAAAATTTAAATAGAACTTGAACAGATACGATAGTTCATAATATCCAGGCAGACTTGCACGTAAGAGCGGGAGTCATCCGTTTTAACAAACAGCGTATTGCAGTGATACGAAATAGCCTGCCCATTTAATTATTTAGGAATGGATAAATAAATTAAGATTTTCTACAAATAATGTTTTTTATTTTTCTTCCTTGATGGATTCTGGCATCCCCAGCAACAGTTGCTCGCACCCCAAAGAGTGTATGTATATATATATATATATGTGTGTGTGTGTGTGTATATGTATATAAGTAGATATGTATGTATATTGTGAATGCTGGCCCCCGGCACAGACAGACGGACAACATTTTTTCACCACACACCATTTATTAAGCAATACTATTTACAGTTTGTGCTCACGTGCACCCCCAGTGCCTTCTTGCACCGATTTCCCCAATGTCCAGGCCCACAGTCTCTTGTGCCTTCCTGGCCGCCTCCAGTCCTTCCTCAAGCTCAGTCCTTCTGCCTCCCGACTTCCACCAATGACTGGAGGGAGGCGGCCCCTTATATAATGCTCCCGGATGAGCCCCAGGTGTTTCCGGCATCCGCTACTTAGCCACGCCCCAGCGTGGCGGAAGTGTCAGCAGTCCTCCTGGCAGCTCTCTGGGCGCCACATAAAGTCTTCCCCCCTGCACTTCCTGGTGTGGCGGAAGTGCTGGGCTCCAGGGACAATTAGGCACTGGGGCGCCGCCTGGCGGTGGCCACGGGTCTCTACAGGGCTGGGCTTCAAAGCCCCCTACCCGAGGCCCCCTGCATAACCAGGATGGATGCCCCCTCTCGGTCTGGAGGAGGCACACGCCCTGCTCTGGTCCTCCAAGCGTCCCGGCCGGGCTCCAGCCCCGGCCAAGGACCACATGGGATAAACCGGCATCGGGGCTCCGCCTGGCGGTGGCCACGGGCACCTACAGGGCTGGGCTTCAAAGCCCCCTACCCGAGGCCCCCTGCATAACCAGGACGGACGCCCCCTCGCGGTCTGGAGGAGGCACAAGCCCTCCTCTCGTCCTCCTGGGCGTCCCTGTTATCTTGCAGAAAATGTAGCTGAGTACTGTAATGAGAAAATCCGGTGTATATTAACATTATTTTTATTAAATTCTCACGCAAGTTTATACAGTCCACACATACCGGATGACGTAACCAGCCTTCACATGGGTTGGTTAGCCCTAGGCCCCGCCCACCACAAAGGCTGCCTCTTGAAATGTGGGAGGTCTTTATGCCCCACCCTGGATTTGTCGATTGACAGGCAGCAAAAGAGGGGCCAGGAACACAGTCTAGAAAAATATGCGATTGGAATATTACAAGGAAACTCTTAGAGTTTATATCTGATAAAACGGCCACATAGTTTATAAAATAATAGAAAACTTATCAAGCAATCTGATTACTTTTATCGTCCATTCAAACTAATGTCTCGACAGCCCTAATGATGTGATGAACACTGTGCTAGTGCTTTCTTCAAATGTTGCCTCCAAGCAAAAGAAAAATCTTCCTGTTTCTTAAGCCAAAACAATATGAAGCACAAAAGGTGACGCCGGGGAACACAAAGAACAAAGAAGAGATTTGCTTTTGTGTGATGAATGAAACTTCCCCTGCAAATATCACAAATTTTGACGCCAGTGGCTACACTTGCAGTATGCCGAGTTATTTTTAACCGGCTCCTTTGGTTGACGTCAAGCTCTATAATAACCAAATTTACACAGTCATTTTTTTCCCTGTTCACATCTGATGGCATTAGAACCGCAAAGTGTACAACAGTAAATGAGTAAAATAATTGACTGACTGAATGATTAGTTGATCCGAGATGAAGAAATTGTTTCTTAAGGCACATTTTTCTTTGCAAATTGAAATAATTCTGACTTGATACTGTATATATAGAGAGCAGAATAATCCCCACACTGATGTTCACCATCACTATGCAATGCTGTGTGTTGAATATACGTAATGACACATCTGATAAACCATTTGATTAATGCAAAGGAAATGATCAGCGGAGACCACTAAGACGACCCCTGGAGTTTATGAATATGAAGCTGTGCATTAAGGTTCGATAGATAGATAGATAGATAGATAGATAGATAGATAGATAGATAGATAGATAGATAGATAGATAGATAGATAGAAATAAAAGGCACTATATAACAGATAGATAGATAGATAGATAGATAGATAGATAGATAGATAGATAGATAGATAGATAGATAGATAGATAGATAGATAGATAGATAGATAGATAGATAGAAATAAAAGGCACTATATAACAGATAGATAGATAGATAGATAGATAGATAGATAGATAGATAGATAGATAGATAGATAGATAGATAGATAGATAGATAGATAGATAGATAGATACTTTATTAATCCCCTCAGGGAAATCCTGGTGTCCAATAGCTCAAGCACATCAGTAAAAATTGCTATAAATTATTTAAAAAGACAAGGAGAACAAAACATAAATAAATAGTAAACAGTACAAATGGTCACTTGCTAGAGTGTCAGAAAGTAGCATGGTGACCAGGTCTTGAATCACTAGTATTGACATTATTATTGACAGTTATAAAATCTCACAGCAGTAGGAACATCATCTTCTAAAGTGTTCTGTTCTACAGCGCAGTGAGAGAGGACGGCTGCCAAGTTTATTGCTCTGCACTGTCAAAATGTTGTGGAGAGGTGAATGCTATTGTCAAGGATGGACTGGCCCTTCTTCCCCATAACCCTTTCCACCACCGTTCCTACTGAGTCCATGGTCCTGCCTGGCACTGAGTTAGCCTTCTTCACCAGCTTGTCATGCCACTTTGTGTTTTTATCTGTCACGCTGACCACAACTGTCTGATAGAACACAAACAACATTTCATTGCATATGCTGAATAAAAGTCTTCTGAAGAAAAACATCCTTGATAGATAGATAGATAGATAGATAGATAGATAGATAGATAGATAGATAGATAGATAGATAGATACCAGCATGAATAAAAATAAAAGCAATTAAAAAAAAATCTTTTGAATTGGCAGTCCCAGTCCCAGTCCCAGTCCCAGTTCCAGTGAGTTGCTACACAGGCATGTTTCTGCTGGTATAAAGGACCCCCCAAGTCACATTTCTTGACACACGTTTGTTGAATATTCCTTTGTTTGAAAGTCCTCAGTGCTGGCGTGTCAGAGAGAGAATGTACAGCATTGTCCATAATGGCACTCAGGTTGGTTTTAATTCTCTCCTCCTCTACTGCCTCCAGAGTGTGTCCCATAACTAAGCCTATCATTTTAATTAGCTTGTTCATTTGGTGGGCTTCTCTTGAAGGGATGTTATCAGCCCAGCACACCCCACTGGCCATCACAAAGTTGTAACGATGTGAAGGATGTCACCACCCACGTTTAAAGAATGCAGACTCCTAATGAAGAAGAGCCGGTCCTGCTCTTTCTTCTCCAGTTCCTCTGTGTTGCATGATCAGTCCAACATGTCATTAATGTGGATCCCTAAGTACTTTATATCCATTCCTTGAACAGTGATCACACATAGAGGATCTTTGGTACAGCAAATGTCAATGACCAGTCCCTTGGTTTTAATGATGTTTAGTTGCAGACATTTCTCTTTGCACCATAAAGTTCTCCCCCTGACTCCTCTCCTTTGTCTATCCCCCTTATCAATACACCCCGATAAGTGCAGAATCATCTAAGAATTTCTGCAAGTGACCTGACCTGCTGTTATTTTAGTTGTTGTCTGCAGTGTACAGAGTGAAGAGAGAAGCAGACAGGCCTGTTCCTTGTGGTGCTGCTCACAAAGTCCTTGAGTCTCACAAACTGCAGTGTGCCTGACAGACCCTCCGTTATCCAGGACACCACAGGCTCATCCGACTGGCATTTAGCAGTAATGGCTCAGTGACATTGAAGGCACTGGAGAAATCAAAAACACAGAATCCTCACGATGCTGCCAGCTTTGTCCCGATGAGAATAAGCCTCGTGGAGCAGACAGATAATTGCATCCTCCACTTTAATCTTTGTCTGTAAGATGGCCAAAAAGGTAGCTAGTTAGTGTAGGACAGTCGTTCCCACACCCCTAGAAAATGTTTGAATTATGTTTGCAACTCCTACAAAAGTACAGTTTCTAATTTGTGAACCATAAATTGAACCAGACGCAACACTGCAGGAGAACAAATTGGGCTTACAAAACTGAGCTTTTAACTCAGTGCATAAAATTGAGCAATCTACCTTTCTAGACATCAGTGGTCTTGTAAGTGTGCCCCCCAGTGAAGCTTAGACACTCCACTGATGATCCAGGGGTTGAGGTGTCCCCCTAAGCATCAAGCTCTTTGAGGAATTTGACCCACAATCAACAATGGCGTGGGGGGGGGTTGGGGGATTGGAGACCCCCTGTGCCAGTGTGCCGCTAAGCAATGAAATACAGCTGACAAAGTTTGTCTCCCGATAACAGAAGCGCCACAGGTGCTACTGCCAGGACCACCATCAGGAGAGATGGGCTGAGTGTAAGCAGCGGGTGTTACAACCAATTTAGTCCCCCTAAAAAATGTTAATCAAACCTCAAAATCCTTGATGTGTCCCCCGCGGCGATTGCTATTGAATTCTACGTAATGACCCATCTTTAAAAAACCAATTCACCAAATCAAAACTAACTGACTAGTAAATGACGGCACACTACAAGACACTGACTGCACCACAAACGCACCTCACTCGATTTGGGCAAATCGCGACACGGCCTTACTCTTTGTTGCAAATCCAGGAGGTGTGGGTTCCCCAGTTTGGAGACCCCTGGTGTACTGGTAATTTGAACTTGGTCATGCCTGTGATGTACTTGTGTCCCACCTCAGTACCTCGACAATTCTAACCTCAGTACAGCCAGTTAAAACATTGAGTAATCTAGTAACACCTTGGAAATAAACAGAGCAGTTTTCTGACAGCTTAGGAATAATATAAATATTGAACATATTTACAAAGCACCCTTAGTCATCAGCATAAAAGTGCTGAAAGAAAGAAAAATGTCAAAGTGCTATTTACATATTTTAATGGCAAGTAACTTTGCCTGCTTGTGCTGAACTCAAAAAAGTCATAATAAGCGGTGGTCTCGTAAGTTACTTTAAAGAAAGCTGTTAGCCAAATATGCATATGCCAATTCCAAAAAAACAGTTGGGACATTACATTATTTGATGTTTTTCCTTTAAAAACACACACACACACGTGAAATCTGATGGCTGCAACACACTCCAAAAAGGTTGGGCCCGTCGAGTGTTTCTCATGGCACTGTAGGCACAAGTCGAATTTTGTGCTTCATAATGCATGGCACAGGCATGCCAGTCTTGTACCTGCAATCTATGCGTGTGTGTAGCAGTGCACTTTGTCACAAATTAGGATCCTGGGATCACTTTCAGAGCTAAAATGAGGCAAGAAGTACCACCTTAAACCAAGAGGGGGCACTATTCCTAACTGTCCCTTCTCTTCCACATGCAGCTCTAAGAAGAATCCCAGTGAGTGAGGGCATTTGGCCCCGCCCACAGAGCTCAGAGAAGGTACCAACCACAGAACCCAGAGAAGGCCCCACCCCTTCTACTTAGGGTGCCATAAAAACGAGACATGGCCAGAAAAATGGCCTCTCATTTCAGACATGAGCTTACTACAATACAATATAATACAATAATACAATTTATTTTGTATAGCCCAAAATCACACATGGAGTGCCGCAATGGGCTTTAACAGGCACATTGATTCTCTAAGACATGGGAGTCAAACTCCAGTCCTGGAGGACCGCAGTGGCTGCAGGTTTTCATTCTAACCATCTTCTTAATTAGTGACCAGATTTTTCGGCTAATTAACCTCTTTTGCTTTAGTCTTAATTAACTTGATTCAGACCCCTTAGTTTTCTCTTTTTCCTTAATTAGCAACTAAACAATAATGAGACACGAAAAACAAGCCGCCACATGAGCAGCTCACCTGTGCCCATCACACAATATCTGAAAATAAATAAAGGTGAAGGTCTCGGTAAGGTTGAACTCTCAGGTCACCAAAGGATTTTGACGGTGTTCTTAGACAAAAAACAAAATCAACAGTTTGGGAAATATCTGCAGTGGCAGAATGAGAGCAGCAACTATTCGTGGAATTAAGTAATGGGTTTAATTAACAGCAAGAATCAGCTTCTCATTAAGAGACTGGTTGGAGTGAAATTGGTTGCAGTTTGAAGCCCCAATTTAGGTCGTCAACCGTTGGCTCATTTCACATCTCAGGCCTGGAGTTCGACACCCCTGCTCTAAGAAGACCAGAAAAAATCCCCCCGAAAAAATTCCCAAAAAGGCATTTCAGAGAGAGAGAGAGACCCCTTTCTAGGTAGGTGGGGCATGCAGAGGGTGTCAAAAATGGAGTAAATACAATACAATACACAGAACAGAACACAAGTAATCCTCATTACAATACAATAGTACAATTGTAATAGTACAAGTACAGAGCAAATTGCAATAGTACAGTAGATGATATCACATAATAGGATTCCGATTTGTTCAGAGACCTGGGGACCTCGGCCTCCTCCCTACTGGCCATTCAACAGCTAAGTTAGTGCTGGGCTGGCCAATCTGATGAAAGGACCCTTCTACCCGACAATTTAAGTGCCACATTTAAGTACCGAGAAGAGAAACAGAACAGGTGAGGGTTAGTAACAAATTATAACTATCATATTACTGATGTTTTAGTGCTAATAACTAACAACAGAGATGCAGTCTGTACAGACCATCAGCAGCTCTAGTCATGGTGTGCTAAACTGAAGTCGTGAGGCTGGATTTGAAAGCTGAGACCGAAGGGGCACCTCTTACAGTAGCAGGCAGACCAATCCACAGTTTTGGAGCCCTGTAACTAAATGCTTGACCTCCCACTGTTATTTTATTAATCCGTAGTTTTAGTGTGTTGTACCGTGTAAGCCATTATGGATGTAATCAAAATGACCCCTTTTATTGGCTAACTAAAAAGATTACAATATGCAAGCTTTCAAGGCAACTCAGGCCTCGATTACATCTTGCCTGAAAAAGGGGTCTTCATTTTGTGTTCTTTATGTCAAGAGTGCACCCCCCCCACTACCACCACAAGCCACAATATCCAGAATGTACACCTTTGGTTATAATTGTGCTACATGTCAATTCATGCCAGTATAATAAAATGCTTCATTTTTACAGTGAAGATAGCTCACAATCTAAATAACACAAAATCTTGGTTTTTTTTTTTTAGATGTTTATCTGGAATCTCTAGCAATGGGCAAAGCAATTTTGTTAAAAAAAAATCAGTTGCTGGGTGTAGTTGAGGGTTCGCAATGTCACGTGTGTGCGCACTACAGACAGCTTAAGGGGTTTAGTAAATGTAATTAACCGCAGAGCCAGGGGTCGGCACTGTTCTCTGATCCTTTCTCTTCTTTTCTATCTGCAGAGTGGGTGATTGACAGCCCCACCATCAGTGATGTCATCTCCGGTGTCCGCCTGGACCCGCCCCTTCCTATCATCTCCCTCATAAACCAGCAAATCAGTTACCTAATTCGGTTCTGTTTGGACTCCTGTTTGTAAAGACATCGCCACAGCTAATTGGGTTCTTAATCTGCTCAGACTGTCAAATTATATGGATGGGCTTACTGAGGTGGGACCCCAACTCTTTATCTGTGTTCTTTGTGTCATTTTACAACACTAAATATTAATCTCGTCAAAGCATTTAAATGTCCACGAACTCTCCCTGCCATAAACCAGAAGTAGTCAGCAGCCAGTTAAGGATGGATTGGCTTTAATTTAATTAAAGGGCCATCTGAGCGAGAAATGTCTGCTGAAACAAAAAGGAAGTCTTTCAGAACTAAGAAACTGCACTAAGGCTAGCGATTCTTTCTCTGCTTGTGATTTCCTTTTTATTTTTTTCAGCTGAGGTCAAACAGTTTGATGCATAGCTGATGGGCCTCTCAAAGCCATCTGGTATCCTATGTGCCTGGATGGCTTCCAATTTATATGGAAATTCATTGTAATATAACAATCATTATTTCTGAACATCATAGGGCACATGTACATGTGCTGACCAAAACCTCAACCTTACTTGTCTTGATGGCCTTTGTTGTTCTGAGGCCCACAACCAGATGGGCTTATAATTGCAGGCATTTGTGCAATGGCTGAAGCATGTAGATCGAGTCGACCATAACATATTCATTTTTATATGCTGTTATTGAAACAAGCTGCCAGCAAACTCCAAACCTCAACGCAATTACACATTTACAGTCCCGGGTTCAAATAATACACTGTACCTCAATGTAGAGCGCAAAGCACAAGTAATCTCTTCTTTAGTTCATCTCTCTTCTCTTCACTGCATTACCCTCCTCCAGTCGAGTGTTGCCTTCCTTCCTTCCAGCTCTGACTCATCTGGACAAAGGAGTGCGGCCACTTTTATTGATGACCCTGGGAGTACTTCTGGTGCCATGGATGCTGCCCATTGGAAGTACTACCAGGTCATACAGAAGTTCAATGCATTGGAGAGTGCATCTTCCTGCAGCAGGGCAGGGCTGTGCTGCTGAACTACAACTCCCAGCATTCCCTTCTGGTTCCCGAATGGGCACTGATATGGAGGGCTTCTGTCATCTACTGCCTGGGGGAGACAGTCCTTCCCTGTCCTTTTCTTTTATTCTCACATCTAGGGAAGGTACTGGAACCATGCCCTGTTGGGATGCCTTACCATTTGCCCAAGCCTCCCACCCATGTAAGAAATCTTCTCTGTACATCCACTCACTCGGGGAGTTTCTGTTAGGTCTGGTATCTTCTTCTCTCTTGGCAAAGATGCCTGTATGCTCTTTAGGAGACTCCCATCCAGGTAAGGAACTATCCCCTCTCCATGTCAGGATGCCCATCCATCCTGTACGCCACCTACAACGCTTAAGCTGAGACGTCTTCTTGAATTAATGGCTTTTTTTGTTTCCTCCAATGCATGCAGCCCTGCTGGATCTATGTTGCTGCAAAGATTGTGCAGAGTGGGATTTTCAACTATATGTTTTATAACCGCTCCGACTGAAGATCATTTGCAAATACTCTTTTCCTGTACCTCAACGGGTGATTCTGAGAGCGTGTGTAACATAAATTCTGTAATTAGTCATTATCATTTCAATCCAATCATCACAGAGCCTTACAATGTCCTACAAGAATAAGAGGGCATAATAAGACGGGTTGGGGCACCTGTGGGCGAGTCCCATATAATATCAAAATCCATCCATCCATCCATTATCCAACCCGCTAATTCCTAACTACAGGGTCACGGGGGTCTTCTGGAGCCAATCCCAGCCAAAACAGGGCGCAAGGCAGGAAACAAACCCCAGGCAGGGTGCCAGCCCCCCACAGTAATGATAAAATGAATAGGAATATCAAAAATAAGCAAAACATAATTCAAGAGCGTTAAAGCAACATCTTTTCAGATTGGTGTCCCATATGGAATAGATTTAAAATTGTCAGAGTTTTCGGTTTCTGGCACAACAAGGTGGGTCCAGGCAGAAGGATACTTGGAAGTGATGTCACTGTTGGAAAAGCTATCAATCTTTCAGTCTGCAAAGGGAGGAAAAAAGCAAACGTGTTATCACATAGTGCCAACCCCTGGAGCAGGGGACAAATACCATCACCAGAGTCCTTAAACCGTCCCCTAAGTGAACACGTGTGACAGGCCACAGGAGTACATTTGTGAACAAAAAACCACATAAACACCGACATGACAAGTACTAAGTGCCACTGTGATTCTTTAGAATGGTCCTGGTGTTGATGGCATTCCAATTGGGGGGTGATTTCACTTGAAAGAGTAATGGGGTTTGTTTATTTGCATCTACTCTATTCATTTCATTTTTTTCAAAATAGAATTCTGTGGCGTGCTTCCCTTCAACAGGACATCAAACAAAGGCTGAGTAAGGTTTTGTTGGTCTTAGTGGAGTCGCTAGGGACAGAAATGACACCATTTTCTAGGCCTGGTGGACCAGAAGAGGTGGGGCTAAATGCCTTCACCAGGTGGCTTCTCGCCACTGAGATGACAGCGTTAGTGGCAGCGCCCCTCTCACCTGGCAAGGTCCTCAGATGTGTATGAGTGACACAGATTTATGTAATTTCATGCAAGTGATGGCAGCAGAATACTGTCCCGAGTGTTATTCAGGCTTAAAAATATAAAGAGAAGCATTAAACGTCACCTCAGCTCTGACAGGGGAATAACCTGTAATTATCGTATATACTCGCGGATAAGTTCTCCCATGGATAAGTTGGGACTTGATTTTAACGTATCATTTCTGGTATTTTATAATGTCGATCATGTAAGTCAAATGCGGAAAACTCGCGCTGTTGGTCCAAGAGATTATGATATGCTAACGCCCACCTGAGAGAGTAACCACGGAGCACACAGCCTTTTTTTTTCTATGCATGTGCGGCAATGCGCTGTATCGGCGTGTGCTCCTAACCTCTCTCTCTCTCTCATGCCTACTTGACCACACAGTAATGCCCAAACTATTCCGACACGACGTTTGCACTGTTTTGTGATTTTTGTATCTCACACCCTCATATACCTTTATCGTAAGTGCATCCCTTATCTAGAAAATATGAAGCTGGTTTTAAATTAAATGTTGTCAAAATAGCAAAAGAAATTGGTAGTTGTATTGCTGCAATAAACTTCGATACGCCTGAGAAACTGATGTGAGATTGGAGGAGGCAAGAAGATGTAAAAAATAAAAATGCAAGCGTCGCATTTTTTAATGGGCATTTAAGTTGGGGGTCTGATTTTATCATCGATTTTTCGGGTTTCAAGACCCGACTTATACACGAGTATATATGGTACATAGAATTCTGAGTCAGTGCACTACTTGGGATTAACATCAAATAAGTTAAACATGAGCCAGGGGAGTAATCATAAGACATGTGAGATGTGTGGACACCAGGCGCCTTATGTATAAACGCAACAGAAATGCTGCGTAAGAACGTTTCCATGTTCAAATCGTGATGTATTAAACCTAAACTTGGCATAAAGCCACACACATTTTCACGGTACCTCATACCTTGTCGTACGCAAGTTCTCCGCTCGGTTTTGCAGACTGGCAGCACCCAGTGTCAAAGTTGTACTACTGTTCCTGTGTGGTTTATCTTTCTTTTTCAGATTCACATCCCTGACGCGGCTTTATAAATAAACTGAAATTAACCGCATATTGTTTATTAGTTTAAGGCATCTGATTGTAATTAACATGTAAGAATATAATGGTCCACAGAATGGTCAAGCTATTCTAAATACAATAGCTGCCTTAGCGTTGTTACTCTCACTGCACCTTCTTCTTCTTCTTCTTCCAGCTGCTCCCGTTAGGAGTTGCCACCTCAGATCATCTTTTTCCATATTACTCTCACTGCACCACTCGGAGTATTTATATCACTGTATCTGAGTGTGAATCACAGCAGCAGCTGATCAGAAAGAGAATTAACGGGATACAGCATCAAGCACACGCTGCCTCAGCCATTCGCTATTTGAACTGGTCTCATCCGACCAACGCTTCAAAGCCTTTCCTGTACGGACCTCGCAGTTCACAAACAGTTTAATCCCAACAATTCTAAACTTACTCAAATTTGTCCATCAAGTGCTCCTTGTAGAACTGTTTGTACTGATAAGTACTGTACAATCACCTCACTTTAAACTTGCAATACCGTTATAATATCGCACAACCTGAGCCACTTTATAAAGCGCGTATTTGCATATGATGACGATATCATTTTTAAGATGAAATGCAGCAAAATGTTGATTATATTATACAGATAAAACTTGAACTTCATTGAAATAATCTATATTGTTAATAATTAAACATGTGAGGACACTGTGCTGCAGTGCTAGCGAGGAGCTGGCAGTCTGTTTACAGATTGTTCCTGCCTCGCGCTGTATTCCTACTGGGACTGGTGAGACACTGGAAGGATAGATGGATAGAATAATTAAACATGGACTGTGAAGATATTTCAATGTTCCTTAAAAGTTTTGAAGAATTGGCGTTCTCAGCTTACAGATGGCTTAATGTCTATTACAGAGCTGATTGTGTGGCAAATGGGTATTTGGAGGAAGAAAAGGAAGGACAGGAATTGGAGGTTAGTATGTTTGAAAGAGACAGTACAGCTGTAATAAAGCATTTCATCGCAGGTCACGCATGGCACAGCAGGCATTTTCTGTCGAGACATGAACGATCACTGCACCACCATGATTAATAACATGCTTTAAATCCTGTCATCATGAAAATGATTTTACGTATACATCTCAGTATTTTAATTATTCAGAGAGTTATAATTTCACGAATGTAATGGATTCTGTGTCCTGACGTACGAAGAGAAAGCCCATTTAAGAATCACGTAGTGATTCACACACATAGAGCACATAGAAGATCAAATACAAAACAAAGCATTTAACGTGCTACTTTAGCTACGATAGGATTTGAGAAACTAGTAAATTAAACGATTTTAAGATGAAGTTTATGATGTTCTACTTTAATGACAGAATAAACTACGTGATTAAAGTGGAAATTTCGAGATTGAAGTTGACATTTCGTGCTTTTATCACACTGTGTGACTTATTTTTCTCTGTACCCTAATAAACTTTCATATGACACTCAGACGGTGGGCTACGACTCGCCTTTTCACGGCGACTTTGATATCTGACCACTTTTTTTTATTTTGGCACTGTGCGACTTTGTGAACTTGAGCTTTCGAGTTTCTCCAACAAGCTATGTCATTCGATCAACATCCTTTTGCTGTTTATGCCACTGTTTAAACCAAGAGTTCCCAAACTTTTTTCGGCCACAGACCCCTTTACCAAAAACTTTTAAAACCGTTGACCCCCTAGTCATTTACTTTACTTACTCAAATTAATACATTTGTACAGTACTCGATATTAAATATTTCGCTAGATTTCAAACTTTTCATTTTAATCACTTTAATTAATGACTGAAAAAGATAAAAGGACTACGGAATATGGCATTATCTTGTGCAACATTTAATATCGAAACCTGCACTAACGAAAATTAAAGCAAAAAAATACGGGCAGAGTTTTTTTTACATTTTTGACATTTAGGAAATAAATTCAAAATAAGTACAAATAGTCCAAGCTCTACTATCTGCATTTCTTTTTTGGTTCAATCATATTATTATCTGAAGAAATAAAAACTTTTATTAACAAACAATTTTGACAGCCCCTGTGACAAAACAATAAACTATGTACTTACTTGAAACAGAAGATTTTTTGTTCAAACTCGAATAAATAAACTGTGGCCTCTGATTTTCTTTTTCGTAGTACTGCTCCTCAATAAATAATTATATTCAAAGTTCAAATCACAAATAAGTACATGTTACATCACACAAACCAATTTATAGTGTTTTTTGAAAGCATGACCGTACAAAACTGATAGATTCTGCTAATATTGAATGTCTGTCGTCTCGTCCCACCGCGATTAAGTGCGGACATGAAACAGTTTTTCATGTCCGCCCTTGCTTTGATACGTTCGATAAGACAATGCACAGACATGTTTGTGCTACATGGATTTTCATGCATTCTTACGTGTGACTCTTTTAATGTCATATTTTACCTTTTCGTTTGCAAGCTTGGTATTTAATGTGTTTTTATCAAAATAGTGTTTTTTTGAATTATTTTACTTCTTAATTAGATACCTATTGGAATCATAGATATTTTGAAGCAACAAACAAATAGCAGTAGTAAGGGGGTCTATTTTTGCTGTTGTCGACCCCCAAATTTTTTTATTGAATCTATCGACCCCTAGAAAGTTTAAATTGACCCCAGGGGGTCGATATCGACCACTTTGGGAACTCTTGGTTTAAACCAACAAATAGTACGTTTTCCTTTGCCTCCACTTGGTATTCGCTGAAATTCTTATATTTTCCACCGTGCTTTTCCCATTGTCTTTTCACAGAACGCTGAGCTTAAGGGCTATTTATATTGATTTGCGTATTCAAAGAGGTGTAATTCTGGGAGGAGACGGTGCGGGACAGTGGGCGAACGCACAGATTTATGCATCTGGATTTTTCTGTGCATAAGCACATTTCGGCTTTTGTGCTTACGTCATGTTATAGTGCGAATTCTACACATGGCGTTATGCATGAGGCCCCAGGGGCCGTACAGCTCCCCAAACTCCTGACACAACAGTGCCCACAAGTTCAACACAGCACTCGTTTAATTCAGTGGGGAAGCGCTGTTTCCTCGCTCCCAACAGCACAGCAGAGTACAAAACCCCAAGCAGAATAAATACACAATCCTTTATTCTTTTCATTCTTCTCTTCCACCTCCACTCTTCCCTCAGGCTTCATCCACTTCCTACCAAATCTGGCTCTCTGAATGGAATGAGACGGCTCCTTTTATAAAGTACCTGAAAGTGCTTCAGGTGTCCTGTGATAACATTCTGGAAATACTTCTGGGTGTGGCAGCAGTCCAGCTGAGGAAGACTCATCCATTCCCCTTGCCACCCCTGGTGGTGTCCACGGGCCCAGGTAGTGTTGAGCTTCCATTCTTCAGCCCCCGGGCACTGTAGCACTGTAGTCATCCCGAGGGAGGTATTGTCCTGCACAAGCCCCTTTCACCAGTCCTTCCCTTAAGAAGTTGTCCCAGCTGGGCAGGAGTCCCGGCTGTCCACCACAGGTGGCATTCATGAGAAACCACATGACACCAACGTTATGTCTTCAAAACTATCAATAAATGTGTGCATGGGAGGCAATTAAAGGGCTTAAATGAAGGTAATTCCACACCAGACCAGTGGATGGCAGGGTGCACTGATCCTTTCTCTTTTTCATCGGCAGACTGAGCATGGGAAATTTTGCCTGGATTCAATGATGTCACTTCCGGTTCCGATGACGCCACTTCCAGTTCCCTGTTCCGATGATGTCACTTCTGGTTTTGGGCCTGATGGAATCACTTCTGTATCTAGCCCCGAGGATGTCACTTCCGGTTCCTGCCCCTATGACATCATTTCCCCTGCCTGACCTCCATGTTTGCCTGTCTGTTCTTGTTTCGGACTGAAATCTTTACAAAATCGTACCACGACCTTCACTTTCAGCAGCCAATTTTCAAGTATACGGACGGCTGCACCCAAACATCTTTCTGTGTCTTTATGAATTCCATCACAAAGTAGTAAAAACTTAAAACAATGGATATTTCCATTATGTGTTTGTTAAGGCAGGGGAAAAACCACAGGTGGGGCACAGGGCCTCAGTTGGGCTTTTAGCCTCAGTGCGTGACTAGCAGCTTAAGGCTAATCTAGGAAAGCAGTAGAAGTTTCCGAAACACATTGCGAGGATGACTCTCAGGTCAGATTTGGTCTTAACAGTTTAAGCTACTGATCATAATGGAACTCATTGTTCCCTGGGAAGACCTGATAGAGGAGGTCCATGAGCACAAGAAGGCAAAATACCTTAAGCTGGTAGAAGAGTATGGAAGGAATGGGTTGAAGACCCGACGCAAACCCATCGAGGTGGAATTCAGGGGCTTTGTAGGGTGGCCTCTACCTCGGACACCCCATTACCTTGGCATTAGAGGGTTCCAGGAAAGAAGAGCCACCAAGAACATCATAGACGCTGCGGAAAAAACTTCAAGGTGGTTGTGGATCATAATGGGCGAGCATGCCCCTCTTGGAGTGGAGGACACGGTCCTTGGACACAAAGTGGGGACTGATCACCCCCAGGTGGGTCACCCGGGTGAGAGTGTCTGATGATCTAAGACCCGAAACACCTTTTGTCCCTGATGATGTAACCAAGTTGCACCACTTGGTGTATGAAGGAACAAAACAAACCTAACTATGGCAGCTCTGTGTTCAGTTTGGATTTTTTCTTTTCAGGTTTTCTCAGCCACTCACTTATTTGTTTTTTATTTCATCCAGAAAAATATAAGTTGCAGAGACTTGTAATTTGTCAGTTATTCAGGGAGATAAATATACCATAACATATTAAATATGCACACATGAAACACTATTGTTTCCTTGTCAGGGTGAAGACATCTTAATCACTCCCGGGAGAAGCTCAGGTGTTCTGTTTTTGCAGAGAAGTGATAAATGACCTAATCTTTCAAATCATTCATCAATCAATTGAGTTACCTTTCAAAACCATACTGCTGTCTGTAGGGAAAAGTGAATAATATTGGCAATCAATATGTTTCTGTATGATCTAACTGCGGTCCATCCATAAAGATATGTATTATGCATGCACACGTACTGCGTACATAGAAGGCTTCTTGTAGAAATGTGCTTGTACTCTAAAGATGGATGCTAAATGAGAGGAAAGGCCAACAGAGGCAGAGAGTTATGTTCCAGCCAGCATTTCAAAATTGTGCTTCTTGTCTGTTTAGTCTAATTTTGCATCATTTGTTTATGTTAATGTTTATTATATTTATTATTCTTTGTGTTTACTTGATTACGTCCCATGTGTTTTATGGGTGATTCCCCAAGGGAAGGGGCCACTTGCCAATCTCTGCCAGGAACTGCCCTCCACCCTTTCTACTCGAGGGTCTTCCATGCTTCCTGGTGTTTCATTTCGAACGTGCTACGGAGTGGAGTGCTAGCTTGTGTTTAACTGTGCTTTTTTTTTTTTACTTTTGCTTTTGCAAACTCCTGGATTTTTTGAACCTGTGCACAGAGATGTGCAGTTAGATGAGCCCATTGTGTTCTAGATTAGGGGTCGCCAACTCCGGTCCTGGCAGACCACCATGGCTGCAGGTTTTCATTCTAACCCTTTTTTTAATGAGTGCCCTGTTTGTGCTGCTAATTGTCACTAAAATTGAATTGCTTTTTTAAGATTTCGTCATCGTTCCTCTGAATTGCTTCATTTCTTTCCTTAAATGACACCCAAACAGAAATAAAATGTGAAGTGAGGGAGCCAACAGAATATCAACTAAGTCAGGGCCTCAAACTCCATCCAATTTTCACTCCAACCAGCTCCTTAATGAGTTACCGATTCTTGTCGTTAATTAAACTTGTTCTTTAATTTCATGGCTTGTTGCTGCTCTCGTGGTGCATTAGCAGACATTTCTGAAATTGTTGATTTTCTCTTTACTGCTAAAATGTTTTGCGGGCCTGAGCAGACCAACATTCCTGAGACCTTCATCTTTCTTTATTTTCAGATATTTTATGATGGACACCAGTTGTTTTGGCTCATTTTGTATCTCATTATTGTTTGGCTTCTAATTAAAGAAAAAAAGACAATTCAGGGGTCTGAATCTTCAAGAGCAGGTCATTTAAAATGAGTTCAAAAAAAGGTAATTAGCAGAAAAAACAGGACACTCATTAAGAAAAGGGTTAGAATGAAAACCTGCAGCCATGGTGGTCCTCCAGGACCAGAGTTGGCGACCCCTGATCTAGAACACAATGGGCTCATCTACCTGCGCATCTCTGATTTGGCGACCCCTGTTCTAGATAATGGACAATCTGTCCAGCAGACCCCAGTTTTGTGAAGCATGAGGAATGTGTGAATAACACTGGAGCACCACAAGGAACAGAGCCTGCCCTTTTAATTAGCTTGTCGATTAGGTGGGCCTCTCGTGAAGTGATGTTCCCAGCCCAGCACCCCACACTTGGCATCTCAGATTTATAGAAGATGTGAAGGAAGTCACACCCCGCATTTAAGGAACATAGTCCACTAAGGATAAAAAGAGCCTTTTCTAATATATTTCTTCTGTGTTCTGAGAGAAGTCCAACCTGTCACGAATGTGGACCCACAAGTATTTGTAGGAGTGGACCACCTCTACACCCACACTCTGAATAGTGACTGAACAAGCAGGGTCTCTGGTGTAGTGAAAGTCAATAAGCAGTTCCGTGGTTTTGCTGATGTTAAGTTGCAGACAATTCTCAAAGTTCTCCCCCTGACTCCTCTCTCCTCTGTCTCATCCCCCTTATCAATGCACCCTGTATTTGTGTATGTGACACGACCTGCTGTTATACTTATAGCCGGAAGAGTGGCTGGAAGGTATTGGGGGCACTGGACAAAATCCAAAACCATCATCCTCATATTACTGCCAGCTTTTTAACAGCCATTTGGGGCAGATAGATAATTGCATCTTGCACTCCTGTCTTTGTCCATCAGGCAAACTGCAGTGTGAAGACAGACAGGCATGATCCTTATGGTGGTCCTCACAGAGTCCTCGAGTGTCACAAACCGTGGGCTGCCTCACAGACTGAAGTACAAATTTATATCTCATTTGTATTCATTTTTGATTCTTTTATTTATTTTCATTACATGCCTCAGTCTTTATTTTTGGTTTTGTCTCTGTATATACGCTGCCTTTGTTATGTTCCATTTGTTTTGTGGGTGGTTCCCCCAGAGGCAGGTCATCTGATAATCACTGCCAGAAACTGCCCTCTGCCCTTTAGTTATGGAGGGTCTTCCAGCGTTCCTGGTGGTTCATTGTAAATGTGTTCTTATATTGGGGAATTGAGTTCTTGTGCCTATTTTTGTGGTTTTCTGTGCAATTTTGGATTTTTGACCTGCTTACTCTTTTATTTATGACCTTACCTTGGATATCTGTATTGGGACTTGTTTTTGCTCCAGGCAATTCCGTTTGCCTTTTGTGTTCTACAGAGCTTGCTTTTGTTACTAAGCACTATGTTAAGTATAAATCTTCTATTTTATAAAGATAATGTGTTTACCAAAATTACTAGCTGGGGTTTGATGGTAATGTGTTTTTGAACTTGGGGGCTCCCAGCTCATGACATGTCCGTAATTCTGTACGCCCAGATATCTTTGAGCTTACCACACTTAACACTAGAATCACTGAAGCCTACAAAAAAAGTCGTAATGCCAGACCACCTTAAATTTCCTCGCACCTCTTCATCAGCATCTTTTGTTTTGCAAATCTGTCAATCGGCACAAACAGCAACCAGCCTGCTAACCCATCATCCCCACCACCAACGCAGCTGACGTTCTCCCAGCTCAAGTCTGTTTATCATGGTGTGAGGTGCCTGGAGTTGTAGAGGGTACATAATAGGTCATTATTTGAAATACATACACTTCATTTGTGTTCCATGTCCACAATTATAATAGTAATAATAATAGCAGCTCACTAATCAAAACAGGAAATGTGGGGAAGACCCAGGATCGAACCTGCAACCTCTTGATTTAGAAGCTGCCGCTCTTATCTCTAACCCACCCATGCAATTTATAAATGCACTTCGGTTTTTCCATATTGACAACAACATGTAAATTGAATCATTTCTTTTTCTTTGATGGTATTCTTATTTTTGTTTTGTTATACCTTTTGTGAAAGTGTTTATTTGATATTTGAACTTCAGGCTTCACACATTATACATTTCACGCCAACATTTTATCAATTATTACCATAACATGAAAAAAGTTTCTGTTTTATATATGTGCTCAACATTTCTTGCATTTCTCACATTTCCTATCATCCTACATTTACATAGATTGTTGATCTGCAGTGGTGGAGAGGACAGTATAACAGGCTGCATGCTGCCCGCGCTGATCGACACATTTGCCAAACAAAGATGCTGATGAGGAGGTGAAAAGGAATTTAAGGTGGGCCAGGATTACGAGTTTTTTCATAGGCTTCAGGGATTCTAGTGTTAACAGAGGTGGCTGGACAGTATTGGGGGCACTTGCAAAATCTAAAAACATCACCCTCATACTACTGCCAGCTTTTCACTAGTCTTTTGTGTCGGCCCAGGGATTTGTTCCTGCCTTGCACCTGTGTTGGTTGGGATTGGCTCCAGCAGACCCCCGTGACCCTGTGTTAGGATATAGCGGGTTGGAGAAAGACTGCCTGACTGACTCCTGTCTTTGTCCAAGATGAAAACTGTAGTGGGTCCAAATGATCTTATTACAAGAACAAGAAAATACAAACACATCACTCCATTTCTTAAATCCTTACACTGGCTCCCGTTTAAGTTTAGGGCAGATTTCAAAATCCTTCTTTTAACATATAAAGCCTTAAATGGCCGAGGTCCGGCTTACTTGTCTGAACTTATCATGACTTACAAACCTGAGCACACATTAAGATCTCAAGATGCCGGTCTGCTTAGAATTCCAAGGATTAATAAAATATCGGTCAGAGGTCGAGCTATTAGTTACAGGGCCCCTAAACTGTGGACTGGTCTGCCTGCCAGCTTTCAGATTCCAGCTGAAGACTCATTACTTCAGTTTAGCACACCCTGATTAGAGCTGCTGATTTACTTTACAGACTGCACATCTGTTGTTAGCCATTAGCACTAAAACATAAGTAACATGATAGAATTTGTTACTAACCCTCACCTATTCTGTTTCTCTTCTCAGTACTCAAATGTGGAACTTGGTGCCATGGCCCACCTGCCAAGTTGTTTTGTCTGCCTACGGTAAAGTCATCTCTGATGGAGGATCACAGGAATCATCAGGTAGAGGTGTCCTTTCATTGGATTGACTGGCCCAGCACTGACTCAGCTGTGGAATGGCCAATTGGGGGAGGCAGCTTGATGGCTGTGGTCTCCAAGACTCTGAACAAATCCAAATCCTATTACGGTATATCATCTCCTGTTAATTTCTGATCCGTACTTGTAATATTTTCATTTATACTGTATTGAGGATTACTTGTGTTCTGTTCTGTGTATTGTACTGTATTGACCCCCTTCTTTTTGACATCCACTGCACGCCCAAACTACCTGGAAAGGGGTCTCTCTTTGAACTACCTTTCCCAAAGGTTTCTTCCATTTATTCCCTACAAAGATTTTTTTGGGAGTTTTTTCTTGTCCTCTTAGAGAGTCAAGGCAGGGAGACTGATAAGAGGCAGGGCCTCTTACAGCCCACTGTGGTACTTCTTGTGTAATTTTGGCCTATAGAGAAATAAATTTGTTTTGTATTATTGTATTGCATCTTTCATCAAAGACCCATAATGTCCAGAAGCAGCTTCTCAAAGGTCATTATGATGTGGAACATAAAAGCCACTGGTCTGTCTTACCACACAGGATGTTTTCTACAGCAGCAGCACTTTTTGCAGCTTTAATGACAGACTGACCAGGTGACAGAGGACATACGCAAAGATGGTCAGCACAGCCTTTAAGAACATGAGGACTGACTCCATCTGTTCCTGTGGCTTGTCCTGAGTGTAAATTTCTTAGTTGTCTCCTTATGTGGTCATCAGTTATGGAAAGTTCACACTGATGGTCAGAGGTGGACTCATCAATGGCCATTTCAGTTGATATGGTAGGAGGGATGATGAGGGGAGACTGGTCAATGGAAGAAGGTGACAGTGGGAGTGAAAATCTATTAAAAAATTGGTGCAGGGTGTTAGCTTTGTCCACTTTCCACCCAGCACCCTGGATTGTCCCTTAAAGTACTTTAAAGAGGCCAAGCTCTTTCCAGACATTCTTCACATTATTGTGAGTAAAATTGTTTTCTGTTTTAGCTTTGTAAGCATCATTCCCTTCACTCAGTTTTAATTAATTAATCTATTTATTTATTTATTTTGCTGAGTTTCGTTCTCAGAAGATTCACTAACAGTGGTATTACCATAATTAATTAGTTTTTTTTTTTACATTTATTCGTATTGCATTTTTTAAACTTTTATGAATTCTTTGAATGACTGATTAATTTTACAATGTAATTCCTGTTATATTTCAGCTAAGGTTTATTCCATGGCTTAAGTATATTGTTCTTTTTTCTGTTATTTTTCGAATTATTATATTTTTTGTAATTATGTCATTTTGTTAATATTGTTATGTGTATTTATGAATTGCATGTGTGTATGTGTATTGTGGAGCTAAGTTGTCTTAATATGTTCCTTGGGTTTTGTGGGTGGAACCCCCAAAGAGGTGGGGCCACAATGACATCACTACTCTGGCACCGCCCTCAGTCTTTACATTGAGGTTTCAGAGGTCAAGGCAGAGCGTTGTTGACTGTTACGAAGTGCATACTGTATCTGTGAGTTTTGGATTGTATTATATTGTAATTTATTTATTCTGGCTTAATGTCGTTTCTGGTTTTGATTTTTGATTTCAATAACTGAACTTGCTTCCATTAGATTGTCTTTTTGACTCATTTTCACCTTGTTTTGCAAAATTTTATTCTTTTTTTGTTTGTTTAATAAATCCTTTGAATTAAAGAAAACTTACCATATGTACTCGCGGATAAGTTCTCCCAAGGATAAGTCGGGGTTTGATTTTACCATATAATTTCTGGTATTTTATTATGTCGGTCATATAAATCGAATGCGGAAAACTCACGCTATTGGTCCAAAAGATTTTAAAATGTGTTGTGGCGACAAATTGTCACCAAAGAGCTTTTACCTGAAATGAAGGCTATTAGGAATTCAGAGGATAGGCAAACAGAATTTATAGCTTTATTGCAATAAAACAATAACACGGACAATTCAGATTGAGCCCCGAACGGTTTATATAATAATTTATTATAACTCTGATCTTGCTCAAATTAGCTCATTCGATGTTCTCTCTGACTCCTCTCTGCACCTGTCAAGCCGATACTTTAGGTACATTCACATTAGTTTAAATGGGAACTATTATTAACCATGGCCTCGACCCTCTGCAGTTTGCATACCAGGAGAAGGTTGGAGTGGAGGATGCCATCATCTATATGCTACACTGATCCCTCTCCCACATGGACAGAGGCAGTGGTGCTGTATAATTATGTTTTTGGACTTCTCTAGCACCTTCAACACCATCCAACCTCTGCTCCTTAGAGACAAGCTGACAGAGATGGGAGTAGACTCACACCTTGTGGCATGGATCATGGACTATCTTACAGACAGACCTCAGTATGCGCGTCTTGGGAACTGCAGGTCTGACATTGTGGTCAGCGACACAGGAGCGCCGCAGGGGACTATACTTTCTCCAGTCCTGTTCAGTCTATATACACCTGAACACCAGCAAGACCAAGGAACTGGTGGTGGATTTTAGGAGGCCCAGGCCCCTCATGGACTCCATGATCTTCAAAGGTGACTGTGCAGAGGGTACAGACCTATAAATACCTGGAAGTGCAGCTGGATGACAAATTGGACTGGACTGCCAATACTGATGCTCTGTGTAACAAAGGTCAGAGCCGACTATACTTCATTAGAAGGCTGGCATCCTTCAACATCTGCAGTAAGATGCTGCAGATGTTCTACCAGACGGTTGTGGCGAGTGCCCTCTTCTACGCGGTGGTGTGCTGGTAAGGCAGCATAAAGATGAAGGACGTCTCACACCTGGACAAACTTGTTAAGAAGGCAGGCTCTATTGTAGGAATAAAGCTGGACAGTTTAACATCTGTGGCAGAGCGACGGGCATTAAGCAAACTCCTGTCAATCATGAAGAATCCACTGCATCCACTGAACAGTGTCATCTCCAGGCAGAGGAGTAGCTTCAGTGACAGACGTTTGTCACCGTCCTGCTCCACTGACAGACTGAGGAGATCGTTCCTCCCCCACACTATGCGACTCTTCAATTCCACTCGGGGGAGTAAATGCTAACATTATTCAAAGTTATTGTCTGCTTTTACATACATTTTTATTACTCTTTAATTTAATATTGTTTTTTATCAGTATGCTGCTGCTGGATTATGTGAATTTCCCCTTAGGATTAATAAAGTATCTATCTATCTATCTATCTATCTATCTATCTATCTATCTATCTATCTATCTATCTCCTAAAATCCTTCTGCAGCTGGTCACTGGTATTTTTACTGTCTATTGTCCATCGTAGATGTTCCCTTCTTCCATTTTTTGGCATTCTCTTATCATTTCTCCTTCCTTGGCTTTCAAGCTATTTTATATTTCGTGGCTGAAGCTAAGCTTTAATTAAAAAGAAATATGACATGTACCTTTATGTAATCATTTGCTTGGCATGCCTGACTTAGCATTAACCTTAGTGCAGAAATTAATGAAATATATTTTTCTATATTTATTTATGCTAGTGTCTTTTTTATTTCCCATACATTACATCATCTTGACTTTGTTGTATCAATGCCTTTGCTGTTTCTGCTGACTCACTATTCCAGCTGGCTTCTCACGTACCTACCATGACCATTTTTCTGTATTATGTCATTGGTATCGTTCCTCGCTTCCTAACCTTCGAACAACAGGTGTTCCCCTTTGTTCTGTCCTCGATAGTTTCTGTGCGTCATTCTCTTTCTATTCTGTCCTTCCTTTTCCAATATTGGTAATTTTGCTTCAAGCTTAAAAATAATGCAATATGACTAATATTTTTTATTTAACTATTTGCTTGACATTCTAATTTATGCTAAATCTAATGTTTCAGAAGCTGTTAATTACTTTTATGGCTATTTATGCTAATTCCATATATGCTAACGCCCACCTAAGAGAGTAACCATAGGGCACACAGCCTTTATTTTCTATTTATTGTGCCTATGTGACCACTCGGTAATACCCAAACTATTCCGACGTGACGTTTGCACTGCTTTGTGTTTTTCGTTTCCCACACCCTCATACACTGCGGTGGGCTGGTGCCCTGCCCGGAATTTGTTTCCTGCCTTGTGCTATGTGTGGGCTGGGATTGGCTCCAGCAGACCCTGTGTTAGGATGCAGCGTGTTGGAAATGATGATGACCCTCATACACCTTTATCTTAAGAGCATCTATTATCTACAATGAAGCGTTCGATCAGAAGAAAATATGAAGCTGGTTTTAAATTAAAGTGGCGAAAGAAATTGGTAACTGCACTGCTGTATCAATATTTGATGCATCTGAGAAGCTGCTGTGAGATTTGAGGAGGCAATTAAGTGTCCCATTTTTGAATGGGTGTATAAGTTGGGGTCTGATTTTATGATCGATTTTCAGGTATGAAGACCCAACTTATACGCGACTATATACGGTAATTAACTTTCTCCTAATGTTATTCTGCTGGGAGGATAATATTTCCTGCCCACTTACAAAGGATTTTATAATAGTTTAGATACACAACAATCTATTAATTTCCCAACGCACTCCAGAGGCCACACTCTTCATCTTGTATGCTGTTCTGGCTTTGCACCAGGTAATTGTAATTCCTCTGATTTTCATATCTGACCATAAGTTGGTTTAATTTAGTGTTAGTCTGCCAATATTCATATTTAAACAACACTGTATGTGTTATCATAACATAAAAAAAATCAATATCTCTGCTTTAACTACAGTAATTGATAACCTTACCCGCAATGAAGATTTACTTACTTCAGTTGAATTTGTTTCTTACTACAGTGATAGACTCCATAGGCTTTTGGACATATTTGCACCTCTAAAAGCCCCAAAAAAGCCAAAAGTTACAGTTTATATAATCATTTCTTATCATCCTGGCCTCGTTCAAGACAGCTCATTCGCTGCTTATTCTGTCTCTCCACTCCAGCTGGCCTCTTCCAGGCCCTCTCTTAATATTTCTTATACATTGTCACTCATTATCGTTCCTTGCATCCCTTATTTCCTAGCCAGCCCTCAACCGGTAGGTGCTCACCCTTCTCTGATCTCGGGCTGTCTTTATTCATCATTCTCCCTCTTTTCTGTCCTTTTGGGTCATTAAATATTGGTGGTTTCTTTCTGAGCTCGATTAAAAAAGAAATAAGGCAAATGCCTTTATTTAACTATTTACTTGGCATACCTGATTCGTGTAAAAGTTCACTTTAAGTTTTAAAGCTTATAAAAGTTCATACTGAGTTTATATCTACTTGTGCCCATGCATAACTTTTTATTTTCTATACCCCTCCAGTTCACTCCTGAGCTTCGGCAGCTTAAAGCATTTAGAACATCTCAATAAAAAAACTGGACTTACTGTACACATATAAATGTATGTCTCTACAAATGCATTATCTGCGGCTAAAACTGCTTATTACTCTAAACAAATCATGTCAGATGGTAACAAAAGAGCTTTGTTTTCCATTATTAACAGAATTCTGACGCCTCCTGATATAATCGCACCTCGCATGTGAGGCACCCTTGACCTTCATTAAAACCAAAATTGATAATATCCATCAACAGCTAGTGTCTTCAATTCGTATGGCATACTGAGTCTCTTTTTGCTTATCTATCTACTTTTGAATTTGCCCACAAAAACTGAAATTTCTCATCTTATTCACACTGTAAGTCTAGATCTGCCACTTGTCAACTTGATCCCATTCCTGCTCGATTGGTAAAATGCCTGCTTTGCCTTCCCTTTCTTCACTTATAACTGAGCTCATTCAGTCCTCTCTAAGATCTGCTTTTGCTCCTTAATCCCCCCAATCAGCTGTAATAACTCCAATTTTAAAGAAACCAGGGTCTGACCTCAATAACTTCAATAATTATCATCCTATATCAAATCTACCATTCATTTCAAAAATTCTGGAAAAAAAAATATTAGAAACTTTGTTAAAGAAAATCTGCCCAATTTCCCTTACCTCTCAACTACCTCTATTCTGGAAAAAATATTCATCAGTCTTGAAGTATTTCTGTAATATATAAAAAAACATTTTACAGTTCTTCCCTTTCAAAGATCCAATAGTACAGTGGAAAAAGGATCTCTCACTCAACATCTCAGATAAGGTGTGGAAGGCAGCATTGCACAGAATTCACTTGAGCTCCATATGCTCAAAGTATAAAATTATTCAACTTAAAATTATATATCAAGTGCATCTGTCTCGTTTAAAATAGGGCAAGATACAATACAATACAACACAATACAATTTATTTTTGCATAGCTCAAAATCACACAAGGAGTGTCGCAATGGGCTTTAACAGGCCCTACCTCTTGACAGCCCCCCAGGCTTGACTCTCTAAGTCAAGGAAAAACTCCCAGAAAATCCCTTGTAGGGAATTAATCGAGGAAACCTTGGGAAAGGCAGTTCAAAGAGAGACCCCTTTCCAGGTAGTTTGGGCATTGCAGTGGGTGTAAAAAGAAGGGGGTTAATACAATGCAGTACAATACACAGAACAGAACACAAGTAATCCTCAATAAAATATAATAATAAAATAAAAATATTACAAGTACAGAGCAGAATTCAACAGTAGATGATATCACACAATAGGATTTGGATTTGTTCAGAGTACTGGAGACGTCAGTCTTCAAGCTGTCTCCCCCTATTGGCCATTCCACAGCTGAGACAACGATGGGCCACCCAATCTGATTAAAGGACCCCTCTACCCAACGATCAGACCTGTGAACGTTGCAATCGAGCTCCAGCCTCACTAGGCCGTATGTTTTGGCCCTGCACCAAATTAACTTCATTCTGGACCAAAATCTTGAAATGCCACTCAGAAAGGCTTGGTGTCACAAACCCTCCTAATCTACTAACAGCTGTGTTTGGTGGTCTCCCAGAAGGGCTTAAAGTGGAGAAGGACAAACAAACTGTAATTGCCTTTACTTCACTATTAGCACAAAGACTTATCTTGCTCAACTGGAAGAATCCTAACTCACCTATTTTAACTCAGTGGCTAACTGATGTTATATATTTTCTAAAATAGGAAAAAAAAATAAATTCGCACTTAGAGGATCTGTACAAAACTCAGCAGGATCTGATCAATAACATTTTAGAATAAACATTTAAATTGAGGAAGCGGATTCTCTCCCCTCTTTTTTATTCTGTTTATTTTTATTCATTTATTTATTGACATATTTTTACTATTGTTAAAGTTTTGCTCTGCAGATATGACTCTCTTTCTCATGGGTGGAGGTTGATTTATTTTGAACCTATTTTTATTAAACTTGACTTGCTTGTATGGATTGTGGTTTGATTCTAATAAAATTAAAATGTTAAAAAAAAACTAAAAAAAAACGAAAAGGAAAACGATCAGCTTAACGCTCATCTCGCTGATAACGACCTGCTTGAGATGTTTCAATGTGGTTTCCATCGTTAAGGGAACAGTCTTGGTAAAGGTCACTACTGACCTATTAATGGCTGCTGATGCTGGGCTTTGAACAATCCTTCTCCTAGTCTTTTATACTGTATCATATACTATTTTGTTGAATTGATTAGCTCCCATCGACATTACTGACACCACCCTCATTTCGTTTATTTCATACTTGCCTTATTGTACTCAGTTTGTTCAGCTAAAAAACTCTCAATCACGATCCCTCCCAGTCATTAGTGGGGTTCGCCAGGGATCTGTGATTGGCTCCTTACTGTTTTTAATATGTCTACATCCCTTAGGTGGCATTTTTAAGAAATTTGGAATAGCTGCTATGTAGATGATACTCAGCTTTATACGTCTACTCTGTTCTTCCTCCTTCCTGCCTCGTTGACTATCAACTTGGTTTTCTTGTAATGTCATCCAGCTCAATAGCTACAATGAAGGTTCTCCTCATTGACTCCAAATCTACTTTATCGAAATCTAACAGTTTCTCACTTAACATTTATGGTACCTCAGTCTCTCCTGCCCTTAGGTTAAGAATTTGTGGGTTACATTTGATAGTACTCTGTCTTTCAAATCCCATATCATCTCCATAGCATTGCACACCTGTGACCCTCCCTCACACTAATTAGCGCCGCCATACTTACTCGTGCATTGGTCACGTCCTGCTTTGATTGTTGTAACTCTCTTCTTTTTGGTCTGCCGCATAAGCTTCTCCATAAAATTCAGCTGCCTGTATTACAAATCCGACCTCCTCCATACAAGAAGTCCCTCCATCCCTTAATCTGCCACATTGGCTTCCTGTAAAAGTCCGCATTGATTTTAAAATTCCATTTTACTTACCTTCGGAGCACTCCATAACCTTGCTCCACTATACCTCTCTGACCTCATACCCCCAACGGTACTCTTAAGCCCCTCCATATCTGGTGTCCTCATCTTCCCATTGGTTCAAGGGCATTTCGTCGTTCTGCTCCTCGTTTCTGGAACTCTCTACCACAAAACATTCAGGACACATTTTCAAATCCCATCTTAAAATCGATTTATTTAAATTGGCTTGCACTATATGACCTTAGGCTGAATTTTTATTTTGCTTTGTTTATTTCATAGATATATGTGTATGTGTATGTTTACATGCATGTTTGCTTATAGTTGGTTTTATGATTTTATTGCTTATACGGTGTTCTTGGGGTTTTAGAAAGGCACCTTGAAATAAAATGTATTATTATTATGATCCATCCATCCATTTTCTTACCCGCTGAATCCGAACACAGGGTCACGGGGGTCTACTGGAGCCAATCCCAGCCAACACAGGGCACAAGGCAGGAACCAATCCTGGGCAGGGTGCCAACCCACCACAGTATTATTATGATTGCTATTATTATTATTATTATTATTATTATGTTTTTACTACAAACCATAGGAGAACACAGAAAATAACATTATCACCAGGGGGCACCATTAAGCCACATACCTCAGACACAGTAATGCCCAACACAATTCTGGATTTAAATTAAAAATATTTATTTATAAAAGCCACCTCTTCAGTAGTCACCTGTGCAAAAGAACATTAATCAAAATACAATATGCTGACATTTCTTCCTCCTTTCTTCCTCCAAGAGTGTTGCCCACTGCCTCCCAACTCTGACTCCCTGATGTGAGGTGGCAGGCTCCTTTTCAAGCTGGACCTTGGAATTCTTCTGGTGCCCCAGCATGTCCTCTTGGAAGGACTTTGGGGACCTTTGAAAAACAGGGAGATTGTCCCCCAACAGTACCCTCTACCGGTCCCCATGGTCCCCTGATAGGGTTCCACTTCCAGACTCCAATATCCAAGAACCACTGCGGGTGTCCAATCTGGGAAGCCACTGCCATTGAGGGATGGGATTGCTCCCCGCTTCTGGCTTATGCTGGTCCATCAATCATATTACTCCAGACAGGCACAAAGTTGTTTCCTCATTCAGTCCACAATCTTGCCTGTCTTTCTGGCCTCCTCCTCAAGAAATTATCTTCCATCCCGGCTGGAATGTCCATCCATTCTCTTGGGCATTTACAAGGTGAACTTGAGATATGTGACTGAAGTGGAGAACCACAATAACATTTGTCTTGATCGTCTCTCAATGGGACACAAATAAAAGAAAAAAGCTAGAGTGGGAGCAGCTGAGTGGAGAGAGCAATAGCAATGGGCCATCATGCAGTGCCCAAACCTTGGCAAGTACACAGCATGAATTGACACAGGCTGTATGTGCAGAATTGTGAGATGTTAGGAACAACCTTATTGAATATTTAACAAAAGTAAAATCACTTTGCCAAGCAAATATCAATGTTACAATAAATTCTACGTACAACATCCAAATGCACCATCACAATGCAGCAAACCTCTGTGAGCTGTAGAACCATCTACTTTACCTTTTGATGAACCAGTGGTCTGTTCGGTCACCAGTCATGTCCCAGGACTGCTTTTCATTATACTTTCTCTCTTGTGAATGTACCAATGATCACGTCAAAGAAAGATTACACAAGTTGTCTGTAATGTAGCAAACTTAATTTCAATCCTGTCAATTAGGGTGACTTACCAAAATGCCAAGCATCACTCACATCACGACTCTAAAGTCGGCTTCCAACAATACTTTTTGATAAAATAAAACAATTGTGAGTTGAGCCTTGCCACCTCCCAGCAATACTAGTAAAACACATTTGAGCATCATATACAGTCATATGAAATAGTTTGTGAACCCCTCTCAGACTCTCAACAAAAAAGATACCAGTGGTATGTCTTTCATTTCCTAGGAACATCTGAGCACTGGGGTGTTTTCTGAACAAAGATTTTTAGTGACGCAGTATTTAGTTGTATAAATTTAAATCAAATGTGAAAAACTGTCTGTGCAAAAATGTGGGCACCCTTGTAATTTTGCTGGTTTGAATGCCTGTCACTGCTCAATGCTGATTACTTGGCTGGATGAGCTCGTTAAGCCTTGAACTTCATAGACAGGAGTGTCCAATCATGAGTGGTAAAAGGTATTTAAGGTGGTCAATCACAAGTTGTGCTTCCTTCCCTTTGACTCTCCTCTGAAGAGTGACAGACAGCATGGGATCCTCAATGCAACTCTCAAAAGATCTGAAAACAAAGATTGCTCAGTCTCCTGGTTTAGGGGAAAGCTAGAAAAAGCCATCTGAGAGGTTTAAACTGTCAGCTTCATCTGTAAGGAATGGAATCAGGAAATGGAAGGCCACAGGCACAGTTGCTGTTAAACCAACTCAAGTCTGGCAGGCCAAGAAAAATACAGGAGCGGCATATGTAGAGGATTGTGAGAATGGTGACAGACAACCCACAGATCACCTCCAAAGACCTGCAAGAACATCTCGCTGCAGATGGTGTATCTGTACATCGTTCTACAATTCAGTGCAATTTGCACAAAGAACATCTGTAAGGCAGGGTGATGAGAAAGAAGCCCTTTCTGCACTCACGTCACAAACAGAGTCACTTGTTGTATCAAATGCTCATTTAGACAAGCCAGATTCATTTTGGAACAAAGTGCTTTGGACTGATGAGACAGAAATGGAGTTATTTGGTCAGAACAAAAAGAGCTTTGCATGGTGGAAGAAGAACACCGCATTCCAAGAAAAACACCTGCTACCTCCTGTCAAATGTGGTGGAGGTCCCATCATGCTGTGGGGCTGTGTGGACAGTTCAGGGACTGGGGCCCTTGTTAAAGTCGAGGGTCGGATGAATTCAACCCAATATCAACAAATTCTTTAGGATAATGTTCAAGCATCAGTCACAAAGTTGAAGTTACGCAGGGGTTGGATATTCCAACAAGACAACGACCCAAAACACAGTTGGAAATCTACAAAGGCATTCATACAGAGGGAGAAGTACAATGTTCTGGAATGGCCGTTACAGTCCCCTGAGTTGAATATCATCGAAAATCTATGGGTTGATTTGAAGCAGGCTGTCCATGCTGGGCAGCCATCAAATTGAACTGAACTGGAAAGATTTTGTATGAAGAATGGTCAGAAATACCTCCATCCAGAATCCAGACATTCATCACAGGCTATAGGAGGACAGCGTCTAGAGGCTAAAGGAGGCTCAACTAAGTATTGATGTCATATTTCTGTTGTGGTGCCCACATTTATGCACCTGTCTAATTTTTTTATGATGTATATTATATATTTTCTGTCATTCCAATAAACTTAATGTCACTGCTGAAATCCCACTGACTCCATAAGGCATGTCAGATATTAAAAGGAAGTTGCTACTTTGAAAGATCAGCCAATAATAAACGAAAATCCAAAGAATTAAGAATTAAGAAGGGTTCCCAAACTTTTTCATATGACTGTATTAGTTGTACCAGGGTGTACCCAAAAATAATGAGAATATTTTTCTTGAGGTTAGAGGGGTGTTAGTTTCAATGTTTCCCAGCTAGGCATGTGCCCTCTGCATCATTTGGTCAAGCGGCGACCTTAAGAAAAGTCTATACGGTCAATGTCATTTTTTGTCTTCAGCCTGTTACCATCTTCATCAGTTTTGTGATGGTAGACTTGAACGAATAACGTGTTTGCATCAAGTTCTCTTTCCTTTTGGGCAAAACAGCAGCAGAAGCCATCGTGATGCTTTAAGAGACTTTCAAAGATGGAGTTTTGAGCCAGGCAAGGGTTTTTACCTTCAAGTGCTCAAACGATTGCTTGATGATGTGTGGAAAAAATGACCCGAATTGTGGCAATCACCTGAGTGGCTTCTGCATCACGACAACACAGCATTGAGTGTGCAGCATTTTCCCACCCCCCCTCAACTCCCTGGACCTTGCACCCTGCTTTTGTTTCTTATTTCCAAGAATGAAGAGGGTCCTTAAAGGAAAGCGATTTCAAGATGTAGAGGAGGTCAAGAAGCAAATGACGGAGGCACTGAAGAGTTTCAACAGTTTTGAAATATGTAAAAAAAATGGTGGGACAAGTGTATTGCATCTGAGGGCGATTAAATTTTGGAAACGTTCAGAGAAATATACCATTAACAAAATGTGTATATTAATTGAATGAAAGTGCTTTGTGTTTACAATTATTATAATATGTGTGTGGTCAATTACTTCAAGAAAATCAGTAATGGCTTCAAGTTGCCTTTTGATCTTGGCTTGCTTACCCTGACCATAAAGAAATTGGATGTGCCAGGGTGGCCTTTTAATTAAACCATCCCATACAGATAGCATGACACGGCTCAGGGATGACTGGGTGGTATCGGACCAGTCTAACAGTTCACCTGTCACTATTAAAACATGCATCAGAACAGGGATCATGTGATTTCTGCATGATAGGCTCCAATTCGGCACACAACTTCAAGTGCAAGGCTTCAGGAAAACTAAAATATGATATCATCATCATGAACCAAATCATTGATTTCCTTGAAAACTCACCACCCACCTTCCATTGTGCTTAACGCCGCCAATACCAGTAATGTCATACAACCAACTGCACACCATTTCTATGACAGGAGTTCCAAAAGTTCTTTCACATGAACTTTTGAATTTGTTGTCATGCACGTGTGCATGGGAAACAGCTTGAAAGCTTGGGTGGCGGTAATTCTCCAATGAGACAGGAGGGGGCACTGTGTGCTAACAAGCTCACTTCTTCCCCTTCTGCGTAAAAAATGATTGACACCATTCCTTTTGACATCACTTCCAGGGTTTGTCCACCTGGACCCGCCTCTTCCTCCCAGTATGCCTTAAATTCGGAGGAGACACCATCCCAGTCAGTCTACCTAAGACGAAGTCCGGATGACTCACTTTTTGCATTATAACACACGTTTTCGTTGCAGTTATTTGCTAAAAAATTATACAGGGTTGGCTGCAAGGTGCCCCAAGTCTCTAACCTTGCCTGTTAATTCTATTAAAACCTGTAACAGAACATGGATCACACAACTTCAAGACGACAGCTTCAGAAGGTTTGAAACAACTTATCATCATCATGAGCCAAAAAATGATCGATATCTCTGAAAACTCACGACTTACCTTCCGTTGAGCTAATGCCGCCAATACCAGTAATGTCATACAGCCAACTGCACACCATTTCTATGAGGGGAGTTCCAAAAGTCCTTTCGCATGAACTTCTGAATTTGTTCTGTCACACACATGCACATGGGAAACAGCTTGAAGGTTTGGGTGGCTGTAATTCTCTACCAAGACTGGAGGGGTCACTGTGTACTAACGAGCTCTCTTCTTGCATTTCTGCAGAAAGAATGATTGACACTGTTCAATCTGACACTACTTCAGGGTTTTGTTCACTTGGACGCACTTCTTACTCCCAGCATGCCATAAATTAGCCATTTTAGTTAGTCTACCTCAGACGGAAGGCGGGACGACTAACTTTTTGCAGTATCACACGTGTTTTCTTTGCAGTTATTTCCTTAAACATTATATGGGGTTGGTCACAAGGTACCCCAAATCTCTAACCTTGCCTGCACATTCTACAGCTATTAAAACCTGTAGCAGAACAGGGATCACACAACTTCAAGATGACAGTTTCAGAAAGTTTGAAGTGAATTATTGTCATCATGAGTCAAAAAATCATCGATATCCCTGAAACCTCAATACTCTGCTTCTGTTGAGCTAATGCCGCCAATACCAACTATGTCATACAGTCAACTGCACACCATTTCTATGACAGGAGTTCCAAAAGTCGTTTCACATGAACTTTTCAATTTGTTCTGTTACACACAGGCGCATATGAAAAAGCATGAAGACTTGGGTGGTGTTAATACTCCACCGAGACAGGAGGGGGCACTGTGTACTAACGAGCTCTCTTCTTCCCCTTCTGCAGAAAGAAAGAATGATTGACACCATTTAATCTGATGTCACCTGGACCCGCTTCTTAATCCCAGCATGCCATAAATTCGGAGGAGCTGCCATTCTAGTTAGTCTACCTCAGATGGAAATCGGGACAACTAACTTTTTGCAGTATCACACGTGTTTTCTTTGCAGTTATTTGATTAAAAATTATATGGGGTTGGCTGCAAGGTGACCCTAATCCTGTTATTTCTTTTATTGTTCCCCATTAGTTATTTTTTCAGGGAATCTTATTTAACTCTTCACAAATTTCACAATCTTTTCAGGTTGGAAGGTCATCATGGAGACAAACAGTGAAGGTAGAAGTGAACATGGGGCTCAACCACAAGTGAATTTCTCCGATGAGAACAAATGAGCGCTCAAGCTTTATCGTTTACATTGCGATTAATCAGCAGCAGAAGCTTCAAGTAGCTGGAGGTAACTTAGAGAAATGTCTGAAAGTGGTGTGATCGGTTTCAAACCGGCCTTTTCAGCAACAAAGATGATCCAAGAGAGGGACAACCCAAGATGGTTGAAAGTGTTGCTCAGGTGAAGAACATCGTAGTTGAATGAAGATGGTTTCTGAGGAGAAACAAATCTGTTCAACAACAACAACAACAACAACATTTATTTCTATAGCACATTTTCATACAAAAGAATGTAGCTCAAAGTGCTTTACATAATGAAGAATAGAAAAATAAGAGACACAGTAAGAAAATAAAACAAGTCAACATTAATTAACATAGAATAAGAGTAAGGTTCAATGGCCAGGGGGGACAGAAAAAACAAAAAAAACTCCAGACGGCCGGAGAAAAAATAAAATCTGTAGGGATTCCAGGCCATGAGACCGCCCAGTCCCCTCTGGGCAATCTACCTAACATAAATGAAACAGTCCTCTTTGGATTCAGGGTTTTCACGGAAGGACTGGATGATGATAATGATGATCACGTGGACTTCTGGCTTTTAGTCCATCAATGCTGGGGCATCATGGTGCTTTGAGTAGGTCGGTGGTGGCGCAGGTCGCCACCACAGAGAATCCGGAAGAAGAAACAAGAGAGAGTAGGGGTCAGTACGGATTTTAGAGCCAACATTAATAGATATTATGATGAGTTCAAGGGGTAAACATTAAGTGTACGATTACCAACACTGAAGACTGCTTGAGAAAACACGTCAATTAACTGTGATATAATTAGTTGCAGAACATCTGCGATACCCCATGTATGGGCACCTCTACACATGTTAAGGCTCCTGGGTATCTGTAACGTACCTAGACGGACCAGAGGTGGAAGAAATGGTAGCACAGACCCCCAGTAGTAGTAACAAAAGTAAGCAATTCTTTATTTTCAATGGCAGAACATAAATCCCGTGTTATGCACTCAACATAAATGCAATGACAACAATAAACTAAAATAAGTGATGGTGACAATGTACAGTATAGACCGATCCTATTAAATGAAAAAGTGAGGGAAAAAAAAAAAACAAAACAATAGTTTCTTCTTTCTCCTTCTTCGTAAAAGTAAAAGTGACACAAGAGTATAGCAGCCATACTTAAAATGTCCTACATCTCCCAACGGTGTAATGCTATTGGACAGCTTCAGAGGGCACTGGGGCTGCTGGGAAGAAGACTACACATTCTAGTTAACACTAGAATCTCTGAAGGCTGCAAAATCTTTCGTTGTCCTGGACCACCTTAATTTTCCTCACAACTCCTTATGACTGCTCCAAAAACGCTTTTGTTTTGCAAATGTGTCAATTAGCAGAAAGCAGCCTGGACTCAGCCATCCTCCATTCAGCCCGCTGAAGTCATCACACAGCAAAACTCTCATAGCCTAAGTCTGTCTTGATGTTTTTACCTGGCAATGAGTTGCAGGCAATTGTAAAAGTAAATGATTTCACGTGTGTTCCGTGTCTACAATTATCTGTGTAAATGCAGGATGGCATAACAGATGTGAGGCAACAGTAGTGGTACACATAGCTAAAGCAGAAATTCTTTTCATGTTATACTAATAATGACATAATGTTGACATGAACTGTAGAATGTGTAAAGACTGAAGACTTTCACAAAAGGTGTAACTAAACAGGTGTGCTTCTATTCAAAAGTAAAACAGAATAAAAAGAAATCATTCAAATGACATGTGGCTATGAGTGGGTAAGACCCTGAAGCCAATATCAGACGCACAAAATAATGATGTTGGCATGCATGTGTGTATTGTGTTGTATTCCACCTAAAATCTGGAATAGCTTACCGATAGAAATTCACCAGGCTAATACCGTGGAGCTAAAAACTCATTACTGTAGCATGGCTTTCTCATAGCGTCATTTTAGTGTAACCCTGATATTCTGTACATGCATTGAATTGTCATTTTTATCATATTTCTACAATCCATACTAATCCCTACTTTCTCTGCTGTTCATTTTCCAGTTTTCTATGTTGCTCATCTGTGCCACCACCACCACCTGATCAGAGCACCATGCAGTCCCTACGTTGATGGATTGAAGGCCAGAGGTCCACATGACCGTCATCATCAAGTTCTTCCATGTGAATCCTGAAAACCAAGAGGACTGATTGAGATCATTTATGTTAGGTAGAATGCCCAGTGGGGTCTGGGTGGTCTCGTGGCCTTGGAACCCCTGCAGATTTTGTTTGTTTTTTTTATCCAGCCCCCTGTTTTTTCTGTTCTCCCAGCCATCAGACCTTACTTTATTCTTTCTTTTTCTCTTTTCTTTCTTCATCTTTTAAAGTACTTTGAGCTACACCATTTGTATGAAAATGTGCTGTTGAAATAAATGTTGTTGTTGTTGTATCTTAAGCATGGGAAAGATACCATATAAATAAAACGTATTCTATTGATATAGTGCCTTTCCCATGCACGGGCATTATTATTATTATTATTATTATTATTATTATTATTATTATTATTATTACCAGTAACGGTGGACCGCACAATAACGTACAGTGAATACACTTGACTTGAGCATTCCTAGTTTTCATCTTCTTTCTCTGTACGTTTAGCATTCATTTGCTCAGAGGTTGATGCACTTGCTGCTTCCTGAGCAGCTCTTCTTTTCTCCATCCTAGCGGCCCGCTTCTTCTCTTCTTCCGTCTGCATCTTTTCACGCTAAAACTGATCAAGTGTTTGTGTTGTAATTACTTAGTAGGTTTTCCTTAATTTTTCACTTAAGCTGGTACTTAAGTCTTCAGTCTGCCTCAAGAATAATTTAAGATATGAAGAGGTAGGAGAAGTGACAGCGAAGTTGGTATGGATGAGAACGGCACCCTGCTGGCTGCTGCCAAGAGTTGATTCTTCAATAAAATAAAATAAAAATAAAAAGAGGAATAACCTTGGAGGTGAATCATCACCCCAGAATCGGATAGTAGATGTCACATAGTATTTGTGTACCAAATTTCAGGTCTATAGGTCAAACAGTTTGCGAGCTACAGGTAATTTAAAACCCTGGACAGACTAACGGACAGCCACGGTAGCGTATTATATAAGGAGATTATTATTTCACTGCTTTTTGGTCTATAAGACTGACACTCCGCCTTCTCTTTTTCTTCCTCTTAAAGTCAGAAATATCGAATACAACGACACAACTCCCATCCTCTGCTGTGACATTATTATCTACGGGACTTTGACTGAGGAGGCTATTGAATGAGCCACAGCAAGTATAAACGTGTGTTGATCGGTAATGGTGCGCTCTTTGTGTGTACGCAGACTTCATGCAGTACATATAAACCAGGCTGGAGGGTTAGGGTTAGGGTTAGGGTCTATCATAACAGCCACAGGTGATGTAAAGCCAGCTTTATGCTTGGAGTGACTCATCCCTGGAAACTTTTCAATTCTGTTATACTATTTTTATATACTGTAGTTACATCATCGTTCTCTAAGTAAAAGTCAGACTTTTGGGTAAAACTAGACATTTTATTATTTATTTATGTATATTTATCACCTCCAAAAATGTGTCTGACTATGAACTCTGAATTTCTCCCTCGCCCACACTACAGAAAGTAGCAGCAAGTGTTGCAGATAACTGCTGTATGCTTGATCTACCATGGGTTAACAGTGAATAAAATTAACATCATCATTTCTAGGGAAAGACACTACAAAGTGATATTCTGTTTTGCATGCTAATCTGCTGCTTCTGTACTTGTGTACTTAAGTACCAACCTTTACCGAATACTCCGTTTCAGAAAGTGAGAGAAAATGTTACCCCCTGCTCGAATGAAAACACTCACCATCTGTCACTGTGGGCAGCTGAATTCTACCACATTGTTTGAATTGTCCTTGAAAAGAAAAGAAAGAAAAAAGAGAGAGAGAGAGCTTTCTACATTTAAATGGCACTTTTCTTTTCAATTCCTGTAATTTCATTTTTGCACATCTCCTCTACAGGCTGGAGTGCGGGGAGCTCAAGTGGTCTGCTGAAGGTCACAACCTGCCACTGTTTGAAACTCTCCAAACAGAGCTGAACACGGGAGCTGCTGGAACCCATGATAGAACTCTAATCGTGTTGTGATTCCGCTTCTTCTTCTTCCTTTTTATCTTTTCCCACTTTTATGTGGGGGTCGATGCTGCTTGATCAACTATCTCCATACAGCTCACTCCTTCATTCCCCCCTTTTTCCTTCAGATCTTCTTTTACTTTATCCATCCAGCTCCCCTTTTGGCCTCCCTCGCTTTCTCTTCCCCTGGACTTCCACTCCCATCATTCTTTTGCCCACAAAATCCTCCTTTTAACATATAAAGCATTAAATGGCCAAGGTCCGGCTTACTTGTCTGAACTTATCATGACTTACAAACCTGAGCGCACATTAAGATCTCAAGATGCCGGTCTGCTTAGGATTCCAAGGATTAATAAAATAACAGTGGGAGGTAGAGCTTTTAGTTACAGGACCCCCTAAACTGTGGAATGGTCTTCCTGCTTCCATAAGAGATGCCCCTTCAGTCTCAGCCTTTAAATCCCAGCTGAAGACTCACTACTTCAGTTTAGCATATCCTGACTAGAGCTGCTGATTAACTGTACAGACTGCATCTCTGTTGTTAGTCATTAGCACTAAAACATAAGTAACATGAATAATTATATTTGAATACTAACCCTCACCTATTCTGTTTCTTTTCTCGGTACCCAAATGTGGCAATTGGTGCCACGGCCCACTGGCCAAGTTGTTTGCCTGCCTATGGTAAAGTCATCCCTGATGGAGGATCACAGGAATCATGGGAAAGGGGGGTCCTTTCATCGGAGCAACGTTTCAGCCGTGGCATGGCCAAATGGGGAGACAGCTAGATGGATGAGGTCTCCAGGACTCTAAAAATATCCAAACCTAATTATGTCATATCATCTACTGTTAAACTGTACTTCTAAAATTTTTTATTATTATGCTGTATTAAGAAATTCTGTTCTGTGTATTGTATTGTATTGACCCCCTACTTTTGACACCCACTGCACGCCCAACCTACCTGGAAAGGGGTCTCTCTTTGAACTGCCTTTCCCGAGGTTTCTTCCATTTTTCCTACAAGGTTTTATTGGGAGTTTTTCCTTGTCTTCTCAGAGAGTCAAGGCTGGGGGCTGTCAAAAGGCAGGGCCTGTTAAAACCCATTGCGGCACTTCCTGTGTGATTTTGGGCTATACAAAAATAAACTGTATTGTATTGTATCTTCATTGTTTCTCTTCATCACATATCCATACCACTTCAACACCCTTTCCTGTCCTTTCTTAAATGCATCTGTGCTAAGAGGTTTCATGGTGAAGCACGATTTTTAATAAATACTAGGAGGCTTTGCCCCCTACTCACCCACCCCCCAATCCCCCAAAGGGGGCGCACTTCACGCTCGCCACTTCGATTCTCTGCTGCTCGCATTGTGGAGGGAAGGGGCTGAACACATGCTTATGATAAGCAGACGGATCAGCTGCTGTTACCGAGCTGCTTGTTCTGCATGTCACCATGTGCGTCGATCATTTAAAAGCCTGTACAGCAGCTGTCCTTTCGTCTCACTTCCTTGTCCCGTGGGATGTTAAAGTGTCTCCGAGAAATTGTTTGTAAGTAGGGCATGATGTGCAAGTAGTCTCGCGGGACTTCAAAGTGTCTCTCCGAGATGATCATTTCTCAACCCAAAATTTGTTTATATAATACAAATAAATGAATGAATGAATGAGTCCCAGAGTGTGCAGGGTCCAGATAGGATTGGGTGTGTGTCTACCCAGGCATGTACCACTATAGGGATGATTGGCATGCTTGGCAGATTGTGTATTCATTTGCAAATGCGAGTGGGTCAGTCAGGTGCCTCATTCACACCTTAGGGTATATTCACACTGGAAATTTGTTCCGTGCCCAAGCACGTTTGTCCACATGTAACCCCCCCCAAAGTCTAGTTTGTTTGACTAGTGTAATCGATCCGTGCCGTGCCAACCGTACCGTGCCTTGGCTTACGTGGAAGAGGTGGGTGCATTTGGGAACAGTGTGATCGCACGGAAACAGACATGATGTCAATGATGCAACAAGTCAGAGAGTGCAATTCTAATTTCATTCAATACCATTTGAGGTAAAACAGCTTTGTATTCTCACCTGTGACTTGTAGTTGGCAAGAAAAGTTGCAAATTCCTCCCTTAACATCATAACCGTAAAAGTGTTCTGGTATGTGCAGCACGATGAACAGCAAAACGCTGCACTGAACACTTAATAAATCTCTAAGAAGGGAGAGTGTCATCCTGCCCTATATGACTCCAAAACAACCACAAAATAAATCAAATCGTTATGACACACATGCTGTTCGGATCTTGTTTTGGCTTTACACAAGGTCGCATGGTGATGACGAAAGCGAGCCCTGGCCCAAAACTTTAAGCACAGTGTGAGTACAGGCCAGTGTGGGGGTAGGGAGGGGGGGACAATCACGCTCAGGCACGGTACGGAACAAAAAGGCCTAGTGTGAGTACACCCTTAAAGTGGCAGGAGGATAGTATCTGCACCCAATCAGGCCATATAAGAGGAGCCTGCAGGTTAGAAGGTGGAGCTCAAAGAATTGAATCAGAGCTGAACAATGAAAGGCTGTGAGTGCGCAGGGAGAGAGAGAGGCAGAGCAGTCGGTAGCCCTTGAATAAGTCCTAATGATTGGTGTTCTACAGGTAGATCATCCCTGCAGATTTATTTGAGGAGTGAGTGAGATGGTGGCGGAGTCCTCCTTGGGGATCTGAGGGATGCCAAGACTGCAAGAGGGAAAACAGGAGAACAGCTGACCCTGAGCAGTCTTGCAGATGTTGATGGAGGTCTGCTGAGATGGGGTTCAGTAAGGAAGACCACAGTTGTTGGAGCTTCTGACGGCTGAGCGAGTTGTGGGTGAGCAGGAAAGTGGAAGCTTCTCCAGGCTCAGTCCAAGAATGGGAGAAAGATTATGAACCTGATGACTGTGTTGTTTTTCTTCCAATTTTACCTTTGGATTATTTATTTATTGAAGATTTTTATGCACTGCACTTCTGAACATTCTGGATTGATTTTAACTCCTTCAGGGCAGATGTTAACTTTTCTCGAAATTCAGGTGTAGAGGACAGTAATCAGTGGTAAACTGTGACAAAACTCGCCGTTACATTTTAGTTCGACTCTCTACTTGTTGGAAGAACGTGCATACGTAGTGAAGAGCAAACAACCTCTAAAATGGCTTCGACATTTGGCGAAAGATCGTAGCGAATGTGTAAAGCAAAATACATTTTGCTTATTATCGACAAATTGGACTCTGACTTTTCGGACTCCAATTTTAATACAAATGATCCTGAGATGGAGACTGAAAGCGAAAGTGACGTACTGGTACCAGCTGATCGGTCCCTGGCTGATCTTGGTGCTGAACACATTTTTGTAGCTGATGCACCAATAGCAACATGCACCTTGCAGGTTGACCGCTTACGATGACAAGAGGTACAAACCAAATCGCATACGAAAGTCCAATATGGCAGGGAGCAGCTTTTCCTTCAGCGCCCTCTTGCAGCACCCACAGAGCAGAACAGGACTGTACTGCTGGACTACAACTCCCAGCATTCCCTAATGGTTCCCAAATGGGCTCCGAAATGAAGGGCTGCTACTATCTAGCATCTGGGGGGAATTAACATCCCTCAGAGACCATCCTTCCCTGTCATCCTTTACCCCGACCAGGGAAGGTATTAAGCTGCCTGTCCATTTGTTTGGGGCTTCCTGCTCAGGTAAGGAACCATCTCCTCTGGCTGGGATGTCCATCCATCCTATAGGTGAGTCTTGTCCAGCTGCGATATCCTTCCCTCTCTTGACCGTGAAGCCTTTCTGTTCACTCGGGGCATCCCACTGATCTTTGCAACTTCCTTCCGAGATGCCTCTCCATCCCATATATCTCCTACAATGGGTTCAAGAGGTTGCGTGTCCTCATTTTTTGGGTTCAAGAGGATCCCGAGAGCAACCTGGAAAGGTCAGCTGACCCGGACAGTCACAGTCTCCCTCAATTTTGCTGTACCTCTGATGGTTTCATTTCTTATTTATTTTGTAACTCAGTCTCAGTGGCAATTCATTCCCACCTTTTCATTTCTGCCACATCCAACTTTCTCTCCTGCGCTCCCTTTACTGCCCAGGTTTTATCATCATGCATCATTTGTCTTAAAAACCACATCTTTGACCTTCATCTTAATTCTTCTAATTGTGTTGTGATACAATACATACAGTGGTGTGAAAAACTATTTGCCCCCTTCCTGATTTCTTATTCTTTTGCATGTTTGTCACACAAAATGTTTCTGATCATCAAACACATTTAACCATCAGTCAAATATAACACAAGTAAACACAAAATGCAGTTTTTAAATGATGGTTTTTATTATTTAGGGAGAAAAAAAAACCCAAACCTACATGGCCCTGTGCGAAAAAGTAATTGCCCCCTGAACCTAATAACTGGTTGGGCCACCCTTAGCAGCAATAACTGCAATCAAGCGTTTGCGATAACTTGCAATGAGTCTTTTACAGCGCTCTGGAGGAATTTTGGCCCACTCATCTTTGCAGAATTGTTGTAATTCGGCATTATTTGAGGGTTTTCTAGCATGAACCGCCTTTTTAAGGTCATGCCATAGCATCTCAATTGGATTCAGGTCAGGACTTTGACTAGGCCACTCCAAAGTCTTCATTTTGTTTTTCTTCAGCCATTCAGAGGTGGATTTGCTGGTGTGTTTTGGGTCATTGTCCTGTTGCAGCACCCAAGATCGCTTCAGCTTGAGTTGACGAACAGATGGCCGGACATTTTCCTTCAGGATTTTTTGGTAGACCGAAGAATTCATGGTTCCATCTATCACAGCAAGCCTTCCAGGTCCTGAAGCAGCAAAACAATCCCAGACCATCACACTACCACCACCATATTTTACTGTTGGTATGATGTTCTTTTTCTGAAATACTGTGTTCCTTTTACGCCAGATGTAACGGGACATTTGCCTTCCAAAAAGTTCAACTTTTGTCTCATCAGTCCACAAGGTATTTTCCCAAAAGACTTGGCAATCATTGAGATGTTTCTCAACAAAATTGAGACGAGCCCTAATGTTCTTTTTGCTTAACAGTGGTGCGCGTCTTGGAAATCTGCCATGCAGGCCGTTTTTGCCCAGTTTCTTTCTTATGGTGGAGTCGTGAACACTGACCTTAATTGAGGCAAGTGAGGCCTGCAGTTCTTTAGACGTTGTCCTGGGGTCTTTTGTGACCTCTCGGATGAGTCGTCTCTGCGCTCTTGGGGTAATTTTGGTCGGCCAGCCGGCCTGACACTCCTGAGAAGGTTCACCACTGTTCCATGTTTTTGCCATTTGTGGATAATGGCTCTCACTGTGGTTCGCTGGAGTCCCAAAGCTTTATAAATGGCTTTATAACCTTTACCAGACTGATAGATCTCAATTACTTCTGTTCTCATTTGTTCCTGAATTTCTTTGGATCTTGGCATGATGTCTAGCTTTTGAGGTGCTTTTGGTCTACTTCTCTGTGTCAGGCAGCTCCTATTGAAGTGATTTCTTGATTGAAACAGGTGTGGCAGTAATCAGGCCTGGCGGTGACTACGGAAATTGAACTCAGGTGTGATACACCACAGTTAGGTGATTTTTGAACAAGGGGGCAATTACTTTTTCACACAGGGCCATGTAGGTTTGGATTTTTTTTTCTCCCTAAATAATAAAAACCATCATTTAAAAACTGCATTTTGTGTTTACTTGTGTTATATTTGACTAATGGTTAAATGTATTTGATGATCAGAAACATTTTGTGTGACAAACATGCAGAAGAATAAGAAATCAGGAAGGGGGCAAATAGTTTTTCACACCACTGTAATTTAGGAAAGTGCAAAGTTACCGCCAGGTGATTGAACCTGAATGTTTGGGAAATCCGTTTTACAAATGGCACACTTTCACTTTGTTTTAGGCAGAGAGTTAATGGAAAATCCACTACACATATTAATGATAAACAGATATAGAGTTGTCAATATTAATAACCGTGGAATGCATTCATTATTAATGCTGTCTTTGTGCATACTGGGTAAAGATGTTGAAATGAGTTTGCTGGGAGCGAGGAAACTTTTATTTTAGTTGACAAAACTGTGAATTCTATTTGAATCAATAAAACCCTTAGGCTTGTAAGGGAAATGGCTAATTCCTGCTGCACAATTCCTTACTTGTGCCACAAGGCTCATAACATCCAGTAGAAATGCAAGAGAGAGGAGCAGAAAAAATTAGCATTTGTGGGAGCGTTTGGAGATATCTGGGACTGTGCAGGCCCCCAAACGAATTAGCGTACAACAGATCAATGAAGCAGTCAGTATGTGTTTATCAATCAAAGCAATCTTTAGATCCAGTTTAATGTAATTTATTCTTATTAAGCCCACTTCCTCTTATAAGCCCAGCGCACTATACAAAAATTACCAGCATAGGATGAAATAGAAAGTTAACAGAAAAAAAATAAAATGGAAACAGAAACTGGTAAGCATCATGCGGTATACGATGCAGATAAAACACATGTAGTTTTGGGAAGTTTTCATATAAGAACATAAGAAATCTGACAGACAAGAGGACACCATTCAGCCCATCAAGCCGGTTTGTTTAACTAATCGCTAAGCTGTCCACAATAACTCATCCAGATTCTTCTTAAAGGTTGTTAAGGTTTCTGCTCCGACTCCATGTCTCAGTTGTTTGTCCCTATGGCAAGCCGAATTAACGTTTAGAGATATCTCAAATTGAATTACAGATGACTAAAAATGCATCTATTTCAAGATATCTGAAACAACATCCACATTTATTTCTATAGCACATTTTCATACAAATAATGTAGCTCAAAGTGCTTTACATAATGAAGAAAGAGAAAAAAAGACAGAGTAAGAATTAAAATCAGAGAACACTAATTAACATAGAATAAAAGTAAGGTCCAATGGCCAGGGAGGACAGAAAAAACAAAAACTTCAGACGGCTGGAGAAAAAATAAGATCTGCAGGAGGCCACGAGACCACCTAGCCCCCTTTAGGCATTCTACCTAACATAAATGATCAGTCCTCATAGCATTCAGGGTTCTCATGGAAGGACCTTAAGATGATGATCACGTGGACTTCTGGCCTTTAATCCATCAATGTAGGGACATCACGGTGCTTTGATCAGGTCATGGTGGCGCGGGTCAGCACCACCGAAAACCGGAAAAAGAACTGAAGAGAGAATATGGGTTAGTATGGATTTTGTAGCCACCATGAAAAGTAATGATAATTAATTGAATATGCAGAGCATCAGGATTAAATTAAAATGAAGTTATGAGAAAGCCTTGTTAAAGTAATGTGTTTTTAGCAGTTTTTTATATATATATAATGGGGGCTTCTCCCACCCAGCCTTTGCGCCTCTACCGCTCGCGTTGTGAAGACAGGGGCTGAATGCATCCCAAGTAGACACGGTCACTCCTCCGAAACCGCCTTTTATACATTAATAGGATGGGAAACAAACAGGTTTTTTTTTAGCTCCTCTTTTCTCAATCAGCTGCTGGCTTGCTGCTGCTGCCGTGCCATGTGATCTGCATCTCACGCAGTGCTGTACAGCAGCTGTCCTTTTGTCTCATTGCCTTGTCTCTCTTCTCCCCCAGACATCCTCTGCTCCTGTTGGGGGTCCCGCCCCCAAGGTGTGCCCCTATGAAGAGGAAGATTTTCTATTCTTTTATTTGAGAGACGGAACTGTCCTATCTGACTACACACCTGAAAGAGACTTATGTTTCTTCGAAGAGTTTGAATAAAGTTTTTGTCTCTGGAATCTCCTGTGTATCAGTGCAACTCTGAGACCCAAGTGTGACAGCGGATGTGGATTTCACTTTCACCAAACACCAAATCTTTTAATTCTCACAGATACGCCTCTTTATTGGGAAGAAACACTACTTTTCCCTGATGGTAACATGAATTAGACGATCTACGAGTCTCTAACTTAAAGTTTAAATCTGAACAATATATTTGATCTCTTTTCACTGTTCTGTTATTTCAATGAGGAATAATTTCCATTTTTTTGTTCTAATGCGATCTTTACTATCCTTTTTTGAGACTTTTGAATTTTTGTACTTCCATTGTCTCTAACCTGCTCTGCATGTGTATTGTGCCACCATTTTAGAATTCTTTATGACATTCTACTTTGTCATCTATTCTTTGTCTTTTATTTCCGGCCCCGGGCCTGGTTAAATCTCTTGGCACAAAGTCTCGTGGAATGTGAAAGTGTCTCTCTGAGAAAGTTACATCTCATCTCTTTTTTATTATATATATATATATATATATATATATATATATATATATATATATATACATATATATATATATACACTGCTCACAAAAATTAAAGGAACACTTTTTTTTATTGGGCCTGGCATGAAATCAATTAAACCTGTCTGATAATTTTCTGGTTGGTTAAGCAGCTGAGGTCATTGTTAATCACTTTCAGCTGTATTGGTGTTCATGGACTTAACGACAGGTGCACTAAAGTGGCAACAATTAGAAAACCCTCAAAACAGGACTGGTTTTACATGTGGAGGTCATTTCAAGTTTCTCCCTCTTGATCTTTTTGGCTGGTTTTCCACTCGTGCTAGTTTTGGCTTGAGTAATCATCTCTACTGGCAGTATGAGGCGATTCCTTAACCCTACAGAAGTTGCACAGGTTGTCCAACTTCTCCAGGATGGCACATCCACACGTGCTGCAGCAAGAAGGTTTAATGTGTCTCCCAGCACAATCTCCAGAACATGGAGGAGATTTCAGGAGACTGGCTGTTATTCTCGGAGAGCTGGACAAAGGTCCTCAACCCATCAGCAGGACCGATACCTGCTCCTTTGTGCAAGGCGGAACAGGCTGAGCACTGCTCGTGCCCTACAGAATGACCTCCAGAGGGCCACTGGTGTGAATGTCTCTACCCAAACAATCAGGAACAGACTTCATGAAGATGGCCTGAGGGCCCGACGTCCTGTAGTGGGCCCTGTGCTCACTGCCCAGCACCGTGGAGCTCGACTGGCATTTGCTCAAGAACACCAGAATTGGCAAGTCCGCCACTGGCCCTGTACTTTTACAGACGAGAGCAGGTTCACCCTGAGCAGCTGTGATAGACGTGAAAGAGTCTGGAGAAGACAAGGAGAACGATATGCTGCCTGCAACGTCGTTCAACATGACAGGTTTGGTGGTGGGTCAGTGATGGTCTGGGGAGGCATATCCATGGAGGGACGCACAGACATCTACTGCGTAGGAAATGGTGCTCTGACTGCCATAAGGTATCGAGATGAAATCCTTGAACCCATTGTCAGACCCTACGCTGGTGCAGTAGGTCCTGGTTTCCTCCTAATGCACGACAATGCCCGGCCTCATGTGGCAAGAGTATGCAGGCAGTACCTGGAGGATGAAGGAATTGAAACAATTGAATGGCCTTCACGATCCCCTGACTTAAACCCAATAGAACATCTGTGGGACATTATGTTTCGGTCCATTAGGCGCCGCCAGGTTGCTCCTCAGACTGTACAACAGCTCAGGGATGCCCTCATACAGATCTGGGAGGAAATGCCACAAGACACCATCCGTCGTCTCATTAGGAGCATGCCCGGCGTTGTCAAGCATGCATACAAGCTCGTGGGGCCACACAAGATACTGAAAAGCATTTTGAGTAGCAGAAATTAAGTTTTTGAAAAATGGACTAGCCTGCCACATCTTCATTTCACTCTGATTTTAGGGTGTCTACACAATTGAGCCCTCTGTAGGCAGAAAACTTTTATTTCCATTAAAAGACTTGGCATCCTTTTGTTCCTAAGACATTGCCCTGTCGTTATTTGTATAGATATCCAACTTCATATTGAGATCTGATGTATCTAATGTGTTTCTTTAAAGTGTTCCTTTAATTTTTGTGAGCAGTGTATATATATATATATATATATATATATGTATGTATATATATATGTATATATATATATATATATATATATATATATATATATATATATATATATATTGTCTGGCGAGGACACTTCCACGCTGGGATAACCAGGGGAGCGTTACCTCCCCCCACCCGGAGCACTTGATGGCAGCCCCCTGGGAATCCCGCAGGGCTCCCTGGGATTTGGAGTTTGGTGAAACCCTGTTGGGTTCTGTGGGTGCTGCCAGGGGGTGCTGCAGCAACTGCTGTGCCCTCATGGGCTGTTCTTCCACCACACCCGGAAGTGCTGCCGGAAGTAGGTCATCAAACACCTGGAGCACTTCCAGGTGCCTTATGAAAGGAGCCAGCAGCCACTACTCCGAGAGGAGGAACCAGAAAAAGAGTTTTGTGCTGTGCTTGGTGACTGTGCCTGTGCCTGTGGGGGAACAGGGGAAGGAATTTCACATGATATATAAAGAAACATAAAAACATTGGTGTTTGCACTCTGTGTCTGTCTGTGTCAGGTTTGGGCAGGAGAAGTGCCCACTGCAGGCCACACTTGCTATATAGCAGCCACTACTTGGTGAGCCATAGTCGGGGGAACAGACATGAATCTTGCCAAGGAGGAGTGAAGGAGAAGAAAAGAAAGAAAAGAAGAAGAATATAGTGTTGAGGTGTGCTTGTGCTAGACTCGGGTTTGCTTCCCGGGTACTCTCTGTGTGGAGTTTGCGTGTTCTCCCTGTGTCTGCTTGGGTTTCCTCCCACAGTCCAAAGACATGCAGGTGAGGTGCATTGGCGATTCTAAATTGTCTGTAGTATGTGCTTGGTGTGTGTGTGTTTGTGTGTGCACTCTGCAGTGGGCTGGCAACCTGCCCGGGGTTTGTTTCCTGCCTTGCGCCCTGTGTTGGTTGGGATTGGCTCCAGCAGACCTCTGTGACCCTGCAGTTAGGAGACAGCGAGTTGGATAATGGATGAATGGATGGATGTGCTTGTGCTGAGAACTGTGTTTAACTTGTGGGGATGGGGAAGGCATTGCCCACAAGGGAGAAAAAGCAAATAAAACCCGTGTGTTTTGGAGTTGTGCCTCTTTGTCTGTCTGTGTCAGGTTGGGTGGAATTTGTATTAAGAATTTATATTGATAGCTTTCGTATCCGAAGGCCTCTTGATATACAATATTGTTGTTTTTTCTATCAGAGGCGAGAATGTAGCTGTGATCTCACTACCAAAATTGTAAAATATTGGCAAGGTATCTCTGGCCAAGCGGAAGGTAAGTACGCCCCAAAGTCAAACATTGGCACTGTATCTGATCGTGTTCAGCTCTAATGGGACAGCGTCCCCAGCACGTAGCCGTGATATCTCTGCCAATGAGCAGCTACCCTCTAAAACACACGTAGCTCTAATCTTTCTCTCAAAAACATCTTTAACAATCTGTAGATGATAATGTCTGTTAAACAAACAGGTATCGCTAGCTAAGTGGAGGCAAGGTACACTCCAACACGTGGTGAGAGGTAGAGCGACTCAAATGGAGGTTGGCACGTGAGTGAGGAGGGTCCCACCCGGCTCTCTACTCCTGAGGTCCCACCCGAATAAACCGGTGCTGCAACGGAACTAAAATACTTGGCACGATGGTAGTAGTCACAAAAACAACTAGGATGTTCAAGCAAATTATAGAAAATAAAACAATCTAAAACTGTTAAGTAGTTCTCTCGTGAAAAGCAGACAGACAGACATTGGATTTTGTATATATAGAGATATATTTATAAATACACTGTATTTTATTATATAAATATTCATGTGTGCAGTATTTTATCAAATATTCTATCTAAAGCCTCCCTGTTGTGTCTTTTTATCCTTAGGGCTGCCTGAACATTTTATCGAATTCTCCAAGGGCTCATCAGTTGTATTCCCAAATGAATCTGATAGAAGTAGAGGAAGGTAAAGAGAAAAAGTGAAAAGGAAAGGAACTGCCTAGGATTGGCTACATTTGACAGGGAGCTCCCTACGAGAGCAGCGGAGTCAGTGAAGCACTTAACAATCTGCAAAGAGTCTTTTTCTTTTGTCTATTAAACAGGAAAATTGGTGTTTCCCCATATCTTTGCTGGCCTCTGACTGTGTAACTATTTAAAAAAGAAAACAAACACAGGATGGGTTTTAAGTCCACCTACCACGTGCCCTCAGCCATCGTCTGAAAAGGATCCCTCTGTATGCAAACTATTATTTCCTCATTTAGACACAAGAAAGCCAGTCCATCTTATGGTATGTTTGGACACATCCACCGCAATTCCTGCCAAGATACCAATAGCAGACCAGCATAGCATACCGATTGTAAAGATGTGTTTTATATCTTTATGTAGTTCAATTTGTAGCAATGCTACTTACTGTAAATGAACTACAAATCCCAGAAGCCCTGGTAGTACTTCACCATTTGTCAGCTTTGGGTGTTGCCATTGGGGTTGCTGGAGAAAATATGACACATACTTTAAAGGTGAGCCAGGAGAAGCCAACAAAAAAGGTCAATTGTCCATCTTTTGTGTTTCCAGGCTTCACCTCAATAATAGAAATTTTGGATTTCAGCTTCTGGATTTGTGTTTGTGTCCTGTGCCTGATGTTGAGTGGTCTGCTCAGAGCATACAGAGCACCTGCAGTTCTTCACCGTCACCTCATCATGGGAGGACAAAACTTTCCATATTGCACTGTGTGAAGGACAGCCTGGGTCCCATGCCCGGCAGGGACGCCCCTGCTGCTTATGTTCTGGGGGAGCCACCATGGGCAGTCCAGTACCTCCCCCGGGATGCTTGGTGGCAGCCTCCCTGGCCAACGGTGATTCCGCAACCACCCACAGGACTCCATGGGAGATGGAGTCCTCCACAGCCTGGTTGGGGGCTTGGGGAGCTGCATGGATTCAGTAGCCTGTCTGGACGAATCTTCAGCCCCACCCAGAGGTGTAATTAGGACCAGGTGGTCAAGCACCTGGAACACTTCTGGGTGGGTTATAAAAAGGGCCACCCACCACCACTCGAGGAGCCAGAGTCGGGAGGAGGAGGACTAAGCTTGAGTAGGAGTGGTGGTCAAGGAGAAAAGATTGTTGGTGGTGTTTGTTGTGCCTTGGGACTGTGTGGCACGGGAAAGACGTATCCCACAGCTGAAGAAAATTAATAAAGTCTTTGTGCTTTATATACATGCCTCCATGTCTATCTGTGTCGGTTTGGGAGCCTGTATAGCGCCTTTTGTTACAACTGAAAGCTATTCATTTGGGGCTTCCTGTTCGTTATTATGTAAATTTGAAATGATATTATTCATGTATTAGCATAAATAGATATGAACACATATAAACATTAGCCTTAGTGCACGTATTAATGCAAGCCAGGCATACTAAGCAAATAATAAATATTAAATAAGGGCACATGCCAAGATTTCTTTTTTAATTAAAGCTTAGCTGAAGTCGCCAATATCTTATCAGCTTGAGAGGCAAGGAAGGGAGAGAAGAATAGATGGAGAAGTCCAAGAATGAAAAAGGGGAGCACCTGTAAGCTCAAGGCCTACCACAAAATAAGCGAAGCAAAAAAGTGAAGGTGAATAGCAAAATATGGGAGATAATGATGGTTCCCATGAAAACTTGGGAAGCGAGCTGCAGAAGGGAGTCAGAAGGAACAACGAATGAGCTGTTTTGAGCGAGGTCAGGATGATAAGAAATGATTATATAAACTGTGATTTTTGGCTTGTTCAGGGCTCAGCTCAGTTTGGCGTTATTGTTTATTGCAATAAATCTAATTACTCTGTTTGCCTATCCTTCGACTCCTTTAGCCTTTATTTAACGTGAGAATCTTCAGTATATTTTTCGCTTCCACGTTATTCACCTCTGTCTGTATCTGCATCTGGAACTGGACTGGGTTTGGTCTTTATATCGTAGTGTTCAACGTTGATCTTTTTTGTACTGTTTGTTAATTATCGCTGTTGGAGCTCTTGCGCTGTGTGTTTGCCTACACGTTAGTTGTTTATTAACTACATTATTATTAACTCATTTTTTGATGCTTGTTTGTGTTTTTGTATGTGAGTGTGTGACCGTTACAATCTGAGCGTCTTTGCCACCACTTCAAATTTGTCATCAGGTCATTTTTTGCTCACTGGCATTACCAGCCATTAAATAAAATTTTAGTTTTGTGTTCTCTGCAGGAGTATGAGAGCGACATTTGTTTGGGGAAAAAAAAGGACAAAAAGTATAAAGAATAATATTTTTGTCAATTTACAAAGTGCAGAGGGACGTCATCGTAGACTATATGAGTGCATTCTGGGGAACGTTGCGGCGAGTCTCGTGTAGGAGTTGGGGGATGACTCCCACATTGACCGTCCAAGACAGCGTTGTCTGTCTTCCACTTGTGCACGTGCCTCCCACGACCTCATAGCACTGGATGAGGAGAAGGGGCGAGGTGCCTTAGTATCGGCTTGCTGTGGCTTTTAAAAGGGATCCCGTATTGGCAGTTGTCTGGGCAGTAGCTCAAGGAAGGGAAGAAAAAAAGGTTTCAGTTTTATGAGAGAAGCGCAGTTAGCGTCTCAAAGGTCGGCACAGTTATGCACGCGCTCGCATCGGCTGCTGGCACTTGTATAGTAAATTTTGCAGGGCAGGGGACGCCACTCTTCGTAGACGCGTCCACGTCATTGCGTGCTCGTAGAGGGATGACGTTAATACAAAAGGGAATTTCTTGTCTTCTGACTAGATCTTGCTGAGAGAGAGGTACTTAGTCGAACACAGCCTTGAATTTACCAAGCACTACTGCTTGTGCTTTGATTTTTGTAAATATTTATTTTTTATGTTGTGGTTAATGGTGTACTGTTTATTTTTGCATATACACTTTTTCTTTTTCTGTATTTTGATTACTTTTCTTTGTAAATCCAGTATTATACATTGTTTGGAAGAGCCGCTTCCTGACTGGGATTTCTGTGGAGGAAGACAGCTTTATGTTTGTGTATATATGGATTTTCATTAATTTGTGTGCATTTTTCTTTGGGACTTTCAGCACTATAAATACTGTAAATAGTCATTTTTGGGCTCTGGTTTATAACTGTTTTATGTGTCTTTTGCGGTATTGGACTGTGTATTGATATATATTTTCCATAGGATATTATTTTTGTTTTTCTTTAAGTGCACCTGTAAAGAAAACCTCACTTTATTTTTGCAAAACCCCAACCCTATTGTGTCTCATCCTGGTCACGCTCTGTCCCACATACTAGACACCAAGAGTGTAGGCCGGTGTCCCCCAATTCCCACTACACAGGGTGTCACAGCAGCCCTCTATTCACAGGTCGTCGCTACTGATGTTCTGTAAATCAAGGCTATGAGTGAAAATCCTTGGATAAACTCATCTAGTGTGATCCTGTGTACAACATAGTTTTGTGAAACAGCACATAAAAAGTCGAAAAGGCTGTTCAGACTTCGAAAGCAAACAGATTGTACCTCCCTCAAAACAGGGCCTACCAGAATATCATCACCCTAGGCAGCCAGCCCCCGAACACTCACAAGGCAGGCTTTCAGGACTGCCCAAATACAAAATGGGGCACTGGCTTTCAAAATTCTGAAATACTTTAAAGGAATGTTTACCAAAACTTACCCAATGTGGTTTGTAGTTAAGGCCAAAAAAAAAAAAAATTCTGGAGAAAGGACATAACAAAGTTTCTGGTAGGTTGGCATTAAATTCAGTTTTCATTTAGAGCTGCTACTTTATATGATACGTCACTGATAACGCCTGGTTACAGTATGGCTAAGATTAGGGTTTGGGGAGGAGTTGAAAAAGTGAAGGAATTTTTTAGTGTTCAGTAGAAGAGGTGATTGGGCCAGAATACAGGTTTAAGTAGTTTATTCATCTCAGGTTAACATGGCCATTCTCTATTATTATGCCTGAGTGTGTATTCTTGGCTGCAGTTAGTGCATCTCTCTAAGCTCTTGATAAGAGAAGACCTGGGCAGGTGGCATAGTAAGGTCAGTCTATAGGAAATGGTGGACATGGAATGATGGCCATGAACTCATCCATATCTTGTTTCCACAAATCCTCCTCGATTAATACATACAGTATCTCAGATAAGCTATGGGCCAGCACAGGCACAACTCAGTCTTCTGAAGATAATTTGAGAAGTGCAACTGGGCCAGAGCACAGCTTTAGCAGCCATAAAAAGACCATCCAATGTATGAGGAGGGATTTGAGGCCAGAGCACCGGCAAAAAACGAAAGAAAGACTAAATTTAACAATCTATCTATCATATAGTGCCTTTTATTCTATCTATCTATCTATCTATCTATCTATCTATCTATCTATCTATCTATCTATCTATCTATCATATAGTGCCATTTATTGTATCTATCTATCTATCTAATAGTGCCATTTATTCTATCTATCTATCTATCATATAGTGCCTCTCATCATCTATCTATCTATCTATCTATCTATCTATCTATCTATCTAATAGTGCCATTTATTCTATCTATCTATCTATCTATCATATAGTGCCTTTCATTCTATCTATCTATCTATCTATCTATCATATAGTGCCTTTCACTCTATCATATAGTGCCTTTCACTCTATCTATCTACCTATCATATAGTGCCTTTCATATCTATCCATGCAGCACTTGTAGAGACTTACTCAAGAAGACTCAAAGGTGTAATAGCTGCCAAAGGGAGCTTCTACAAAGTACCAGAGGAAGGTACCGAATACTTTGAAGAATGAGAGGTTTCAATTTTTTTGATTTTTGGTACATTGTTCACCCTTATTGAGTGTAGATTGAATGGCAAAATGGCAAGTTTATTCATTTATTTATTCACGGACGCTGTTGTGGAAAAAAAGGATGGTGGCAAAATTGGATGCTTGCAAGAAAAATCCCAGCCATCCCCTGTAGGAGGTGCTCTCTTAGTCACAGGCTGATTCCTCCACAGTGTGTTAAGAATTGACTCTGGGGGTCTTTTCTGCCCACCGCTATCAGGCAATTCAATGCTTCCTCCTAACGTACTCGTTAAGTTTACTTTTATTGATTGATTGGATAATGAAGGATTGATTGATTGATTGCTTGGCTGTATTATTAATCCTGTGAATTTGTATTTTTGTGTTTTATGTTTCTGCCTCTGTATGCATTTCCATTTTACCTTGGAATCAATAAAGTTTTAAAAAGCATCTTGAGCATGGGAATGGCGCTATATAAATAAAATATATAATTCTTTCTTCTTCTTCTTCTTATTATTATTGTTATTATTATTATATCTAATCTCTAACCTAATCCAATAATTTAAAATTAAATCTTTAATAAAGTAAATCATGCAGAAAGAAAGTGAAGGTGTCTGAAAACTTCCCAAATCCACTGTATGTAGAAGGAGAGGCTGCTGCACCCTGGTGGCATCCTTTTATTTACAGAATGAAGGCTCTGCCACTAATGTTAAATTGTGCCCTCTCCATGACAACACTCTTTAATTTAACTTGCAGACACCCCTGCTTTCGACTCTTTCCAGACCACCATATTGTAATCCTTGGGTGTATTGCCTGCCCATCATTGCCAGAGCCATAAGAGACACCAGTGCCAGTGCACACTCTTCTTATTGACTATCAAAACCATTCGCAGCTCTGGTCCTTAGTGGGTCACACAAGATGTTGCCAAAATGGTACCCAGTTATGTACTCGTCTTGCATGCAATGGAATTGTGATTTATTTTTTTATTGCTCCTTGTTTTTACTCGTTTACATTTGTGCAGCTCTTTCATGCAACTGAAAATGAAAGTCATTATTTGAGTCTTGCAAGGTGGTGATTTAATGTCGACAGAATTACCACATTAGATGAGGCCTCAATGTTGAAAACAAGAAGAAATGAGAGGGAAAAAAAGCAAACCGATGGCGTTGTTCATGTTTAAAGCTTCAGTGAAAAGAAGATTAAAGCCCAAGCTTGCATATTCGAAACTCATTAACAACGCCGAGACTTCTCATGAAGTGTGAGGAGTGTTGTGCTCCATTGAGGCCGCCACTGATCATCAAATTATGGGCTTTTCAAGACTGCGTGTTAGGCTGAAACCAAAAGGTTTTTCTTTTCTCTTCCTAATTATTTCGAGATGTACAGCAATCATTTGAACTTTTTTTTTATCTGTAGAAGTTTTTTTTTTTATGTTGCCATTGTTGTTAATTATCTGCTGTGTTTTCAAAGAAGTGTGGAAATCTGGGTAATAATAAAAAAGGGATGGTTTACTTTTTACATCAACGTGTATATTAAAGTTCACAAGGACTAAGCAGAGAAGTTAGGTAGTAAAGAAGGAGGTGAGTTAAATTAATGTCATATAATTCAATTTTCTGCACCAGCACTTCAGAACATGGCATCCCACCTGAAGCTAAGCGTGTTTAGGCCCGGCCAGTACTTGGATGGGAGACCATCTAGCAAAATTTTGGGTTGCTGCTGGAAGAGGTGTTGGTGAGGCCAACAAGGGGCGCCTACCCTCTGGCCTAAACATGGATCCCAATGCCACAATGCGGTGTTGGTGGGCGGCACCGTGCTGTAAAATTGGCACCGTCCTTCACATGAGACATTAAACCAAATTTCTCAGTCTTAGAATCAGTCAAGTTCCTCTATTCGGCATTTTCTCTAGTGCTAATATGTATTTTAGTATAATATGGAAACCGAAAACCACACACAGTACTCCAGATGAGGCCTGGCAGGTATTTTATACATCATCATACCACATGAACTTCAGCAGAGGTCATCAACCTGAAGCTAAGCACGTTCAGGCCCTGCCAGTACTTGGGTGGGAGACCAACCAGGAAAAATTGGGGTTGCTGCTGGACGAGGTGTTGGTGAGTCCAGCAGGGGGCGCTTACCCTGTGGTCTGTGGATCCCAATGCCCCAGTGGAGTGGCAGGGACACCATGCTGTAAAAATGGTGCTGTCCTTCAGATAAGATGTAAAACTGAGGTCCTGACTCTCTGTAGTCATAAAAGATTCCTGGGTATCCGGTTGATTTTGCAACCCCTCTCGTCGTGCTAAGCATCGTAGTTCGCTTGTGGTACCGATTTATTTGCACGAATCCAAGAGACACACAGCAGACCGAGGGGAGTGGGACAGGGCCCTCCTCACTCATGTGCCAGCCTCGGGGACGTTATCTTAAATCGGCTAAGCTAGCGAACGAGAGAACTACTTAACGGATTTAGATTGGATTTTTTCCTAGAATTTGCTTGAACATTCTGGTTGATTTTGTGACTTCTGTCATCACGCTAACAATCACAGTTCGCTTGCAGGAGCGATATATTCGCACTAATCCAAGACAGAGGCGGCGGGCCGATGGGAGGGGGATGCGTGGCGTCAGGAGTGGGGAGCCGGTCTACCTTTGTGTTTTGGAGTGTACCTTGCCTCTGCTTAGCTAGCAATACCTTTTTGTTTATTGATTTTTAAAGTTTGTCAGGGGACGGCTAGTATAATTATATTATTGTAGAAAATCAAGAGAGCGTCCTTATACTTTAACTACACATGTCCAATGGAAACTATGTGATCCACAAGGGTTTGGATGTGAACTTCCTCCACAGTACACCTCAAGCTCATGTCTGCCATGATATCTGTAAACCACCAGATGTCATTATTTTCAAAGAGAAGGTAGGTGCTCCATGTTACTTGGCTGAGGTCATCAATTTTATTAATTAGTTGGTAGCACTGCTTGCTTATCGAGGGTGTTAAAGATGGCCATCGGTCATACTACATACACTTCAGTACAGGTCATCCACCTGAAGCTAAGCAGGCTTGGGCCTGGCCAATACTTGGATGGGAGACCAACCAGGAATGGCTTGGGTTGCTGCTTGAAGAGGTGTTTTTGAGACCAGCAGGGGGCGCTTACTCTGTGGTCTGAATGTAGATTCCAACACCCCAGTGCACTGATGGGGACACTGGGTGTCAAAAATGGCACCGTCCTGTGGATGAGATGTAAAACCGAGGTGTGGACTCACTGTGGTCATAAAAGATAGGCATCCTTCGTCATCAGCAGGGTGTATCCCGATGTCCAGGCTAAATTGCCCACCTCAGCCTAGTCATTCTGTGCCCGTAATCATGCCCTGTCTCTAAGGTCGGGTTTATACTTCATGTGATGTGACGTATGCTCCAGCGGAAGCTTCTGCTTGGTTTACAAAGCCTTAAATAATCTCGCTCCATCTTATATATCGGAATGTCTGACATCTTATATTCCAAATCGTAACCTTAAATCCTCAAATGAGTGCCTGCTTAGAATTCCAAGAGCAAAACTTAAAAAAAGTGGTGAGGCAGGCGGCCTTCTGCTGTTATGTACCTAAAATCTGGAATAGCCTGCCAATAGGAATTCACCAGGCTGATACAGTGGAGCACTTTAAAACACTGCTAAAAACACATTATTTTAACATGGCTTTCTGATAACTTCACCTTCATCTAATCCTGATACTCTGTGTATTCAATTTATTATCATAACTATTTATGATGGCTCTAAAATCCGTACTGACCCCTACTCTCTCTTCTGTTTCTGTTCCTGCTTTTCTGTGGTGGCGACCTGCACCATCACCACCTAATCAAAGCACCGTGATGTCCTACATTGATGGATTAAAAGCCAGAAGTCTACATGACCATCATCATTAAGTCCTTTCGTGAGAACCCTAAATACAAAGAGGACTGGTTCATTTATGTTAGGTAGAATGCCCAGTGGGGACTGGCTGGTCTCGTGGCCCTGGAACCCCTGCAGATTTTATTTTTTCTCTCCAGCCGTCTGGAGTTTTTTTTGTTTGTTTTTTCTGTCCTCCCTGGCCATCGGATCTTACTCTTATTCTATGTTAATTAGTGTTCTCTTATTCTAATTCTTACTTTGTCTTTTATTTCTCTTTTCTTCATCATGTAAATCATTTTGAGCTATATTATTTGTGTGAAAATGTGCTATATAAATAAATGTTGTTGTTGTTGCTATGCAAGCAGTGTACTGTTTATACTTGTGTGCATACTTTACATAAATCTGGAAGATTCCACCAGGAGGCAGTGTGAGATATCATCACGGTGAGCACAGGTTCGGCTTCGCTGTGTTGTGAATTGCCTGGAACACCCGTTAAATTCCGATTACACCTTACCACAATATCTCTGAAAAGGATGTTTAATGATTAAATCCATCAATCCAGGGATGTGTCCATTCCAGCTAGCATTGGGCACGAGGCAGAAACAATCCCTGTACGGGGCATCAGCTCATCCCAAGATGAACACAAGCACACGCATACTGTATACCGGTGTCATTTTAGTGTCACCAAATCTGCGTATCTTTGGAAGGAAACCGGAGCCCACTGTGGAAACCCTGCAGGAAAACATGCAAACTCCAGGCAGGGAATACCAGCGACGTGACTCCATAATGCGAGACAGCAGTGATACCGCTCCGCCACCGTGTCACGCCCATGTGTGTAATTATTAACAGTATTCATTATTTAAACAAAATTTATGATTTATCTGTAAAATGTAACGTACATACTTTAACGCATTTCATCATGAAAGTGATATCAAGTATAAATCTAAGGATTGTAAATGTGCAGAGAGCTGGAATATCATAAGCGAAATGTGTTCTGTGTGGCGATCACTGCCTGCTGCTGCTGTCAGGTCAGGAGGAAGCCCCAGAAGCTCGTAGCGATTAACAACTGGGGTGACATTTACGACGGTCTGCTTTAATGATAAAGTAAACTACAAGGATAAAGTGGACATTTTGAGATTTAAGCCGAAATTTCCAGTTTAATCACATCATACACCTTTTCACGGTGTCCTTAATTTTTTTTTTCTCTGGGGCTCAAATACAGCACCGTACATTCTGATGCTGTTGTGAAGTTGCAAAAAAAAAGATGGCACAAAAGATGGCATGTGAGACTTTTAAAATGTATAGCATCATTACGATGGGGAATATGCGATGCTTGAATATAAAAGCACCACGAATGCAATCGTAGGTCGGCATTTTGCTTCACTACATCGAACCGTTCATCAAACATCGAAGTACGCACATCGAGCTTTCTGTCACATGTTGATAGTAAACAGAGACTCTGACGTCACATTTCGACTTGATCACACTGCGCCGCCGACTTTTTGCTGGAACTGCAACTCGTGCACACATCGTGCTAATTTCTGACAACCTGCTCAGAGGACGCTTCAAATGAGCACTGGGAACAGGTGACAGCCATGATGTGTGCGCGTCCGCGTTCTGAACGTGAAGTATAAATGATCCCTAACTTACTCACCACTTAACAGCAAATCTGTGTTGAGCGTACTGGAGCGATAATGGCTGTCATCACATCATTCAGGTAGGTGCTACATAATACTGGTGGTTAAAGAGGCTCCCTACTCACTGTGAAAGCACTTTGAGTATTAAAAAACAAATGCAAAGATTATTATTATTACGAAGGGGCATTCAAAAAGTTTCCGCACTTTTTTGTTAACTCTATTTATTAAGGGTTTCAAAAACAAATGACATTGCTTTTCTGCATAGTCACCTTCCTGGACGATGTAATTTTCCCAGCTTCATACTAACTTTTAAATGGTCAATTTCTACTCCTCCTGTCTTCACCGTTTCTAACGAAAATATAAAAGTGCAGAATCTTTTTGAACGTCCCTCGTATTATTATTAAAATGACCCACAAAATACCCCTTTATCATAAGTGCGTGACTATACACTGTGTGCACAATTATTAGGCAAGTGAGTATTTTGACCATATCATCATTTTTAATGCGTATATTCCAACTCCAAGCTGTATTAACTTGAATGCTTATTGGATTTAAGCACGTCAGGTGATGTGTATTTGTGTAATGAGGGAGGGTGTGGCCTAAGGAGATCAACACCCTATATCAAGGTGTGCAGAATTATTAGGCAGCTAGTTTTCCTCAGGCAAAATGGGCCAAAAAAGAGATTTAACTGACTCTGAAAAGTCAAAAATTGTAAAAAGTCTTTCAGAGGGATGCAGCACTTTTGGAATTGCTAAGATATTGGTGTGTGATCACAGAACCATCAAACATTTTGTTGCAAATAGTCAACAGGGTCGCAAGAAACGTGTTGAGAACAAAAGACATAAATTAGCTGCCAAAGATTTGAGAAGAATCAAACGTGAAGCTACCAGGAACCCATTATCCTCCAGTACTTTCATATTCCAGAGCTGCAACCTACCTGGAGTGCCCAGAAGTACAAGGTGTTCAGTGCTCAAAGACATGGCCAAGGTAAGGAGGGCTGAAACCCAACCACCACTGAACAAGAAACATAAGTTGAAACGTCAAAACTGGGCCAAGAAATATCTGAAGAAGGTTTTATGGACCGATGAGATGAGAGTGACTCTTGATGGACCAGATGGATGGACCTGTGGATCAGTAATGGGCACAGAGCTCCACTCCAACGTGGAGGTGGGGTACTGGTATGAGCTGGTATTTTTAAAGATGAGCTAGTTGGACCTTTTTGCATTGAAGATGAACTCAAAATCAACTCCCAAACCTACTGCCAGTTTTTGAAGACACTTTCTTCAAACAGTGATACAGGAAAAAGACCATGATTTTTATGCAGGCCAATGCTCCATCACATGCATCGAAGTTCTCCACTGCGTGGCCAGCCAGTAAAGGCCTTAAAGATGAAGGAATAATGACATGGCCCCCTTCCTCATCTGACCTAAACCCTATCGAGAACTTGTGGGCACTTCTTAAACGCTAGATTTACGGGGGAGAAAAACAATACACCTCTCTGAAGAGTGTCTGGGAGGCTGTAGTCACTGCTCCACAAAAAGCTGATCGTCAACAGATCAAGAAACTGACAGACTCCATGAATGGAAAGGCTTATGACTGTTATTGGAAAGAAGGGTGGCTATATTGGTCATTGATTGATTGATTTATTTTTTTGAAATGTCAGAGATGTTTATTTGTAAATTTTGAGGTGTTTGTTTATTATTCTCACTATAACAGATGAAAATAAACAAGTGAGATGGGAAAATTTTCATTTTTCCTTTAGTTGCATAATAAATCTGCACACTAATAGTTGCCTAATAAATGTGCGCACATATGTATTCCCCTGATGATGTTCACACTCACATTTCCGTTGTGAAACATTCAGGTTTCAGGTTTATTAACATTTTGGATTGACTGATAGCACTGTGTTTGTTCCATATTAAAATGAATCCTCAAAAATACAACTTGCCTAATAATTCTGCACTCCCTGTATATATATTGTGACGCTGGAGTCGCTGTCTTGCACCCAAAGCACGAGGCTGAGTCTTAGAATTTCAGGAAAATCAGCTTCATTCCACTTGAAACAGGAACAGCACGGTTATTTACTGCAGCGGGAGATAAAACGCTCTCCTACACAGAGACACAGCAAAAGGGCAGGGTGGGGGGATAGGTCAGTGGCCAAGTTAAGGTCCTCCCCGCATCACCCATCGGGTGACAGACACATTGTACGAGGAGGCCGAGAGCTTCTTGTTGCCTCCGTGGCGTAGTGAACCTCAAGCAGCCCTCGACAGAGGAGTCAATCACGTTTCGGAGTGTCGTACCATTGGAGAGAGTCTCAAAAGTGTTCAAAAACCTCTGTGCCGTACGGCCGGGGCCCTTACCATGCCAGGAAGGACCGGTGGAGGGAGTGTATCCAGAGCATTACCTTTATCTGGAGTGCTAGGTGGCAACCCAGGTTGCAGCGGTGCCTCGGATTCCCGCAAGACTCCATGGGATCTGGAGTTTGATCCAGGGCTGTTAGGATCTGTGTGCCCCGCCAGGGGGTACTACGGCTTCTGCTGAGCCCTTATTGGCAGCTTCTCCAGGTGCCTTATAAAAGAAGCGAGCAGCCACTACTCTGAAAGGGGGAGCTAGACAAAATGTGCCTGGAGGAGTGGAGGAGAAAGAAGAAAAGAGTTTTGTGTTGTGCTTGTGGGAAACGGGGGAAGGCGTTTCCCATGAAGAAAAAAGAAAAACGTGGCTGTTTGCACTCTGCATCTGTCTGTGTCGGGTTTGGGCACCAGAAATGCCCTCTGCAGGCCACACTCAACGTATTTATATACAAAGGACAAAGGAAGCTGAGGGTGATGGTGCGAGGAATCTAATCGGAACTGGCTGATGTTAAGAGTGGTGACCAACAGGGGGCAGTGCTGGAGCTGCTGCTATTTTTAATAAATTTAGATAGGAATATAAGTAACAAGCTGGTTAAATTTGCAGATGATACCAAGATAAGTGGATTAGCAGATAATCTGGTATCTATTGAATCATCACAGAGGGACGTGGACAACAGGCAGTGTTTAATGTCTGTAAACATAAAGAATTATACATAGGAAGCAAAAAAAGTCCACCTTAAGAGAAGGATTTAGGAATCGTAGTGGACTTGACACGATCAGCTGCCATTAAAAAGCCATTAAGAAGGCTAACAGAATGTCAGGTTATATAGCACCTTGATGTGTGGAGTACAAGTCACAGGAGCTTTATAACGCACTGGTGAGGCCTCATCTGGAGTACTGGGAGCAGTTTGGGTCTCCAGGCTTCAAAAAGGACATAACAGCACAAGAAAAGGTCCAGAGAAGAGCGACTCGGCTGATTCAGGGCTACAGGGGAAAATTATGAACAAAGATTAAATGAGCTGATGCCTTTCCACTTTAAGCAAAAGAAAATTAGGTCCAACTGTGGACCACACCAATTCTATCTGAATGGCTATTTGAGAGCCATTTTTCTATCATCTCTTGGTATTACAGATTTACACTGTACAATATGCACAAGATCAGACCATATCTGATGGAGTATGCAGCACAGTTCTTGGTCCAGGATTTGGCCTTATCACCTCTAGACTACTGCAACTCTCTGCTGGTAGGAGTTATGGCAGTCAACACTCAAGAAGGCACATATACAGGCCTGTCTTAAGTTTGCCAGTGAACATCCAGGCCTGTACATGTGCCTTCTTGAGCAGGCGGACCTTGGCAGCGCTGCAAAATTTCAATCCAATGTGGTGTAGTGTGTTACCAATGGTTTTCTTGGTGAATGTGGTGGTCCCAACTGCCTTCAGATCATTAACAAGCTCCTCCCATGTAGTTTTGGGCTGACCCCTCACCTTTCTCGTGATCATCCTCACCCCATGAGGCAAGATCTTGCATGGAGCTCCAGACCGAGGGTGATTGGTGGTCATTTTATATTTCTTCCATTTCTGAATAATCACACTAACAGTCGTCACCTTCTCACCATGCTTCTTTCTGATGGTCTTGTAGCCCATTCCAGTCTTGCCCCTGACGTCCTTTGACAGCTCTTTGGTGTTGCCCATGGTGGTGGAGAGGTTGGAATGGAAGAAACTGATCATGTGGACAGGTGTGCTTTATACACACAGCGAGTTGAGATCAGGAGTATCTGTGATTGATTGATTGATTGATTAATTGTAGGAGCCAGAATCCTGACTGGGTTGTAGGGGATCAAATCCTTATTTCACTCAATGACATGCAAATCAATTTCTAATTTTTATGTCATGTGTTTTTTCTGGATTTGTGGTTGATATTCTGTCTCTCTCCATTAAAATGAAACAGCCATTCAAATGAGAGAGTCTGATCATTTCTCTGTAAGTGAGCAGACTTACAAATCCAGCAGGGGATCAAATACTTATTTCCCCCCACTGTACATCGCGGCCTCAGATCTGAGGTTTTAGTCATCACATGGGACATGTCCTAGCAAAGGTTGGCTTTTAATCTTCCTCAGATTCTATTTTTTTTATTCTGCAATTAAAGTTTTCACTTCATAAGACCAAAAGGAAATGTGCTAAATTCCTCGTGCCCTTAGCCGATCGCTTTCCTTACACAGTTGTGATCAAAAGCATGAATTGGAAATAAGTGCTCCAAATTATTGTATGTTATTTTCTAATGAGCATGGCGCGTTTAGAGACTAGGCATATTATAATTATATTTTTATAGGCAGATGATGAGAAGATCTTAAGTTGAGAGCATGTCAAATTATTTATCATTTGCTTTAATTAGATAATTCACTTTTCTTTTTTCCTCCCCTTGTTCAGTAATCCAAGCCTGGTGTTCCCACGTTTAATTCAATTATTTCTGACCTAACTTTCAGACAGGATGCTTTTAATGGCCTAGAAAAGAATGGCTGCAATTAGAGCTGCATGCACATTTCAATTAAAAACTAAAGCCATGCAACTTTCGAGTACAAAACGCCGAGAGTTCAGAGAGTTCAAGTGCACTTTCTTCAAATTGTAAATTTTTTTTTTGGGTCCTTATTTGAAACAGCTCATTAGCCACATTCTGATATCTATACGGTCGGAGACAAAAGTGCCACAAGCGCCATGTTCTCGATGAGGTCAAGGATATTATTTACAGCAGGTGTATTCTTCACCGTCAGATCTGATCAGGTGTTTAGCAGAGCCGAGGGAGGTGTTTCTCGATCCTTCTCTATGTCATCTCTCTCATCAGGTACGGTGCCCTTCATAATGTTTGGGACAAAGTCACATTTTTCCTTGGCTTATCCCTCTGCACCACAGTTTAAAATGAAAAATCAAACAATTCCGGCTGGACTTAAAGTGCACATTGCAGACTTTCATTTAAGGGGATATGCAGACATTTCGGTCACATCATGTAGAAATGACAACACTTTCTGTATATGTTCCCCCTATTTCAGCGCACCATCATGTTTGGGACAATTGGCATCACCCATGTTTGTGATTCCTCAGGTGGGTTTTTATTGTTTCCTAAGATCCCTCGGCTTGCTTCTGCTCTTTGGAGTTTGCAGTTGCCATTGTTCAATGTGAGGGTAAGAGCTGTGCCAATGAAAGCCATTATGAGGGTGTCTGTCCAGCAGGGGGTGCTGGCTCCCTTGCTGGAATGTTATTTTGTAATTGTGGTGTGTTACATAATCTGAAACTATACTGATATTAAAAGGCGATACCCCTCCCTTAGTGATTAGGTGATAAGCAATCAGTCAGTCAGTCAGTCATTATCCAACACGCTATATCCTAACACAGGGTCACGGGGGTCTGCTGGAGCCAATCCCAGCCGACACAGGGCGCGAGGCAGGAACAAATCCTGGGCAGGGCACACAGACACACACACACCCACACACCAAGCACACACTAGGGACAATTTAGGATCGCCAAACCTGCATGTCTTTGGACTGTGGGAGGAAACCCACGCAGACACGGGGAGAACATGCAAACTCCACGCAGGGAGGACCCGGGAAGTGAACAGTAAGAAATCACATAGGAGGAATAACTTACCTTTCTTTAATGCCAGTTTACGTGGCATAACAGATGAAGGAAGTCATGACAAGACCATTACTGAAGTGGGAGCTCGATGTACACCATTTTCATCGCTGCGCTGGAAGGATTTTCAGGATCGGATGACATTATCTCCCACCCATCCATCTGCTTCAAAGGTGTGCCAGGCAATGTTCCAAAGTTTTATACTCTTTCTCCATGTGCAGGCCCCCACGTAGGTAAATCATGCCATTCCAAACAAGGAAAAGAAGATCCAATGTCATGCTGACTCTGACACACAGAAATAGTATACGTTGCCCATGTCACAGTTGTCCCTTTCTTGTCTTCTAATGTTTGCTTAGCAGTTCTAAATGATGAGACCCTGTGTGGTAAATCTGGCCTTGTGTTAGCTGTACATGTGAGTGGATTTATAAAATACTAGCCAACCCGCAGCGTACCATACACCGCATAATCAGGCCATTTTTTAAATAATTTTTAAGCACAGGGAGAAAATTAACATTTGAAAAATCGGTAATGTAATACCGATATCAGCAAGTAAAGCAACATTGTAACAATGCACGGAATGAACCAACACACAATCGTCCGTGCGGCGCTCAGACGCGGAGGGTGGAACGGGAGGAGAGGAGAAGGACGTCCACTCACTGCCTCCGTCATGCTAGTCTGCTGACTTCTCGTCCAGTATACACTGCCTGCTCATGTGCCCACCTCGTCACTCGAGTCGTTGTCGTCTTTGTACAGTCCAGATGCACCTGTGACTCACGTAGACTTTTCATTGCTCTGTGCGGTTTTCGCTGCCTTTCTATATGTAATCCACCAAGACACCCGACCACGGTGGGAGGGCGGTGTGTACAAAGTGCAGGAGTATCTAAGAAGACGCATGTTTGTCGTGGATGCGAATCGCTGTATGTAGCGTGTAAAACAGTTTGCTATGGTGCATGCGGTCGTGCGTCGTAACCGAAAACTCGCTTTTTAAAGACTGCTCACTTCATTGTGTTTTAACCTCAGTTGTAAAGGAATGTTTTAAGGATCCCATGGGATACCCCTCGCAAACAGTTTTACACGCTGCGTATGGCGATTCACCTCCATGAGAAACATGCCTCTATGAACAGTCAACATGGGTCGGAGCTGCATGTGACCTCTACGACAGACGAATATAAATGACGCCGGTTTTTCTGTGTCATCGCGTCCGAGTTGGTGGACGTGGCTCTGTGAGTTGTCGTCGTATCCAATGGTCTTGGAGTTGGTGGGCGTGGCTCCTTCCTGCGTGCGCCATAAGTGTCTCACATGTCGGCGGCTTAGTGAATCCACGCCCCTTCCGGCGTGCTTTCCATGGTTGTCTTGCCTTAGTAAATTATGTATATAGATTTTTTTGTACAGAGCACAGTCACATATTAAACTTATGTACTTATTACAGGGTGGAAAACAAAAAGAAACCCATTAGAGACATCGGGAAAACATGGGGATGACTGAAATCAACTGTCTGTAATGCAATATCATGCATGAAGAAGAAAGAACACACTGGTGAGCTCAGTAATGACAAAGGGACTGGTAGGCCAAGGAAGACCTTGACTGCCGATGACAGAAAAATCTTCACTAGGGTCAAGAAAAAGCCCCCAACGCCTGTCTGACAGATCATTACAGTCTTCAGGGGGCCGATGTGGACATGTTAAGAGATGAATATCAGCAGAAGACTTCATGAACAGAAACACAGGGGACACACTGTAAAATAAACACCACAGAAACAGGATGGCCAGGTCATGGTTTGTGAAAAAGGACTTCAATGAGCCTGCAGAATTCTGGGTAAAAGATCTTGTGGAGAGACAAGACAAAGATGAACCTGATCAGTGTGTTGGCGAGAGGCAAAGTGTGGAGATCAGAAGGAACTGCCCGAGATCCAAAGCAGACCACCTCATCTTGGGTTGTTATGGCTTGGGCATGTATGGCTGCCACAGGTCCTGGCACAATTCTCTTCGTTGATGATGGTACTGCTGACACACAATGAATACTGCGGTGTAGAGAAACATCTGACCTGCTCATGTTCCAGTAAAGGCCTCCAAACTCACTGGAAGGCACTTCATCCTGCAACAAGATAAAGAGTCGAACACGCTGCTGAGGCAACATAGGAGTTTATCAAAGCTAAAAAATGGACAATTCTTGAATGGCCAAGCCTGTCACCCAATTTAAACCCAATTTAGCAGTCTCTCCATATGTTGAAAGGAAAACTTAAGGGGACAAGCCCCCCAAAACAAGCAGGTGCTGAAGATGGCCATGAGAGGCTTGACAGAGCATCACCAGGGAAGACCCTCAGTACCTGCCGATGTCTATGAATGGCAGACTTCAAGCAGTCATTACATGTGAGGGATATGACAATGGCTTTAATAGACCTGCCATTGCAGTGTCTCAAAACACTATGGTGCCCTGAAATGGGGGGCTGTGTAGATAAAGTGTGTGTGACCATCCATCCATCCATCCTATCCATTATCCAACCCACTATATCCTAACTACAGGGTCACAGGGGTCTGCTGGAGTCAATCCCAGCCAACACAGGACGCAAGGCGGGAAACAAACCCCAGGCAGGGTGCCAGCCCACCACAGGGTGCACACACCCACACACCAAGCACACAGTAGGGCCAATTTAGAATTGCCAATGTACCTAACCTGCATGTCTTTGGACTGTGGGAGGAAACCCATGCAGACACGGGGAGAATATGCAAACTCCACACAGGGTGGACACGGTTAGCGAACCCGGGTCTTGTATGACCATAATGTCTTCAAATCCCCTGAAATGAAAGTCTGCAGTGTACACTAATCACATCTGAATCATTTGATTTGTAATTTTAAACTGTGGAGCAGAGGGGCAAATCAAGGGAAAATATGTCTTTGTCCCAAACATTATGGAGGGCACTGTATATTACTTTGTTGACTTTGACGGGCAAACTTTTTGCTCTGAGCACTGTGAGCTCCCCATGCATTTGAAATTCTCTTTCATGTGAGCAAAACTCAGCCATTTTATGATTCCTCCACTTCAAAAGCATAAACTGAGATTGAGCGCACATCCTGCTGCAAAACATGAGCTGCTTTACTCTTCGTGTCCTCATTATTTATTTATTTTAAGGCCTGCTACGGAACATGGAGAACACAATTTTTGCTGTAATATAAAGTATTCAGACCCTTTCACTTTTTACACATTTAGTTATGTTGCAGCCTTATGCTAAAATCATTTCAATTCATTTTTCTCTCATCAGGCTACACTCAATAGCCCAGCATGATAAAGTGAAAACAGGATCATTTTTGCAAAATATATTAATGTCATGACATCTGTGGTCTCCAGCCCTCCTCCACTCCCAGGAATGTGTGTCTCTGCTGATCAAGTGACAAGAGAGCTGGGAAAACTCTGCATAAACAAGGCTTCAAGGGTGCATGGCATCAGCCCTGTGGTGCTGATAACATGTATCGGCCAGCTATCTGGGGTGCTTTGGTACCTGCTCTTTCTTTTTCTGAATTTTCCCAAAGTCACGTATGCACATCAGAGGATCTCCTCATGTGTTCATATGTAATAACCAGCTGGGATGAGAGGCGGAGCTGTCGCTAACATTCTCTTCTCCTTCTCTCTTTACAGCACAGAGAAACCGCCCAGATAGGGCACTTAGCCCCGCCCTTTCCGGTTCCCCAGCTATAAGGAACCCCAGCTGCCTGGAAGGAGGCATTTGTTGGCAAGAGCTACCTGCTGGACAGAACTTCCAAGAAAACAGACTCTGAACCTGCAGCTAAATGTTTGTGTTTATTTGAAAGCCAGAGGAAAATACTCCTAAATGCCTGCCAAAAGACATTGACTTTTGGTTGAAATTTTTTGTTAAGTTAAATGGGATGACCCAGTTGGCATCGCAGCTTTTATTTTTGAGGCATCAAATGGTTGTGGAAAACCTCCTATGTGGTCCCACTGACAAGGAAAGGGCACTCCAGTGATCCCAATGGCTTCAGACCAGTTCCTCTTACTTCATACATCGTGATGACCTTTGAGAGGCTGGTCCTGAAACAGACACAACCCCTGGTTTCAGAACATGGGAATCCTCTGCAGTTTGCCTATCCGGCAAATATACAGCAAGGAAAATTAGTATTTAACGCGTCAACGTTTTCTCCGTAAATATGTTTCTAATGGGGCTATTGACATTAAATTTTCACCAGACTTCGGTAACAACCCAAGTAATCCACACATACAAAAAAATCAAAACAAATAAGTCCATAAATTAAGTTATATGTAATAAAGTGGAACAACACAAGGAATAAGTATTGAACACATGAAGAAAAGGAGGTGCAAAAAAGCATGAAGAGCCAAGAAAACAGCTGAAATCTGTGAGTATTGAGAAAGCAATCCTGATAGCCCCCCATCAGTGGAAATAAATAACAGCCAAGGTGTCACACAAGAAACATCTCATGATGGGTAAAAAGCACATAGCTCTCTCAAGACCTTCACAGCCTTATTGATGCAAAACCTACTGATGGCATTGGTGACAGACATATTTCTAAACTCCTGAATGTTCCAGTGAGCACTGTTGGGGTCAAAAGCGGGAAGTGGAAAGAACATCATTTCACTATAAACCGGCCATGACCAGCTGCTCTTCATAAGATTTCTGACAGAGGAGTCAAAAGAATAATCAAAGAGTTGTCCAAGAGCCAAGGACCATTCACAGAAAGCTTCAGGAAGACTTGGAATTAGCAGGTCAAAAATCTTGTTTCTCACAGGTGTGAAGGAGCAAGTTTTAATGACGAGGACCCAGATGTTCCATCATTCGTCTTAGTTTCATCAGACAAGAGAATTTCATTTCTCACAGGCGTGAAGGAGCAAGTTTTAATGACGTGGACCTAGACGTTCTTTCAGTTGTCTTATGGATGAAGCTCACCTGATCTACAGATAAAAAGAGATTAGCATTAACAAGTAACCCACCTCTCGACCCGGGGTGGTATTGCTTACCTGAGCAGAGCCATGAGGATACCACCTAATCACATGGACTTGACGTATTCAGGCCAAGTCCTCGTGGGTTGTTCTGTAGGATTTACTGTTATTCCTCCAACATCCTAAATATGTGTATAAATTCAATTGATGATTCTAAATATGGCCCTCTCTGAATATGGTGGAAATCATGTGTGGGACCTTCAGTGAACTAACTTGCTTACAAGGTTTGGCTTCTGTCTTGATCTATTGCCATTACCTGTTATGATTTGTGACATTTTATTTTTCTATTTTCTGTCACTTTCTAGTGTTTTTTTTCTCTGGGAATACATGTGCTATATTAATTTTGTTATGTAAACCAGGTATGCTAAATTACAAAGCAATGTATAGTTATTTGTTCTCTAAATCCTTAGTCTTGGACAACCAGTATTGACCCTTAAACCATTGCGAATGTGACTTCACACACCGCATACTTATGGCCGTCTGTGCTTGAATGGACAAGCCATTTTAGTTGGACTTTATTTTTTTAATCAATTTAATTTTGTAATATTATACCAATCAGAAGAGGAAAATGGTAAAGCAGATGCTCCTCTTGTAAGAAACATAAGAAATCTGATGGACCATTCAGTCCATTAAGCCCGTTAGTTTATCTAATAACTAAGCTGTTCCAACATCTCATCCAGATTCTTCTTAAAGGTTTGTCAAGGTTTCGGCTTCAACTCCATGTCTCGGTAGTTTGTTCCTGATTCCCACAACTCTTTGTGTGAAGAAGTACTCCCTGGCTTCAGTCCTAAAAGCACTTCCCCTTAGTTTCCACTGATATCCTCGAGTAAGTAATTCACACTTAGGGTGAAAAAATTCTACTGGATCTACTTTAGCAATGCCTTTGAGAATTTTGAAAGTCCCTATGCAGTCTTCTCTGCTCGAGACTAAACAGGTTTAATTCTCTGAGTCTGTCATGGTAGGACATGTGCTTACGTCCCAGGATGTACCTGTTGCTCTCCTCTGCACAGCTTCAAATGCTGCTATGTTTTTCTTGTACTGTGGTGACGAGGGGCTTCATGCATAATGCTTTGCGTAGAATTCATACTAAAACATGGCATACGGACAAAAGCAGAAATGAGCGCAAGCACAAAAAAAAAAACAGATGCATTAATCTGTTCGTTTGCCAACATTCAGGTTCTTCCTCCACATAAATCCTGGTCAGCGTGAAAAGTAACACATGTGCACACGCCTACTGCCACTCCCCAACTCCTCCCAGAATTACGCCTCTTTGAATATGCAAATCAATATAAATAGCCCTTAAGCTCAGCGTCCTGTGAAAAGGCAATGGCAAAAGCACGGGGGAAAATAGAAGAATTTCAATGAATTATAAGTGGAGGCAAAGAAAAACTTACTATTTGTTGGTTTAAACAGTAGTATAGACAACAAAAGGAAGTTGATCGAGTGACATAGAGTGTCGGAGAAAGTTCACAAAGTCACAAAGTGCCTGAAATGAAAAGAAGTTGTCAGATATCAAAGTCGCCATGAAAAGGCCCACCATCTGAGTGTCATATGAAAGCTTATTAGGGTAGAGAGAAAAGAAAAAAAAAATAGGGACACATTGAAAAAAAGCTTGAAATGTCAACTTTAATCTGGAAATTTCCATTTTAATCACAAAGTTTATTTTGTCATTAAAGTAGAACATCATAAACTTCATCTTAAAATTGTTTCATTTACTAGTTTCTCAAATCCCATCGTAACTAAAGTAGCACGTTAAATGCTTTGTATTGTATGTGTTCTTCTATGTGCTCTATGTGTGTGAATCACTACGTGCTTCTTAAATGGGCTCTCTCTTCTTCCAACAGGACACAGAATCCATTACATTCGTGATATTACAGCTCTCTGAATAATTTAAATACTGAGATGTATACTTGATATAATTTTCATGATGACAGAAGTTAAAGCATGTTTATTAAACATGGGAACACAGTGGCGCAGTGATAGGGACAAGCTGGCGCCCCATCCAGAGATTGTTCCTGCCTCATGCAAGATGCTTGCTGTGCCGTGCGCGCCCTTCGATGGAATAATTTATTGCAGCAGTCCTGTCTTTTTCAAATGTATTAACCTCCAATTCCTGTCCTTCCTTTTCCTTCTCCAAGTACCCAATCGCCACACAATCAGCTCTGCAATAGACGTTAAGCCATCTGTAAGCTTAGAACTCTGATTCTTCAAAAGTTTAAGGAACATTGAAATATCTTCATAGTACATGTTTAATTTTTCCATCCATCTATCCTACCAGTGTCGTGCCAGCCACAGCAAGAATACAGCATGAGGCAGGAAAAATCCCTGAGGTAGCAAGCGCTATGACACCGCGTGCTCAGATGTTTAATTATTAACAATATAGATTATTTAAATGATGTTAACATTTTATCTGTATAATGTAATAAACATATTGTGCTACATTTCATCTTAAAATGATATCGTCATCATATGCAAATAAATGCTTTTATAAAGTGGCACAGGTTGTGCAATATTATAACTGTATCACAAGTTTACAGTGAAGTGATTGTACTTATAAGTACAAACAGTTCTACAAGGAGCACTTGATGGACTGAGTGAGTGCATTTATAGTTTGGATTAAACTGTTTCTGAACCACGAGGTCAGTACAGGAAAGGCTCTGAAGTGTTTGCCATATGGAGGCAGTTCAAATAGACAGTGCGCATGGCTGCGGAAGCATGTGCTTGATGCTGTATACCGTGATTCCACACTCAGATACAGTGATATAAATACTCCGAGGGGTGCAGTGAGAGTAATATGGAAAAAGATGATCTGCTGTGGCAACTCCTAACAGGAGCAGCTGAAAGAAGAAAAAGAAGAAGGTGCAATGAGAGTAACAACACTAAAGCAGCTATGGTATTTGGAATAGTTGGGCCATTCCCTGGACCATTATATTGTTACTGGTTAATTAGAACATTAGAACACTCTAGACAAGAACAGGCCATTCAGCCCAACAAAGCTTGCCAGTCCTATCCACTTATTTCTTCCAAAAAACATCAAGTCAAGTTTTGAAAGTCCCTAACATCGTACTGTCTACCACACCACTTGGTCTCTTATTCCAAGTGTCTATCGTTCTTTGTGTAAAGAAAAACTTCCTAATGTTTGTGCAAAATTTACCCTTAACAAGTTTCCAACTGTGTCCCCGTGTTCTTGATGAACTCATTTTAAAATCACAGTCTTAATCCACTGGACTAATTCATTTCATAATTTAAACACTTCAATCATGTCACCTATTAATCTTCTTTTGCTTAAACTGTAAAGGCTCAGCTCTTTTAATCTTCCCTCATAATTCAACCCCTGTAGCCATGAATCAGCCTAGTCGCTCTTCTCTGGACCTTTTCTAGCGCTGCTATGCCTCACCAGTGCATTATAAAGGTTGATCAGAACCTCCTTGGACTTGAACTCCACACATCAAGGCACTATATAACCTCACAGTTTGTTAGCCTTCTTAATGGCTTCTGAACACTGTCTGGAAGTCGATAGTTTAGAGTCGACTATGACTCCTAAATCCTTCTCATAAGTTTGATTTTCTGAAAGCCCATTGTGTATTGAAACCTAAAATTTTAACTTCCAAGATTCCAAATTATCTGCTAATCCACCTGTCTTGGTATCATCTGCAAACTTAACCAGCTTGTTACTTATATTCCTATCTAAATCATTTATATATATTAAAAATAGCAGCGGCCCTAGCACTGACCCCTGTGGAACACCACTCTTAACATCGGCTAGTTCTGATGAGGTTCCTCACCATCATCCTCTGCTTCCTGTGTCTGAGCCAATTCTGCACCCATCTAAAAACATCACCCTGAACTCCCACTTCTTTTAACTTGATGCCCAACCTCTCATGTGGCACCTTATCAAATGCTTTCTGAAAGTCCAGATAAATAATATCATAAGCTCCACTTTGATCGTATCCTTTTGTTGCCTCCTCATAGAATTCCAACATGTTAGTAAAACACGACCTCCCTCTTCTGAACCCATGCTGACTGTTCAGAATAACTCCTGTCCTTGCCATGTGTTGCTCAATCTTATCCTTAATAATTCCTTCCATTAATTTTCCTGTGATGCTTGTTAAGCTTACTGGCCTATAGTTGCTTGGATCAGCCCTGTCACCCTTTTCATATAATGGGATGATATTTGCCATTTTCCAGTCCTTTGGAATCTCTCCAGTGCACAGTGACTTCCTAAAAATATGTGTCAAGGGTTTATATATGTACTCACTAGCCTCCTTAAGAACACGAGGATAAATATTATCTGGGCCTGGTGATTTGTTTGATTTCATCTTATTTAATCTGAGCAGCACTTCTCCCTCTACAATTTCCAAATCCTTAGTACCTCCTTAGTAGTTGTTTACTCTGAGGTTATCCACTTGCTCACTTGTAAACACCTCAGAGAAATGTAAGTTTAGGGCATCCGCTATTTCATTGTCTGTATCTTTTAATTCCCCTTTACTATTCCTGATGAACTTGACCTCCTCCTTAACTGTTCTTTTACTACTAAAATACTGAAAGAATCTCTTGGGGTCTTCTTTCGCCTTATCTGCTATATTTCTCTCCAACTGTCTTTTAGCCTCCCTGATATCCTTCTTAATGGTTGCCCTCATGTTCTCATACGCTACGATTCACTTTGCTGTCATTAGTCTTATATGCCTTATAAAGCAGTTTTTTCTTTTGCAACTTCTTTTTTAAATCTTTACTAATTTTCTATTAATTCCAAATTTAGGTCTGTATCTGTCCTGCATTACATGTAAAACATTTTTAAACCTGTTCCACTGCTCCTTACTGTCTCCACATTTAAAAGCTTATCCCAGTCTATCCTACTTAGACTTTGTGATCTGCTCAAAATTAGCCCTACCAAAGTTCAACTTAACAATTTTAGTCTTTGCATCTGTACTCTTACAAAATACTGAGAATTGTATTACATTATGGTCACTTGACCCTAGTGGTTCAATCACCTCTACACCCTCAATTCTATCCTGATTATTACAGAATACTAAATCCAGACAGGCTTCACCCCGTGTTGGTGCTTTAACATGCTGTGTTAAAAAACAGTCACTGATTACTTCTAAAAACTTGTGCTCCTCCATCTGCAAGGTTATCCCAGTTAATATTTGGATAATTAAAGTCCCCCATGACTGTAATATCTCCCTGTAAACTTGCCTTTTTGATATTACTAAAAAGATGTGTGTTGAAATTACTGTCTGAATTGGGTGGTCTATAACACACTCCTTTTTCCCTAATATTTTCCAGGCGAAGCCACATGTCCTCACTAAGATGGGGCTCATCATCCAACTGAAGATGACTTACATTTAAACCCTGTTTGGCATAAACAGCAACCCCACCTCCTTTTCTGTTCTGTCTATCCTTCCTAAAAATGTGTATCCCTCTATGTTACACTCATCCCCATCTTTGTTATTTAGCCAGGTTTCCGTTATTGCTATAATATCATAATTATGCTCTGCTACATACAACTCCAACTCACTTACCTTATTTTTGATACTTCTAGCATTAAGGCAAGCTATTTTTAATGTTTGTTTAGAATTTGCATTACTATGCATTTTTATTTCTACACCATTGTTTGTTCTTCCATGTATAGATCTAAATCTGGCCTGTCCTAAACTCCCTGCCCCCATTCCCTAGTTTAAACAATCCTTGACTAGCCTACACATACGCCTCACCAATACATTGGTGCCCATCCAGTTCAGATGTAACCCGTCACGGTGGAAGAGGTCCCATCTCTTCCAAAAGGAGCCCCAATGCCCCATAAACTTATACCCTTCTACCTTGCAATAAGATTTGAGCCACACGTTAAGCCGTCTAATCTCTTCAATCTTACCTGGACTGGCGTGTGGCACAGGCAGAACTTCAGAGAAGACTACCTTGTCAGTTCTGCTCCTCAGCTTGGCACCTAACTCTTTGAATTTGGATCGCAGAACTGACAGACTACCCTTATGTATGTCATTTGTTCCAACGTGGACAATGACAACTGGATCCACCCCCGCTCTGGCCAAGAGCCTATCTAGGTCCCCCACCTTTGCACCCGGAAGGCAACACACCATGCGAGACTCTCTCAATCAGATGCCTTAACCTAATAAACAATATGCGCTTAATTTCAGTGTATATGATAAAGCCACGTCAGGGATGTGGATCTAAAAAAGAAAGGGAAACCACACTGGAACAAAAGCACTGCTTTGATGCTAGAGGCCGGCAGTTTGTAAAACCGAGCGGAGAACTTGCATATGCCAGGGTTTGAGATAGCGTGAAAATGTGCGTGGCTTTATGGCAAGTTTAGTTTTTATACATCATGATGTGAGCATGGAAATGGGCGTACGCAACATTTTTGTGCGTACGCACCGTTTATACATGAGGCCCCAGAACTGCACACAGGACTCCAGATGTGGTCTTACTCAGGTGTTAAGTAGTCTTATGTGATTTATTTAAATCAACATAGATATTCAGCAATTTTAACAATATAGGCTAACATTTTAATTTGATTCATTACTGCACATTGGTTGGGTGATGAAAACTTGGTGCAACATAAACCTTTAAATCCTTAACAGAGGTTGTATCCTGTAGAACACTGTCTCTCATCTTGTATTTATAACTGACTAGCTGTCCCCTGTGGCTGTACCCACGTAGTAGTGAAACAGGACAAACTTTAAAAATCAATAGACATTGACACTGTATCTGATCGTGTTCGGTTCTGATGGGAGAGTATGTGGAAGACGAATGTTTTCTTTGTTCCCTTGTATTAATTCATGTCTGAGAAGTCAGTTTCACAACACCTTGTAAAAGCCTGCTTTGTTTTAGCTAACAGAAAAATATGTGTGCAAAGGACTCAAGGTCTATGCCTTCCACACATGAGTCTGCCTTATCACTTTGTTCCTTAGCTTACATCTAAACGCCATACCAAAAAGGAGCCAAGAAATCAGCTTTTGTAAGGGGCACAAGGATTGTGTATAATAAATGTGTTGACTGTTGCATTTTATAATGATAGCAACTCACACATTCTAGGGGTATAAAACTGGACCCCGCCTAACAGATGGGGTTCAGAAGAGCCTCGACACTTTTATGTATTGATTGTCTGCTTTTCTGAAACCGTTCTCACTGTGCACCTAATTAATGAATAATAAAGTGCTTTATTGTTTCACCTGCTGTCTGGTCTGAAAACTTCGTCCACAAGTATCAAACAGGTATTGCTAGCTAAGAGGAAGCAAGGTACGCTCCAACACGTGGTGAGAAGGAAAAGTCGAACAGTGGCTGGCACGTGAGTGAGGAGGGCCCCACAAAATCCCCCCACTGCTCGGCTTGCAGCATCTCTCTTGGATTCGTGCAAATAAATCGGTACCACAAGCGACCTATGATTCTTAGCGTGATGAGAGATGTTGCAAAATCAACCGGAATGTTCAAGCAAATTATAGAAGAAAACCTGATCTAAATCCATTAAGTAGTTCTCTCGTGAAAAGTGGACAGACAGACAGAGAGATGTTGGACGTTTAAATATATATATATATACATTTGTGTAGATGTTCCTTTTGACCCATATGTAACATCATGCACTTTTCTACTTTAAACTGCTTTAAAGTGCCAATAGAATGCCACTTGGAGCTCTAATTAATGAGGATGGCCATCACTCCTTGTTGTCCATAGCTGGCAGTCACCTATTATTAGACTTCAATGACCTGTTGATGTCCTCCTCGATGTCTGGAGGGCACAACTCTTCGGTAGCACAAACGGCCCTCTTTTTCCATTTACCCCGGACTTTAAGGAATGTCTGCACTTTTACTTTACTAAACTTTGGCCAGCAGTTAACAGCGTCCACTCCATATCATCAGAGTTTGACATCCGGTGCTGGGTGGGTGGAGTTGTCCCCCTTGGTGTCCAGAGGGCACGCTCCTTAACTTTCATAAATGGTGCACCTCAGATGACGGTGCCCTATGTGGCCACCTAAGTTACCTAATGGATTGACTGGCTCAGAATTCTGCAGAAATCCAAATCCAGAAAAAATAATTTTCCAAGAACACCTGAGGAACTTTTCTGAAAATCTCACTCCACCGATGACCTCCCTCCATTCTTCTTTTATCTGTGGTCTTTGTTTGCTGCTGGCTAACCATCTTAAGATCAGGTTTTGTAGGTTATCTCTGATGCCTACAGCTTCTAGTTTCACACTTAATCTTGACTGTGGAGTGTTTCAAAGCCCTTTTGAATGTCTAAGTAGATTATGTTGTATTCTTTGTTTTTTCCATCTATTGCCGTTGCCTACAAAAAACAATCGAAAAAATCTTTGGTAAGATCTTCTTCTCATAAAACCATGCTGGTTTTCACTGAGGTAATTTTCTAATTTTGAGTTGCAGTGAGTTGTTAGACTCGGAATGTTTCCCTAAATCAGCTCATCTTTTGGAAAAATGTGTAGTCATCAATGAGTCTTAAAAAAAGTCTGATTTCGAGAACTGGGTTGTAGAAGGTCAGAGGAGCTTAACATTTCCTTAAAAGGTTCTTGTCAATTGTGTTGATGTCAGAAAACTATGGGCATATTGGTATAACAAAAAAACTACAAACCAGAGTTTGATGATTTTCTCTCCCTTGTGAGATATTTTTAAGATATATGTTATATGATATATTATGAGGAATTTCTGGTGTCAATAAAATCAGATGAAGTAAATGTAATTAGCGCAAACTTTGTTAATTGCTTTTTACATCAACCAAAATGGACTTGAGATACATGGGTTTAATTATTGATTTTTGGGTGGGCCCGTAATCATTGAATATGCTGCTAGATATCATTTGCCTACAATGCTGAGTTGGTTGAATGTCTATTTCTAGGGTTTATTTTACAGTTGTACAGGTGATTTTGACAATTTTTGTTTTCCAGTCCATCATGGAAGATGTTCAGGATGACAATGATTGCCATAATCGATTGGCTTATTCATGAGAGTTTGTTCCCAATGGACAGACTTAATCAGAGTGATTAAGCAGAAGTGCTGAGGCATTCAAAGGAAAGCATAAAAAAAAAAAAAAAAACTTATGGAGAAATCGTGCACGCAAAATTCTATTCATTTTAACCTACCTAGACACAATGCAATATCAAAGAAGGTTTGAGCAAAACCACTGTTGGTTGTTGCTTTGCACTCCCCATAATATCCAGATTTCACTCCCAAAATTAAAACCGAGAGTGAAGGGGAGAAGATTTCATACCTTGGAAAAAAAAAAATCCAGGAAAGAGGCTCTAGACATGGTAACAAAGGAAGAATACTGGAAGTTTTAACAGCAATGGGAAAAGTTCATTGCATCTTAAGGAGAGTATTTTGAAGGTGATTAAATGAGAATTGCTATAATAACGGCTTTTCTTAGCATTTCGGGAATTTTTGGGTCTCTACTCATATATTCCACTGAATAAACATTTCTCTTCAATATACATTTCAGAGTTTTTATTTTTGGTTCCTGCCCAATTAGTTAGCTAGCTTTAAAGTTCAAAAACCAAAGAGTTTCAAACATATCTCACAAGGGAGAGAAAATCATCAGACTCTGGGGCTTGTAGAGATAATTCCCACAATACATTTTTACAAATATAAAATTTCTGGCAAAAAATTGGAAAATATCCAAATGTGCAATAAAACATGAAAAAGGAAGCAGCTAAGTAGGCAATCCAATCCCAACACACAATCCAAGGTCAAAATGCAGAAAAGAGAGCAAACAAATCACAACAAACGAGTAAATCTACAGAAATAGTAACACCTCACAAAGTCAATGATTCACTGCTGTGTCCCTTCTTCTAACTGCAACCTATAGCCAGAGGGAGGGTCAATCAGCAGTGACATCAAGGTGGCCCCACCCACAAAGTATAAGGTGTGTACCACTTTAAAGACACAGTACACATTTAACAAATAATAAACAAAACTAACAGAAATAATATAAAACATAAGTATTCAAACATAAAATCAATACAAGCTGAGGAAAAACCTCTTGCTATAATACAACACTAGTCATAATACAACACTAGTCAAATTCCATTACAGTGAAATTTTCATGACATCGAAGTATTTTTACGTGCAGACCGTTTCCCCATAAGAGGAAAAAAATCTCATTACTACGAAATACATTCAACAGATACTTTCATTAGAACAAAGTGACCTTGAAATGCCTGGATGAGCAGTTTTTCTGTGGTCACAGCTCAGTTGTGCACAACGATCCCCAAACAGAAACGTTGTACATTTTTTTCTCTTTGAACTTTCCTCTTATTGTCTTTTTGCCGTGTTTGTTTTTGGTAGTTTTCAGTGATACAATTTTGCATATTGCTCTTCAACATTTGAAAAATATCCATTGGAATTGAACTCATTGTCACCCTCCTATAGAAATGGCAATTAAGAAAAAACGACAACAGCTCACATTAGAAAAAAAAGACAATATTTTCTCGATTCCAGTAAAAAGAAAAAAAAGACATTGCTGGTGAATTCGAAATTTCACCATCAACACTGCAAACCTTCTTGAAAGACCAACTAAAAATAGAAGAAAAATCTTGTATTGCACACCTTGAGCCTCAGTGGAAATGTATGCAAAGTGCTACATTTGAAGACGCTGAAAAAACAGTTTTCAAGTGGGTCAGTGATGCTCATTCAAGAAACATTCCTATTAGTGGGCCACTCATTCAAGAAAAAGCAAAGTCACTGTTGTGAGTTTTTTAAACTCTTTTTTAACCTCCCCCAACAGGACGACACCGCCGAAAAGCGTCGCGAAGCACGATCATCACGTCTGTGGAAGACAGTTTATCGGTTTATCCTCACAGAGATGCTGAAGCAACTCCGAAAAGATCTCGATGGGTGATTTGGGCATCATTCGCTCCCTGAAAGTGTATTATCCTAAGGGAATGCTGAGAAAAAATCTCATCAGCATAACTTGTAGAGAGGAAGAGATGAAAATTAACGTGAAAGAAGCTATTGAAATGATTGCAAACGCCTGGATGCAAGTTAAAGAAAGCTGTACAGCGACAAATTCATCTCATTTTCATTACAACAAAATATTTTTTAGGTCCCTTGCACTTTGTTGTAATGGAACTTGACCTGTATGAATTTTATCTGTGTTCCATATATGGTTCTATATGGTGGTCCACAAGGCTCTATCCTGGGCCCGCTGCTCTTCTTAATCTACATGCTTCCGTTAGGTCAGATTATCTCAGGTTACAACGTGAGCTACCACAGCTATGCTGATGACACACAGCTGTACTTACCAATAGCACCTGATGACACCGACTCTCTCGATTCACTAACACAATGTCTGACTGGTATTTCTGAATGGATGAATAGTAATTTTCTCAAACTAAATAAAGAGAAAACTGAAATTTTAGTAATTGGCAATAATGGATTCAATGAGGTTATCAGAAATAAACTTGATGCATTAAGATTAAAAGTTAAGACGGAAGTAAAAAGCTTAGGGGTAACTGTTGACTGTAATCTGAATTTTAAATCGCATATTCATCAGATCACTAGGACAGCATTTTTTCACTTAAGAAACATAAGTAAAGTTAGACCTCTTATATCATTGAAAGATGCGGAGAAATAATTCACACTTTTGTTTTCAGTTAACTAGATTACTGTAACGCACTCCTCTCAGGACTACCCAAAAAAGACATAAATCACTTGCAACGAGTGCAGAATAGAGCTGATAGAGTCCTAACTGGGAAAAGAAAATCTGAACACATTTCTCCAGTTTTGATGTCACTACACTGGTTACCTGTGTCATTCAGGATTGACTTTAAAATACTGCTTATGGTTTATAAAGCCTTAAATAATCTGCTCCGTCATATATATCGGAATGTCTGACACCTTATATTCCAAATCGTAACTTTAAATCCTCAAATGAGTGTCTCCTTAGAATTCCAAAAGCTAAACTTAAAAGAAGTGGTGAGGTGGCCTTCTGCTGCTATACACCTAAAATCTGGAATAGCCTGCCAATAGGAATTCACCAGGCTGATACAGTAGAGCAGTTTAAATATCTGCTAAAAACACATTACTTTAACATGGCTTTCTCCTAACTTCAATTTAACTTAATACTGATACTCTGTATGTTCAATTCATCATAACAACTATTCATAGTGGCTCTAAAATCCGTACTGACCCCAACTCTCTCTTCTGTTTCTTTTTCCGGTTTCTTTGAGGTGGCGGCCTGCGCCACCACCACCTACTCAAAGCATCCTGATGCACCAAAAATGATGGATGGATTATAAGACAGAAGTCTACGTGACCATCATCATCATCAAGTCTTACCATGAGAACCCTAAATACAAAGAGGACTGTTTCATTTATGTGAGGTAGATTGCCCAGAGGGGACTGGGTGGTCTCATGGTCCGGAATTCCTGCAGATTTTTTTTTTTTTTTCTGTCCACGCTGGCCATCGGACCTTACTTATTCTATGTTAATTAATGTTGACTTATTTTTATTTTTTATTGTGTCTTCTATTTTTCTATTCTTCATTTTGTAAAGCACTTTGAGATACATTTTTTTGTATGAAAATGTGCTATATAAATAAATGTTGTTGTTGTGTTATTATGATTTGTCTGGTGTTCAGTACTGCCTTACTTTAACCTGTCTTGTCTCTATTTGTTTGTTTTATTTCTTTTTGTCTATTATTAGATGCAACAGAAAAGGTAAATTTCATGTTTTCTTGTGTAAACATCACTAAATAACGAAACCTTGAGAGTGGGAGGAAACCCACACAGGCAACCGAAATAACATGCAAACTCCACTTGGGGAGGACTCAGTATGTTAACCTTGATGTCCTTACTATTGGCAGCAGTACCACCACTGCACCACCCTAAGCAAAAGCAGAAAGCCATTGATCCTCTTAAACCTGCTTATTAGAAGGCAACCTGTTACCAACAGAATAGTGAGGAAGTGGAGCCTGGAGGCTGAAATGGCTCAGAATGACAGACTGGGAAATGATCTGTGAGTCACATGGGGATGATATTGAGGGACTCTGTCACTGAATCACAGATTATTCTGACCTTCTGTGTTAACACAGTGCTACCCACTAAGACAGTGTCAAGCCAAAGATTACTAATTGTTGTGGGTGTATTAATTAATTAATCTGGGGACAAATAAAGTTCTGTCTATTAATAAAGTTCTATTCATTTCACCCTAAAGACGTGCAAATTAAACTCTAAACTGGCCAGGCAGTTTCTATTTTGGGCAGCTCCAAAGGGCGAAGGGCACAATTGATGGGCACATTCTGATGGGTAACCGTGCCTAAAACTCTGAAGAGAATTCCACCTAATTTAAGCTAATTAACCCATTTAGCTAAAATAGGCAATTAAGAAAAATGTATGGTTAAAGGGAAATTTATTGAAAAGAAAGGATAGAATAATTAACATTAATATACATTGTTAACAAAATTAAGGAGCTCCAAATTAGGCAAAATTAGCAGAATAATGTAGATGCTTAAAAAGAAAATGAGACGAAAATAACATGACAAATTTAAGAAATAAGCTTCAGTGGAACTTAAGACTAATAGCTGAGGACTCTAAAGGCAAGCCAATAATGAAAAAGAAATTTAAATTGCTTTACAAAAAAAAAAAAATGCCTGAAACACTAAACTTGATTAGAGTAGTTAGTAAGGGAATTTAAAGAAAGAAACCTTTTAGACGGAAAAAGTAAAAGACATAAGAGACAAAAAAAAAAATAAAAATTAAAGAGCTACATGCACAAGATCAGTCCAAAAAGAAACCAAACTTCTTATTAAGAAACCAAAAAATCTTATTATGCCCACCACTTAGTCAGACTTGTCAGAGTCCTTCAAAGTATTCCCAATCCTCTACCTATACACTGCTCACAACATGTTTTCTATTTCTGGAACAATAGATCCTGTAGCAAAACCTCTTTTGTTTTTTTTTATTTAACTGTTTTAGGGCGGATGTCGACTTTTGTCGACAGGAGGGGTTGAGGGCGCGTGTCGACTAAAGTCGAAATCCAGGGATCGAGGGCGATAATCAGCTGTTAATGGCGACAAATCTCACTGTCACGTCACAGACATTCCCTCTGTGCTTGGAGGAATGCTAGACTCGTTGACTCGGCAACTAATCCTAGCGTGTGCGTGAGTTTCGAAATGTAAACAATGGCAAGATGGCATCGACATGTGACAAAGGAGCGAAGTGAGTTCAGAAAAGTAAACACTCAGCAGACAATGTTTTGCGCATTATCGCGGAGTCGGACTCTGATTTTTCAGAATCGGATTTTATTGACAGTGATCAGGAGATTGAGTAAGAGATCGAGAAGCCGACATCAGCTGATCAAACACCAGCCGATGCCACACCAGCGGATTTGCTGCCAGTTGAGCGCTTCGCGCAGCCGATGCATCTACGGCAAGGTTCGCGTGGGATAAATACACAGACATTGATCCGTTGAGAGCCGATCTGGGTACTGGACTTCAAAAGACAGCATGGCTTGCTGTTGGACACGACAGATCACCAGCTGCTGTACTTCAGGCTGCTCTCTCCTGATGCTGCTTTTCAGCTACCATCAGACGAGATAAACAGGTAGGCAGAGAAATTTTTTGAATCGCAGGCTGCGTTTGCATCGCATTCTCGTTTTTCAAACTGTAAACCCACAACAAAAGACGAGATGAAGCGTGCTGTGGTATTACAAATAGAGATGGGACAGAACTGGTGATATAACTTCAGGGAGCATTGGTCCAAACGTGCTTTGTCCCCTGGTGGCTTTGGACAGGTTATGCAGCATGGTGATAGGTACGTGCTGCTGCAAAGTTTTATTCACTTCTGTAATAAACAGAAGCAAATCCCATGGGGTGAGCCAGGCTATAATGCCATGCATAAAGTTCATAAAGTTTCAGAAGATGAAAAGAGGTGACAATACGGTTTTCATGCGGGCAGAAAACTTGGTGGCAGTGGAATGGCACGATGGCAAAAGGGTGACTTGTCTCTCTACAGTACACACTAATAGTATATGTGAGAAAGTGCAGCAACAGACAATTGAAAAGTAGGCACCAAAGCAACACGTATTGTAAGCAGTGCAATGTGGCAATGACTGAAATTGGCTGCTTTGAGCGACATCAGACTGCGCAGGACTTTGCTGTGTAAAATGATTGTGATATGAGTGTGAAATCATAGAGTATGCAGGCTCATACAACATGCAAGACAGGAACATTTGTCAAAAGTAAATATCTTTTGTTGATTTGATATGTTAAACAATTGCTTTGTGTTCTTTTTTAAAAAATGTTAGTTTTTGGAAAAATATTCAGCCCTGGGAGATAAGAAACAAAAAAAAAAATTAGCCCTAAAAGAGTTAACATCAGCAACCTTTCAAGTGAATTTCATTTTCAGTAACAAAATGAAAACAATTCAGACGTGAGCGTCAGTAGGCTTTGTGAAACTAGTTACCCAAACTATTCTATAACATTTCAGTAATTATTTACTGCTTGTCACACACGGGTGACTAGGAGGGGGCTGAGTGGACCAAGTGGAGGTAATTACCCGCCAGGCCAGGGGGTGTCGGGGTACACTAAACCTACCTCTGTTATCTCTACAGGCTAAATATGGGAAAACCTGCCTGATTCAACATCACTTCCGGTTAAAGCGCCCAGAATGACATCACTTTGGGTTCTGGCCAGATGACATCACTTTCGCCTTTCGGCTTATAAAGCCTCCATCTTTTCTCAACTATTCAGTTCAGTTCAGGACTCAAAACAGTGCACATGAGTGATACTTCAAAACCCTTTTGCAGCCGGGGACAGTATATGGGTGGCTGCTCCAAACCTTTTTCTGTGTTTCAAGGCTGTTCGTTTCACACACTCTGATGCTGATCTTTCTGATCATAAAATAGGTCATTACAATAGCAACTGACAAGAAGAATGAATAATTAATTGTAGAATTACAGTATTAGTGGGTTCCTCCGGGGTGCCTCTTTCTCTTGCATGATTTTGCTTAAAAACTAATCAGCACATCGTCATCTCATAACAGGCTTAAGTTTCGAGTTTGGTATTTTTCCGTCCAGCCATTTTTAGCTCTGGACCATCCTTGAAGAAACACACACACAGGCACACACCTATCATTGAGATATCAATGTTTTCGGAATCAGGGCACTATAAAATGCTGAGACACATCGAAAACCATTTTTCATGAATCTAAAGCTGTTGCTCCTCCCCCATAGATAATAGGTTGGAGGGGGAGGTGCTTTGACAATAAATCACTAGATAAGGAGCGAGCTGGTGCAATGACATTTTAGAGTTCTTTCATCTCTTGAACGCTTCATGATGTTCATTTAAAACTGACTGTCGAGTGTCTGACCACAGGAAACAAACTCATGAGGAACAATGACTGAAAAAGTCAGATGTAGACCCACACGTACTTAATAATTATAGGCCTATTTCAAATTTACCCTTTCTCTCTACAATACTAGAAAAAATAGTCACCAATCAGCTTCACTCACACCTTACACATTACCATTTATTTGAGAAATTCCAGTCTGATTTCCATATTGGTCATAGTACAGAAATGGCACTAACGTGGGTTGTAAATAACATTCTGATATCCTCTGATGAAGGAAACTCCACTGTAATTATGTTGTTAGACTTAAGTGCAGCATTTGACACCATTGACCATTCGATTTTACTGCACAGGCTAGAAAATATCTTACAGGCCCCGTGCTCGCTTGGTTTATTTATCAAATCTATTCCAATATGTACAAAATTGTGCTGACAGGACTCCATCATTGCACACAGAAGTTCAATATGGTGTCCCGCAGGGCTCAGTACTCTGACCTTTACTGTTTTCACTTTACAGGCTTCCACTGGGATCTCTCATTAGGAAACATCATGTTAATTTTCACTCGTACGCAGATGACACCCAGTTATACCTTTCATTTGGATCAAATGAAGCTTCTCCGATGTTGTCTTTAATTAGTTGTGTTAGTGAATTAAAGGAGTGGATGGATGAGAGCTACTTGTCTTTAAACACAAATAAAACAGAGATGTTATTTGTTGGAGGGAATGACGCTGATCACAACAATATTTTGTCATCATTTAACTCAGTTGGAATCACCATTAATTTTACTGAATCAGCCCTCAATCTAGGAGTTATCTTTGACTCTAGCATGTCATTTAAAACGCACATTACAAAGTTGTCCAAATCGTGTTTCTTCCATCTTAAAAATGTTGGGAAATTAAGGTGCTTTCTAAATAAACAGGATTCTGAGAAATTAATTCATGCATTTATTTCTAGTAGGATTGACTACTGCGATGCGATGTTCACTAGATGTTCAAATTGTTCTTTATACAGCCTACAGTTAATCCAAAATGCTGCTGCAAGACTTATTACAAGAACAAGAAAATACGAATACACATCACTCCAGTTCTTCAATCCTTACACTGGCTCCCAGTTAAGTTTAGGGTAGTTTTCAAAACCCTCCTTTTAACATATAAAAAATTAAATGGCCGAGGTCCAGCTTACTTATCTGAACTTATCATGACTTACAAACCTGAGCGCACATTAAGATCTCAAGATGCCAGTCTGCTTAGGATTCCAAGGATTAAAAAAATAACAGTGGTAGGTCGAGCTTTTAGTTACAGGGCCCCTAAACTGTGGAGTGGTCTGCCTGCTTCTATAAGAGATGCCCCTTTGGTCTCAGCTTTTAAAACCCAGCTGAAGACTCACTACTTCAGTTTAGCACACCCTGACTAGAGCTGCCGATTAACTGTACAGACTGCATCTCTGTTGTTAGTCATTAGCACTAAAACATAAGTAACATGATAGTTTGAATTTGTTACTAACCCTCACCTATTCTGTTTCTCTTCTCGGTACTCAAATGTGGCACTTGGTGCCATGGCCCACCTGCCAAGTTGTTTTGCCTTCCTAAGGTAAAGTCATCCCAGATGGAGGATCGCAGGAATCATCGGGCAGAGGGGTCCTTTCATCAGATTGGCTAGCCCAGCGCTGTTTCAGCTTTGGAATGGACAATAGGGCGATGCAACTTGATGGCTGAGGTCTCCAGGATTCTCAACAAATCCAAATCATATTATGTGATATCATCTACTATTAAATTCTAGTCCGTACTTGTAAAGATTTTATTTTGATACTGTATTGAGGATTTGTTCTGATCTGTGTATTGTATTGTATTGTATTGACACCCACTGCACACCCAACCTACCTGGAAAGGGGTCTCTCTTTGAAATGCTTTTCCCAAGGTTTCAACCATTTTTTTTCTGCAAGGAATTTTTGGGAGTTTTTTCTTGTCTTCTTAGAGAGTCAAAACTGGGGGGCTGTCAAGAGGCAGGGCCTGTTAAAACCCTTTGCAGTACTTCTTGTGTGATTACTATTTGCATTACTATTTGAACATCAAACAGAAAATTGTGATTATCTCAAAAACCAATCATTTTTCAAAACATTGATGGATTAAAGGCCAGACGTCCACATGACCGTCATCAAGTTCTTCCATGTTAACCCTGAATACCATGAGGACTGATTGTGAGGTCATTTATGTTACGTAGAATGCCTAGAGGGGGCTGGGTGGTCTCATGGCCTCGGAACCCCTGCAGATTTTGATTTATTTTTCTCTCCAGCTGTCTGTTTTTTTTTTTGTTTGTTTGTTTTTTCTGTCCTCCCTGGCCATCAGACCTTACTTTTCTTCTATGTTAATTAGTGTTCCTGAATTCTTTTTTCTTATTTATTTTGTCTTCTTTCTCTTTCTTCATTATGTAAAGCACTTTGAGCACACCAATTGTATGAAAATGTGCCCTTCGAAATAAATGTTGTTGAAAAAATGCAGAGACAAAAACTCTTCACTAAAAGACATACGACAGCTTATTTGAACTCTAAGCACATGACGGAAAATATTCTCTGTACTGCTGATGAGACAAAAATTGAACTGTTTTGGTAAAACTCTAAGCACTATTACTGGCAAAGACCAGACTTGTCATTTACCAAATACCATCCCTACAGTGAAGAATGGTGGTGGCTGCATCATGCTAGTGAGGTGGTTCTTCATTGCAGGGACAAAGATGAAGGTCAGAACTGAAGGAATGATGAATGCATGTCAGATACATTCAGATGTGTTCCTGGCCTTGCTAGGAACAGCTGTCCAACCTGATGCATCGGCTCCAGTTCCGACTCAAAAGGACACAAAGTCTTCTTCGTCAAGGGGGAAAAGCGGCCAGGAAGCAGTGGCCGGAGCAGAAGTCTGGGGGAAGAGAGACAGGAGAGTGGGAACACAGGATGGCCATGGCTTGGTCTTTTAAATGTTCAAAGCCCCGTGCGAGGAGCAAGTCGCGTGGCAAGCCAGTAAGCCTGCAGCTAATCCCGCTAAGAGGAGCTGTAAGATTGTGTTTATTACCCATTGAAAAACTGTTTAAGAAGGTGGTTTCTGAAAGGAGGCCACATTCCCCTGCAGCAGTTGTCACAAGGTCCTTGAGAAAAACCAGCACCAGAGTCCATAAAAATTGTCCTTGGCATTTAGTCTACAATATTCTCACTGTCCTTCTGCCCATCCACACGTGGCTGCATTTAGGGAGGTTGGCTACAGTCCCATGGACCTACCACTTCTTCAGAATATTTACAACTGTTGTCATAAGGACTTCAAGCTGCTTGGAGATGATGGTCTTCTAGCCTTTACCTTTAACATGCTGGTCTCTCATGTACTTTCTCATCTCCTCAAACAACTCTATCTTCCTTTGCTTTCTCTGGTCCATGTTCAGCAAATTGCAGAGTGACGTCTTAATTGGCTGAATGACTGATTGCATTATTGGACACATGTATGATATGAATTCAGGAAAATAGCCAGTTTGAAAAATGACTCAAATCCAGTTATTCAGGATCTTTTCTAGGGGTCCCGACAAATGTGCCCAAGCCATTTTAGAAGATTTGTGTAGAATAAGCAACAATTGATCTCTTGTCACACTATATAACTAATAGATAGAAACAAAAGGCATTATATAATAGACATATAGATAGATAGAACACACTGATTTATTGTCTTTTATTCTGTTTAATGCTTTATATATCCAATATTTACCTGTTTTTAGTGTTCTATGGTTATTATTTGTATCTCATGTTTCATTTACCCTGCTGTTCTTTATGAAAGTGATTGAAGTGCCTTGAACATAGGAAAGGTTCTATACTAACTGTATTATTGTTATTATTATTATTATTATTATTAGTAGTAGTAGTAGTAGTAGTTGTAGTAACAGTTTTCCTGTCTGGCATTACAATAAGTGGCAAATGTAATGTTAAGATTACCAAGCTAACTGGCCACTGTCTCCTTGCTGAGAATTCATCGAATGTACAGTACAGTATAAATACAAGCAGTTTTTATCCAAATTAACTCCTTGGCACCACCATCTGTTATACTGGGGCTTCATTCCCCCAGTTAGTGGTGGTCTTTTGTCATTGGCAATTTTGCCACGAGGCACTTCCAGAGGTGACTACTTTACTACATTATCACATTTAGCCTGCAGTTTCGGTTCCTAATGGACCTTCTGTTGAAGTTTCCTTGTTTTGTCGATGAAGTCATTTGATTCCATCTCAATCTTCTTTATAATGAGCAGCCAGTGATCATTTGTGCTTTTCCTCTTTGATTTCAGCTGTGGGATTTGCTTGTTGCTAAGCTATTCTGAGGCCCACCACCACTGCACTGGGAGCGAAACCTCACATTCACAGGTTAACGCTTTATTTTCACAGATTTTGGAAGAAGTGTTGAATCATCCTCTGCCAATATTCACGTCTACTGCTAATGCTAAAAATGGAGGATAATAATTCTGTGATTCTAGCTGAGGGCTGAAGCTATATTGAGGTTTGATGGCTTGATTAGAAGAAAATGTGTCTGTATATAATGACAGGAGGCTTCTTTTTAATTTTCTTCCTGACCCCGCGTCCTGTTGTAACTCCTGAATGATGTGCATTTCTTCAGCTTCATTACTGTAGAAAGAGATAAGTAGAAAAAGAATTTAAAATCAATTTGTAAATACATAAAATGGTCATATCATTTCTCGTGTACTTTTCAGCATAGAGTGACATGGCACATGCTTTGAGGGCAGCCTTTTGTTTTGCCGCCTAAGGGCTTCTCCTCAATGTGGCCTCCATGAATCATTCATGTTCACTTATTCCAAGGTGAAAAGGCTAACTCAGCAACATTAGGTGCATCAGTTAAATGCTTTTACATTCATTTTTTTAATTGTTCTAATATTTTACTGTCTTCCTGGAAAAGTTATTAATAATAATAATAATAATAATAATAATAATCAGGTCAGGTCAGGTTGGGGAGCATGCACTGGTACAGCATGTTGCTGCACCCACCACATGACGAAACAACTCGGGTTCTTGGTTGGCAACCCCCAGGCAGACACGCGGTCCTGTCCCAACCTATGGCAATGACTCTCTATCTGCTGCAGCCAGGTGTTACGTGGGCATCCTCTTGGCCTGGTTAGGCCACTCGGGTCCTCAACAATGAGGATCCTGTGAGCCAGATCACTCTCAGGGAATCGTTCCTCATGGCGATGAGGAAGGTTTCTTCCATTTTTCCCTACAAGGGTTTTTTTTTTGGAAGTTTTTCCTAGTCTTCTTAGAGAGTCAAGGCTGAGAGGGTGTCAAGAGGCAGGGCCTGTTAAAGCCCATTGCGACACTTCTTGTGTGATTTTGGGCTATACAAAAATAAATTGTATTGTATTGTATTGTAACTGACGCTCCTTCACAATGCAGGTTATGTGCCTCATTCAGGACTCCATGAACAGCACGAAGTCAAACCAGCGGTACCCCAAAGATTCTCTGAAGAGACACTGTAACTATGGAGTCCAGTCTTTGTATCAGGTCACTGCATAGTGTCCATGTCTCGTAAACATATAGCAAAGATATATCGGGAACACCTCACACCCCTTGCCAACAACATTAGAAGGTGACTTGATAGCATTATACTGTAGATGATGTCTAAGGAACTCTCTTTAGACCAGGTCAGGTCAGGTTAGGTTGGGGAGCATGCACTGGTACCATCAAATAACAAAACAGCTTGGGATCCTGACTGGCGACTCCTCAAGGAAGATATGCTGTCCAATCCCACCCTTCAGAAATGACCCTCTATCTACCTCAGGCAGGTGTTACGTGGGCATCTCCTTGGCCTGGTCTCGCCACTTGGGTTCTCAACAATGAGGACCCTGTGAGACAGATCACCCTCAAAGAAACTGTGCAACATGGCCATAATGCCGAAACTGACGCTCCCTCACAATGCAGGTAATGTGCCTCATTCGGGAGTCCATGAGCAACACAAAGTCAAACCAGCAGGACGCAAGGATTCTCTGAAGAGAAACACATGAAGAAGTCCAATCTTCATCTCAGGTCACTGGATAGCGTCCATGTCTCGCAAACAGGAAGCACCAGGACTCTAAAGACTTGGACCTTTGTCCATTTGCATAGATATCGGGAGAGCACCACACACCTCTTTCCAGTGACTTAATGACCACTCATGCTCTCCCAATCCATCTATTGACTTCATAGGAAGAGTCACCAGAGACATGAATGTCACTGCTGAGGTAAGTAAACTTCTAATAATAATAATAGTAATTGTAATTTGCAAGTTGTTTAGGTCATGTTAAGTTGATAGAAATATTTTTTTAGTTATTTCAAACGTTTGCCTATAAATTAGTGCTTGGCATATGGGGGTCCTTACAACCCCCACAAGCTGAATTGAATTGGTATATTCTAACTTTTACTTGTCCTTCTGACCACAGATTAGTCTCACTTAGTGAACTGCCTTGCTGTATGTAAGGCATGGAGGGCACACATTTTCAAACCGGGCCTTAACGTGCTCAGTTGTATGAGCAGAGCAGTACGCTTAGAACATACTGAATGTGAAGCAAAGCAGAGAGAAATAACTCATCATTAAGTATAGAAACAATTGAAGTTTAACAAGAAGAAATGTTTTTCATTTTTTTGTCTTTAATTTTACAGTACACGAATTTTCTTTTCTATTTTCAATTTTTTTTTATTTTATTAAAATCAAATAATATTCCATACAAATAACTCTAGTTTTACGAAAAAAAAAAAAAAAAAGCAGGTTAGAAACAACTCAACCCCTACCCCTGAGAAATACAGCTAGGCCAGCAGTATAAAACTTTATGCTAGTAAAGATAAGTAAATAGATCTATACTAATAAAAGGCAAAGCCCTCGCTCACTAACTCACTCTCCAACTTCCCATGTAGATAGAAGGCTGAAATTTGGCAGGCTTATTCCTTACAGCTTACTTACAACAGTTAAGCAGGTTTCATTTCGAAATTCTACACGTAACAGTCATAACGGTCGACAACTTCCGCCATGTTGAACTTTCTTATTTATGGCCCCATCTTCACGAAATTTGGTAAGGGCCGGTTTCCCTGCGCTAACCGAAACTGATGTACATACTTATTTCGATGGTATGACACCAATGTCGGCCGCCATATTGAACTTTCCAACGTCACTAATTCTCCAACTTCCCATGTAGGTAGAAGGCTGAAATTTGGCAGGCTCATTCCTTACAGCTTACTTAAAAAGTTAAGCAGGTTTCATTTAGAAATTCTACGCGTAACGGTCATAACGGTCAACAACGTCTGCCATGTTGAACTTTCTTATTTATGGCCCCATCTTCACGAAATTTGGTAGGCGGGTTCCCTGTGCTAACCAAAGCTGATGTATGTACTTATTTCAGTGGTATGATGCCACTGTCGGTCACCATATTGAAGTTTCCAATGTCACTAATTCTCCAACTTCCTGTGTAGGTAGAAGGCTGAAATTTGTCAGGCTCATTCCTTACAGCTTACTTATAAAAGTTAAGCAGGTTTCATTTCGAAATTCTAGGCATAATGGTCATAACGGTTGACAACGTCCACCATGTTGAACATTCTTATTTATGGCCCCATCTTCAGGAAATTTGGTGGAAGCGGCTTCCCTGCGCTAACTGAAACCAATGTACGTACTTATTTCAGTGGTATGATGCCACTGTCGGCCACCTTATTGAACTTTTCAACGGTCTTTGTTACTTATGGGCCCATCTTCAAGAAATTTGGTACGCGGGTTCCCAACGATAACTGATTCCTACTTACGTACACATATACGTCCATAGCCTGCAGCTCGGTCGCCGTGTGAGGAGGTGTTGGGTCCCCCATCCCAACGCCTCCCACGTTGTTGGCTGCCTGCCTATATAAGGCTGTCCGTTGCTCCGGTCTCTACATTCCCTTCCTTGCTACGCCACGGGATTCACGTCTCTGCTGATAACTACAGCCTTTTAATTTAATCCACGGCTTCTCTGCTGTTTTATTGTTCATTTATTACGATTATAGTTATTGTTTAGGTATTTTAGACTTACTTTACATTGCTTAGGTACCCATTTCCTTTATCATTCCAACCGTACCCCCATTAGCATGTCTATCGAGATGATCACCATCGATCAAAGAACTGTCACTTACCAAGTGGTTTCCATGCCCGGAGATGGCACCTACCTTTTCCATTCTCTGTGTTACATATTGCGCGGCCATATCAGGCTCACTCTTGATATCCATTGTGTCTTATGTATTGAATGACTGGGACAGGTTCAAGGTGTGGACTGATGACGGTACAGGAGATAATTAGACTACACAGGAGCACTAGAAGAGTGAAATGCTTAAGCCCTTCACCTCTGGTTCTGCATGTGTATTGATGGCTGCCGCTGAATTGTTCGGTTGTTGCTTTCAAGTGTACTGAAATGGCCAAATATTTTACACCTTTCGACAACCGCCAATGCCTCTTAAACATCTTAGATTCACAGGTGACGATTTCAGTAGTGGACACTTTGATGTTTATGAATGTTTCAAGTCTCAAAAGCTGGATGTGAAGTTATCGATGAAACCGGTTGTGTGCTTACAACGCTTGACAGATGCCGAATGTCACTTCAACACAAGTCCTACAAATACTATCATAATTGAAACAAACCATGAAACTCAAACCCATTATGACGGCAGCAATCCAAGCTGTGAGATTTGAAACAAGATTACTGTTCACATGGCCAACTGTATGTTACAATGCTCAAGAGTAAGCTCAGCACACAGCTTGGTCATATTACAACTGGAGGGCCGAACTCACAATGTGGTATACAAAGAGATGCTTAACAAATAATTATTGGTATATTTTCCCACAGTTTAAAAAGGTTTAATTTTCTTCTTAATAAAAATTTTAAGGCAGTACTTCACCACTGTGAAGCGCGGGTATTTTGCTAGTAAATTAATAAATGAATAAAGATAAATGGAGTAAAAGAGGGGAGAGAGAACCTGCTTCCTCAACTTAAATGCTTATTGTAAAATTTTATTGATTAGATCCTGCCAGGTTTTGAAAAAAATTTTCGCAGATCCTCTAAGTGCAAATTAGATTTTTTTCCAATTTCAAATAGTATATAACATCAGTTACCCACTGACATAAAAGAGGAGAGTTAGGATTCTTCCAGTTAAGCAAGATAAGTCTCCGTGCCAGTAGTGTAGTAAAGGCAATTACAGTTTGTTTGTCCTTCTCCACTTTAAGGCCCTCTGTGAGCCCACCAAACACAACTGTTAGTGTGTTAGGAGGGATTGTGACCCCAAGACTGTCTGATAGGCATTTAAAGATTTTGGTCCAGAATAATGTTAATTTGGTGCAGGCCCAGAACATGTGACCCAGTGAGGCTGGAGCTTGATTGCAGCATTCCCAAGTTGGCTCTTGCCCTCAAAACATTTTGGACAATTTTAAGCGAGACAGATGTGCTCGATATATAATTTTGAGTTGAATAATTGTATGCTTTGGGCATATGGAGCTCAAGTGAATTATTTGCATTGCTACCTTCCACTCCTTTTCTGAGATGTTAAGTGAGAGATCTTTTTCCCACTGTACTCTGGGATCTTTGAAAGGGAGGGACTGTAAAATGTTTTTATAAGTTACGGAGATGCTGTCAGAGTCCTCGAGACTGGTCAATATTTTTTCCGGTATAGAGGTAGATGGGCAGGTTCTGTTTAAAACAGTTTCTAATTTGAAGGTAGTGAAAGAAACGTGTTGCTGGAGAGTTAAATTAAGAGTGTAATTGTTAGTAGGATGTGAAGAAGTTGTCTATGTGCAGATCTCTAAGTGATTTAATCCCAGATGTTTTCCACACATTAAAAACTGCGTACGTTTGAGAGGGTTGAAAAAGGTGGTTCTTGTGCCACCGATAAAAGCTTCTCTATCTTAAAATGCTTCCTACATTGGTTCCATATTATGAGTGAGTGAAGCACAATTCGATTGTTAGTATATTGGCAATTACTTGTACTTATTGGCGTACAAAGCAAGGAATTTAAAGAAGTACTGCAGGATTTTATTTCTATTGCAGACCAAGCCTGTGTCTGTTCATCTATTTGTGTCCATGACCCGGTTTTTGTAGCTTGTATATTCATTCAGTAATAAAACTGAAAGTTAGGTAGAGCCATGCCACCTTCTGCCTTAGGTCTTTGTAGGGTCGCTCTTTGGAAAACTGGAGGTTTTGAATTCCAAATAAATGAGGTTATGATTGAATCTAATTTCTTAAAAAATAATCTGTTGATGTATATTGGCATGTTTTGAAATAAAAAGAGAAGCTTAGGAAGGATATTCATCTTAACAACATTAATTCTTCCAGGTAGAGTGAGATGAAGTGATGACCATCTATGCAAATCTTGCTTAATTTTTTCCATACAGATGGCAAAATTTTGTTGATAGAGAGCTTTATGTCTACTTGCGATGTTTACCCCTCGGCATTTAAACTGATCTGTGATGATATAAGGGAAAGGTGTCGATTTTCATTTTGTGAATTTTCACTAAACATTTTTAAAACCAACCTCTTTTGGACTGAGAGATTTCTTTTAGTATGCGTTTGACCTTACTTACCAGCAGCTACATAATAATAATACATTTTATGTATATAGCACCTTTCCCATGCACAAAGTTGCACAAATACATAGTTGGGTAGTTCAGAAATATCACAACAAGAGAATTTCTACTTTAAAAAATCAGGTTTTATTAATTTAATGGCATGTAAGGAAATCATCAAACCTCACTAGTTCGTCCTAATTCCCACCTCTACAATCAACAAACAAACCGCATAAATTAAAAAGTAGGATTAAATTATAAAGGTACAGACAGTAAATATGCAGTAGATATTACATTTAATTGGCTAAAAGTTTTCAGTATTAGTGTATCAGTGAGAGGAAGTGCAGCGATTTTCATAATGGCACTCAAACTGTGGTCTTCCCAAAAGAAAGTCTATTATCCAGGACACCACCGGCTAACCCACCTGCATATTTCTGAGCTGACCCCTTAACAAGGATGGCTGGATGGTACTGAAGGCACTGAGGGAATCCTCACAGTACTGGCAGCTTCATCCAGCCTTGTAGAGCAGATATTATAATTGATTCCTACACTAGAAACCTTTGTCTTTGATAGGCAAACTGCAGTGTGTCCAGGTGGTCTACCATAAGAGAATTCATCTAGTCCAGAACCAGCCTGTCAAAGGTCTTCATGATGTGAGACGTTCTCATCCACAGCACCAAGAAGACAATCAATGAGAGCAACTGAGCCCACCTCTTCCAGTTAGAGTCCTATGAAAACTGGACATTCTTAGAAGAAGGTGTCTCATTTGACCTGAATTGACCATAGGAAGACAGACCTGCTCAACTGAGCCATATTGAGTTTAGAAGCTGATCGAAGGCAATGACCGCTTATTGTTTGTGTCTGTTTGTGCCTTTTGCTCCTATTACTTTTGGTATTTGCCAGCAATGGATTAACTGAGCCCACCTCTTCCAGTTAGAGTCCTATGAAAACTGAACATTCCTAGAAGAAGGTGTCTCATTTGGCCTGAATTGACCATAGGAAGAAAGACCTGCTCTACTGAGCCATATTGAGTTAAGAAGCTGACCCAAGGCACCGGTCGTCTATTATTTGTGTTCTTTAGTGCCATCATGCACCTGTTTCTTTTACTATTTGCAGTCATCCGTTTAAATGGGGTGACCCAGTTTGCACCTTATCAATGATTTGAATTCTTCCAGTGCCATCCCTCGTCCACCCAGCCTCCTTATTTGCAAAAAGAATGTAAAAAATATCAAAAGACTTTGAAAAGACATTAAAGATGGACAAAGTGAGACTAAAAGAGCCATGACACATTGTCACATGCAAGTGAATTAGAAGCGCCCACGTGGCATTATGTAGGTAAGGACACAGGTGCCACCATCAGAAGTGACGCAATTGCTAACAGCTGTCACATATGCGCAGTGGAGGATCACCTTCTGGGTTTATCAGGTCTACTGTATGTAATAACATTCTGGCGCAAGAGGGGGCGCTGTCACTAATGGTATCATCTCTTTTCTCATCCACAACACCACAAAGATGACCAATGAGAGGAACCAAGCCAGACCCTTCCAGTCAGAATCCTTTAAAAAAAAAAAAAACTGGACATCACCAGAAAGAGGCATCTCATTTGGACCTCAGCATACCGCAGAACAGAGGCCCCGCAAGGCAGACCCACTCTACTGAGCCATATTGAATTAAGAAGCTGACCCAAGGCAATGACTGCTAATTATTTGTGTTCATTTGTGCCATTTGCTCCTATTTATTTTGGTATTGCCAGCAATGGATTTACTGAGCCCACCCCTTCCAGTTAGAGTCCTATGAAAACTGAACATTCCTAGAAGGAGGCGTCTCATTTGATCTGAGTTGACCATAGGATGGCGATCCCACCAAGACAGATTTGTTCTACTGAGCCCCACTGAACCCAAGGAAATGACTGTCTATTACTTGTGTTTTTTGTGCCATTTGCTCCTATGTCTTTTGCTATTTGCCAGCATTGGATTAAAAATTCTTTAGACCGCTCCGGTGTATTCCATCATACACACAGCCTCTCTTTTGTGCACCAATGAGGGCTGCTGACATCATTACTAGCTTGTGTAACAGGGTTTATTTGGTTTTCTGTGTTATATTTGTACTTTGGGGTTTGTTGTCCTTTTCTATTCCCCCAGAATTATTATCATATTTTCATATAGTATTTACATAATGTTAGGTAGGAACCAATCATTGGCAGAGCATGTGTCTGTCGACTGGGGTGTATTTATGGGTACTCGTGTCCTTATTTCAGCAGCCATGTATTTGGCTTGCTAGAGGTAGGATGGGTTAGTGGAGCTCCGTTTATTTATTTATTCATTTTTTGTTTAAAAATCTTATACTGTATATATATATAAATATATATATATATATATATATATATATATATATATATATATATATATATATATATATATATATATATAGTAATAATCAGACAAACAAGTCATAAAGGTTTGGGTTTTTTTAGTCCCCGTATACTGTAACAAAAGTTCTTCAGAATCTCAAAAAAAACAGAAAATTGCATCAGACAATCAGGGATGGTTACCCGAACATTATAAAGAGGTGGACAGGAAATTAGGGACGTGGAATGCTGGGAAGGCGTGGTGGTGGATGGGTACTGGACGTCAACAACGGGGGATCAGAGGAGAGAAAGAAACCCGGAAGTGATGGGGTTTTCTTTATGCGAGATGAATCATGGCCATGGCGCGTCATCCTTTCTGTGGAAAAAGAGAGAGAGAGGTTAGTACCCTGCCTTTGTCCCCTGGCACGGGTTGTCGCGATGCGCGTTGGGTCCTTCAGCTGCTCCCCATGCGCTTGTGCGTGACAATATATATGTATATACTGTATTGGCATTGAAGTGATTGCATTATTTCCTTTTATCTCTTTTAGAAAAAAAGTTGAATAGAAACACCACAGGAAGATGCATCAGCCTCGTTCAAGTATTGCTGTTTGTTGATATCGTCTTATGGTGTATATTGGTTGTAGTTAACTCTCCATGTAAAACATTATGTCACTTTTCTTTTAATATTTTTGTAGTACAATTTGAATGTGTATTAACTCATTTATTTTGTGTTAAGCTTATTTCAGTAGGCACATATTTGGCTTGCTAGAGAACATAAAGTCGAATAGAAGCACCCAGAAAGTTGTACAACAGCTTCATTTTTATTGTTTTTACACACACACACCCAATTTGCTCTCTCAGAACGTGTACTTGGCTAGCGGTAATAAATAAAGTTGGTTGAGATTCTTAAAAGCAACAGGCATATGGTCATTGACTGTGTGCCGCGGGAAGAAGAAAGGAGGAAGTAAAAAGGTTACACTTGGCCCCGCCTCTTCCTCCCAGCTGGCTATTTAAAGCCCTGTAGCTGGACAGTTGGCAGTCATTGTGAACTGGAGAACAGCAGGAACTGAGCCCCGTAAAAAAGAAGCACCCATTGAAGCCTGAGAAGGGAGGCACTCAAGGACTTCCAACATCCCCAATAAGTCACCTGGAAATTTTGTTTTCTGGTCTCCAATATTTATTAAATTAAATTAAATTAAATGGGGGACTCCAACACTTTATTCTCACCCTCTTGAACTGTCTCATTGATACAGCACAGTCATGGCCAAAAATTTTGAAAATGACACAAATATGAATTTTCACAACGTTTACTGCCTCAGTTTTTATGATGGCAACTTGCATCTACTCCGGAATGTTCTGAAGAGGGATCAGACAAACTGCAATTAATTGCAAAGTCCCTCTCATTGGTCGACTGAAAATACCGTAGGGTGAAATCAACCCTAACCCACCCACTTCTGGGTACGGTGCTGGGTGACCAGAGGGTGAACTGGAGGTGACTGCCAGCATTCTTTATGTTTTAGCGCCACCGCGCCCCTGTTGCTTTTGAAATTAAATAGAGTTGGCCAGGTTGGCATCCCAACTATTTTTGTGTCTCATTCTGTCTTTGTGACTCGAGCCACCATATATACATATATGTCTTATATATAAAGCGGACTGTAACAGTCTTGCAATCTTGTATGCATGTTATCATCCAGTTGACATTCGGAACGACCACCAGAGGGTGAACTGGAGGTAACTGGCAGAATTCTTTATGTTTGAGCACCACCGCAAGCACGTTAGTGAGTCTTCATTGTTTGTTAATTTATTTTTATATTCAAAATTTTTCTCAAACAATTAAAAAACTTCATTTTCCTCCGGGGCAACGCTGGGTATTTCATCTATTTGTCAATAGAAGCCTTTGAAACTTATGAAATGTTTGTAATTCTACTTCAGTATACCATAGAAACATCTGACAAAAAGACCTAAAAACACAGAAGCAGCAAATTTTTGGAAAACCGATACTTGGGTCTTTCTCAAAACTTTTGGCCACAACTGTAGATCCTCACAATGACAATGTCACATCATGAAGATGGACTCCCTTCAGAATCCACTGTGTTTATTGCACCTGCTAGGCTGCTCAAGGTGGACCCTCTTTTCTTCCGGTTAATATTTAGAAAAGGTTTATGTGTTTTAGTTTGACGGAGAGGATGTTCAATTACCTGAAGTGAACTCAAAAGATATTCTAAAATAAGGATTGCAACAATTGTGCACAGCAGGGGCGACAATTTTGGAAGCTCTTCAGTTACATTTGTCAAGACACTATTGACAAAACTGACTTTGATGAAAGTCAGTGCAATGGCTTATTGAAAAGGAGAGCAGGGAAACAGGACTGTGACACTAGAAAAATGGCATCAAAACGAAAATGAAAGCCGTAAAACCTTAAAAGCATTGCTGATTGCTGACCTCCTGTCATGTGTCACTTGAAATTTTTCTCTCATATTTAGTCTTCATTAACATCAGAATCCAGCGAAATAAGCGCCGCTCACTGTATGCTGCACTGTAAGCTGTTCTCTGTGATCCCTCATGTGAGGCATAAATCGAATCGTAACTGCCGTCTAAATCATAAACGTGAGCGCAGGATTACTAATTAAATGTGAAGTGATCATCAGTCCCGGACTTGCAAATCGCAAAGTTAGCAGGCTTTCGACAAACTGTTCTACAAAGTGACAGTTGACTCTTGTCCATGATAACTTCATTTGAAAGAATAATTACGACCACAGGCTAACTCTTCTAGCCTGAGAAGAAAATGTATTCGGATCCTACTTTTTCAGTGTGGACATTGGTTTCAGAGTCTTGTCCTGCTGCCACATTGTTTTATGTTTTGCACTAAGATGACCTGAATTCACTGGTCACTTTTAAAAAATGAAAGACCTCAGGGCCACATTTGTATCATTTTAATATTTCATTATATTAGAATTTGGATTCTTTAGGCAGTTTATAATGGTAAATTAAAAAGTAAAAGCACTTTGAAAATCACAGTGGATATAAGCTGATTAACTCTTTTAGGGCAAATTCTTTTTTCTTCCTTTTGTCCCAGGGCTGAATATTTTTTTCAAAAAACTTTTTTTATTCACATAAAGCAATGGTTTCATGCATAAATCAACATAAAATACTTATTAACGATAAATGTCACTCCAGGAGCCCCTACAGTAGGCATTTTACATACTTATTACATACGTGTTTGTCCCATCACTCATAAGCTGAAAGGCACTTTCTGGTAAAAGACGACCTGAAGTGGCTGCTAATCCGCAGTGTCCACCAACAGTCCGCGTCGTTTGGTGAAGTCCAGTTGCCAGCTTGTCTCTCACAGATCGATATCTGCGTAGCCCTCCCAGGGCGAACATTTTCGTTGGTGCGCCAGCTATACGAGCGTGTCAAGTACTACGATCAACTGGCGACCGGTCAGCTGATACAGGCATCTGACTTTTATTTTCAATCTCCACTGTGGCGGGAGGCCAGGTCCCATGCCCAGTCGGGACGCCCCTTCTGCATATGTTCCGGGGGAGCAGCCGTGGGCTCCTCAGTACCTCCTCTGGGACGCTCGTTGGCAGCCTCCCTGGGTGACGTTGGTGCCTCAGTTTCCCGCATGGCTCCATGGGAGATGGAGTTCTCCACAACCCTGTGGGGATCTGGGGTGGCCGCCAGGGGGTGTTGCATGGAGCCCGGAGCCTTTATGGACACCTCTACAGTCCTGCCCAGAAGTGCAATTAGCCACAGGTGATCAAGCACCTGGAGCACTTCCGGGTGGGCTATAAAAAGGGCCAGCATCCACCACTCAGGAGCCAGAATCGGGAGGAAGAGGACGAGGTTGCCTGAGAGGAGTGGTGGTGCCAGAGGAAGGGTTGATTTGATCTGTGTATTGCGCTTTGGAACTGTGTTTGGCCGGTGGGACATGGGGAAGACGTGCCCTACGGCTGAAGAAAAAATAAAAGTTCTGTTATTTGCACACGTGCCTCAGTGTGAATCTGCGCCTATATAGCGCCTTATTCACACCAGATCACTTGTATCAAAATCAGAGTTGGATAAGTCAGAGTCCAATTCAGCAATAACACGCAAAAAATAAATAAAGAAATAAATAATATGCAGACTATTTTGCTTTGTGCATTCTCTTCGATCTCTTGCTCGATGTTGATGCCATTCTAGACGTTGCTTACTGTACGCTACTCACGCACACGCAGGTTTTCAAACATCAAGTCAAGTCTAACAGTCCTTCAAGCTAAGAGGGTCTACCTATGATGCAACAGTGAGTTTTATCAGCAATTACAGCTTTCTTTTGCCCAAAAAGTGTTGACAAAAGTCGACATCCGCCCTAAAAGAGTTAATACAAACTTGCAATGCCTTATGGGTAATTCAAAAGCGCACAGCACAATGCATTAGTCTAGTCGAAGCCAAGGTCAAATCTCCATTATGGGATGGCACTATTGTTTAAAATATGTGCCATAGTGAGACGTCTTTGAGGGAGTGAAAACTGACCAAATTCATAAAAGAATTTGGCTCATTTTGAAAGTGAAAACAGCACAGCACAACTCAACGAAAGGTTTATGAAAGGGTAGAGTCACGCGTGGGACAGCCTAAGGGCTCTAGTGACTCAGATTCCACAACAGTTCCAGGGGTTGGCGCTGTGTCCTAATGCCTTTCTCTCTTCTTCCCTCTGCAGACCCGTTGATTGACAGATAGAACACCTCTGACATCACTTCCAGTGTCCGTCCACCTGGACCCACCTCTTCCTGTCACAAGGGCCCAAAATCTGGAAGTTTGGTCATCTTGGGACAGTTCTGTTTTGAACTCACATTTACAGAGACAACTCAGCAATTAATTGCATTTCTTTTGTTGATTTTGTTGAAACCAATTATACGGCCAGGCTGATTGCTCAACTCTTTATTATTATCTTTTCTTTCTATTTGAGTAGTAAGGTTTAAAGGCGTTAAGAACATGTGTAACCGACATACCTTGATTTGGTCAACCATCAACATCAACATAATGAATGCCTCCATCAGAGAAGACCAATGCCTTATGTTGTCCACTGTTGCTGCACATTTGGATATCAGTTATGGATCTGCACGTAACTGTGAAAGTGTGGGTCCGGCTCCAAGCTCCCTCTTCCGGTTTTGGGAACATCTTGAACCTACTACCGTCGATAACGTAACTGGATGAGCTGGCAGGTGGGACAAAACACTTCAAGCAACGGGATGGTACAAAGTGCAAAAGTACTTTTATTAAACAAATCAAAAGTATTGAAAACAGTTTGTGTCCAAAAAGAAAGTGCAGTGCTCCATAGCTTTCATAAATAATCCAGAAAAACAGTTTAAAAACAAGGCTACAAACGAAACTAAAAACCAACAGTCACTGGGTCAAATGAGCCAAGCCCAACTCCTTCCAGGTCTTCCCCAGCTCACCCATCGCTCATTCACCTGAGGAAACTTCAGCAGCCATAGTCCGCTCAATCCCGACCCCGTGTCTTGGCTGCCTCTGTCGGCATCTGCCAGACCGCTCGGGGTCAGTTGTCCTCTCGTCATCCTTCTTGCTCATGTAGTTGTCCCTTGGATGCCTGGAGAGGACACCACCTCAATCGCACCTACTCTTCAGCACAATCAGCGGGTACGATCCCTCCCTAGCTGCCTTCTCTTTCTCTAGCCAACTGGCTCGTTCTCTCTCTCTCTCTCTACCCTAATGCCACACTCTCGCTGTTCATGCCTTTCTCTTCTTTTTCTCTTTTTCCCATACTTGTACGGCTCCATGGGCTCAATCATGCACCGCAGGAAACCGATGAAGCAATTGAGAAAGATTGCACCCTCACTTGCAGATGCGACTCGCTTCAATTAACCCACCAACTCCCCACAGCTGCGCGAGTGAGCCCATGGAGACTTACTATTTAGTAAAAACCATTCTTTCAGAGCCACGGACCTCACTTTACCCCAGTGCCATATTGCATGATGACTTTGGCTACCATAAAGTTTGCACAAGATGGGTACCCAAAAAGCTTTCTGATCTGCACCAGTACATGGAGATTGTTACCCAATTCCTAAAATGATTGTTTTGGAGTGGATTGTCACCTGAGATGAGACATGGGACCATCCAAAGAGGTATAAAGCATGCAGAGGAAAACACCCATCTTCTCCAGTAAAAGAGAAATTAAAATGGCAGCCTTCCACCAAGAAAATAATGATGACCTTCTTTTGGGACATAAATAGCTTTGGTATAGATGTCTTCCACATCCCAATTACTGGTTCAGCACCATGTGACTGTCAAATTTCAGTCCACATAAACAGCCTCTACATGGTCACATGTTCACCTCTGATGATGAGGTTAAGGAAGCTGTACAGACTTGGATTTGGGACCTGCCAAAAAACTTCTTTTTTCAAGGAAAGAAAAAGTTAGTGGAACAGGAAGTGCATTGACCTGTAGGAAAACTATCTGCAGAAGCAATAGAACTGTGATGGCCATCTGCTCGCAGTCCCTCATATTTGAGTTACTTTAGACTGATCAACACAACATATTTTGCAATGTTGAAGTAAAAATAAAATGATTTAGTTCTTTATAAGTTGATCTATATAAAATATAGGTTACAGTCATATGAAAAAGTTTGGGAGCCCCTCTTAATTTTTTGGATTTTTTTTTCATCATTGGCTGAGCTTTCAAAGTAGCAACATCCTTTTAATATCTGACATGTCTTATGGAAACAGTAGGATTTCAGCAGTGACATTAAGTTTATCGGATTAACAGAAAATATGCAATATGCATCATAACAAAATTAGACAAGTGAATTAGTGTGGGCACCCCAACAGAGATATGACATCAATACTTAGTTGAGCCTCCTTTTGCTCCTTTGACCCTCCAGATGCTGTCCTCCTATAGCCTGTGATGAGCGTCTGGATTCTGGATGGAGGTATTTCTGGCCATTCTTCATACAAAAATCTCTCCAGTTCAGTTCATTTTGAGGGACAGCCTGCTTCAAATCATTCCATAGATTTTCGATGATATTCAAGTCATGGGACTGTGACGGCCATTCCAGAACATTGTACTCCCTTTGCATGAATGCCTTTGTAAATTTGGGTCATTGTCTTGTTGGAATATCCAACCCCTGCTTAAGTAACTTCAATTTTGTGACTGATGCTTGAACATTATCCTGAGAAATTTGTTGATATTGGGTTGAATTCATCCGACCCTCAACTTTAACAAGGGCCCCAATCCCTAAACTAGCCACACAGCCCCACAGCATGATGGAACCTTCACCAAATTTGACAGGAGGTAGCAGGTGTTTTTCTTGGAATGCGTTGTTCTTCCACCATGCAAAGCGCTTTTTGTTATGACCAAATAACTCCATTTTTGTCTCATCAGTCCGAAGCACTTTGTTCCAAAATGAATCTGGCTTGTCTAAAACAAGTTTGTGTCGTGAGTGCAGAAAGAGCTTCTTTCTCATCACCCTGCCATACAGATGTTCTTTGTGCAAATTGCTCTGAATTGTAGAATGATGTACAGATACACCATCTGCAGCGAGATGTTCTTGCAGGTCTTTGGAGGTGATCTGTGGGTTGTCTGTCACCATTCTCACAATCCTGCGCATATGCAGCTCCTGTATTTTTCTTGGCCTGCCAGACCTGCTGGGTTGGTTTAACAGCAACTGTGCCTGTGGCCTTCCATTTCCTGATTCCATTCCTTACAGTTGAAACTGACAGTTTAAACCTCTGAGATGGCTTTTTGTAGCCTTCTCCTAAACCATGAGACTCAACGATCTTTGTTTTTCAGATCTTTTGAGAGTTGATTTGAGGATCCCCTGTTGTCTGTCACGCTTCAGAGGAGAGTCAAAGGACAGGAAGCACAACTTGCAATTGACCACCTTAAATACCTTTTACCACTCATGATTGGACACACCTGTCTATGAAGTTCAAGGCTTAACGAGCTCATCCAACCAATTTGGTGTTGCAAGTAATCAGCATTGAGCAGTGACAGGCATTCAAATCAGCAAAATGACAAGGGGACCCACATTTGTGCAAAGCCAGTTATTTACATTTGATTTCATTTCATACAAGTAAATACTGCTTCACTAAAAATCTTTGTTCGAAAAAAAACCCCCAGTACTCAGATGTTCCTAGGAAATGAAAGACATAGCACTGTTATCTTTTGTTAATAGGAGAGTAAATTATTATGCAGGGTGAGAGGGGTTCCCAAACTTTTTCATATGACTGTATGTGGCTTTCAAAGAAATTAACACTAGAATCCCTGAAGCCTATGAAGAAACTTGTAATCCCAGCCCACCTTAAATCCCTTAGCACCTTTTCATCAGTGTCTTTTGTTTTGTAAATGTGTTGACCAGCACAAGCAACAAGCAGCCTGCTGTCCCATCTCTGCCTTGACGGAGCTCAATTCAGGCAAAAAGTTCTCCCAGCTCAAGTCAAAACTCCTTATCTACTTGTGAGGTGCCTGGAGTTGTAAAGGGTAAATAATACAGTATATCGTTATTTGGAATACATGCATTTTGTGTGTTTTCCGTATCTACAATGATCTGGATAAGTGTAGGATGAAAGCAAATGTGAGAAATGCAAGAAATGTTGAACACCTACATAAAGCAGAAACTTTTTCCATGTTATACTAAATGATGTGAAGTGTATAACGTGTGAAGGCTTTAGTCCAAATATCAAATAAACACGTGCGCTTTAATTCAAGGATATAACCAAAGAACAAAAACAGCATTTAATTTACATGTTGCTGTCAATGAGTTAAAAATCCAAGCTCAAATGTCAATTGACAGGAAGTTTGTATGTGATCTTGAATGATGCAGAGGTAAGAACTGCTGCCTTATAACTATCTATCTATCTATCTATCTATCTATCTATCTATCTATCTATCTATCTATCTATCTATCTATCTATCTATCTATCTATTATTATTATTATTATTATTATTATTATTACTATTGATTTGATTCTGTAACATCTGGTGTAAATTTTGGCTAATTATAAAAGTTAGCACTTGTTTTCTTATTATTCAGTTTTATTCTCTCAGTCACATCATGTGGTACAACAAACTTGCCTCTCCCTCTCTCAGTTGATGGCGTATATCTCTATTCTTTTCACAAGAGCAGCGCTTTGGCTGATGCCTGTTCAGAACTATTTGTTGTACCGGTAATCAAAGATAAGATGTCCCGTGACCGCTATCAGACTGGACAAAGGCAGGAACGTAGCACCAGACAGCTTCTTCATAGCGCTTTCACTGGCTGATAGACTGCTGCAGTCTGCTTGGCACCATAAAGTAAAATGGGACATCCACCTGCAGCCATAGTCACTTTAGTATGTGAGCAATTCGCCACGCTAGTGCTTAGATCTGGCAGGATTAGCAAGGAGGAAGTAAGGACAGCTATGAAGAGGATGAAGATGACATACCTATGGAAGCATGGAGGTGTTTAGGAGAGATGCCACGTGTCTCGTGGGGGGTGTATGCTGAAACTGATCACTTCTGCATACACTGCTTCCACATAGGCCACTTTTGGGCAAGGACACCTAATTAGTATATAAGGGAAGGTTCCGCCCTCAGTTTCTTTGGACGCTCAACCGTGGGGAAAGGTGCACACCGCCCGGTACGTGATAAAAGGCCACGGGCTGATCCTTTGACGAGACTGACATGCGGGCTCCCTCAGTCTACTGGTCTAGGATGATGGCTCTGGGTCTTTTGATGTATGTTACTGTAAGTATAAGTTTGTCTCTTTAAATATATTACTGTAAGCATATATATTTATTTTTATAACCTATTGTTACTGCATTATACTATTCATATGTATTTATATGTTACAATTGAATAAGTAAATTTTATTGAAGTATCGGACCTCTTCTCTCTGATTTTTGCCCACTTATTCTAAAGAACCCCTTGAGCCATTTTCCTAAATCAAAACAGTAGTGGAAGCTCGGTTAAGAAGTGAGGTGATGATTAGTGAGCAGCAGGATGGTTTCATGCCAAGAAAGAGCACCACAGATGTGATGTTTGCTCTGAGGGTGTTGATGGAGACATAGAGAGAAGGCCAGAATGAGTTGCATTGCGTCTTTGTGGACTTAGAGAAAGCATATGACAGGGTGACTGAGATGAGCTGTGGTATTGTATGAGGAAGTCGGGAGTGGCAGAGAAGTACGTAAGAGTTGTACAGGATATGTGGGGGAGTGTGACAGTGGTAAGGTCTGCAGTGGAATGACAGATGCATTCAATGTGGAGGTGGGATTACACAAGAGATCGGCTCTGAGCCCTTTCTTATTTGCAATGGTGATGGACAGGTTGACAGATGAGATTAGACAGGAGTCCCCATGGACTATGTATAATGTTTGCTGATGACATTGTGATCTGTAGCTGTAGTAGGGAGCAGGTTGAGGAGACCCTAGAGAGGTGGAGATCTGCTCTAGAGAGGAGATTAATGGAGGTCAGTAGGAACAAGACAGAATACATGTGTGTAAATGAAAGGGAGGTCAATGGAATGGTGAGGATGAGGGAGTAGAGTTGGTGAAGGTGGATGAGTTTAAATACTTTGGATTAACAGTGCAGAGTAACAGGGAGTGTGGAAGGGAGGTGAAAAAGAGAGTGCAGTCAATGTGGAATGGGTGGAGAACAGTGTCAGGAGTGATTTGTGACAGAGGGATATCAGCAAGAGTGAAAGGGAAGGCCTACAGGATGGTAGTGAGACCAGCTATGTTATATGGGCTGGAGATGGTGGCACTGACCAGAAAGCAGGAAACAGAGCTGGAGGTGGCAGAGTAAAAGTTGCTAAGATATGCATTGAATGTGATGAGGATGGATAGAATTAGAAATGACTACATTATAGGGTAGGCCCAAGTTGGTTTGGACATGTGCAGAGGAGAGATGTTGGGTATATTGGGAAAAGGGTGCTAAGGATAGAGCTGCCAGGGAAGAGAAAAAGAGGAAAGACTAAGCGAAGGTTTATGGATGTGGTGAAAGAGGACATGCAGTGATGGGGGTAACAGAACAAGATGCAGAGGACAGAAAGATATGGAAGAAGATGGTCTGCTGTGGCAACCCATAATGGGAGCAGCCGAAAGAAGAAGTGTCATGCTGACAGTGTATTCTAGTGTTTAAGAACCGGGGGGCTGTACTTGGGAGAGGAACTCAATAAATTATTTAAAATGGCCGAGTTGATTTTAAGACTAGAATCCCCGAAGCCTATGAAATTTTTCATTGTCCCTGACATAGTTAGTTTTTCCTGACATACGCCAGGAAGCTCATAGCTGCTTATCACTGTGGCAGTTGCCCTCTCTCACCCTGGGGTGGGAATTGCTTACCTTATAAGAGACTTGAAGGTGTACCCAAAGTGGAAGGGATTTACTACTTGTATCCTCATGCATAATGTTGCAACAATTTGCAGAAACTGGTGTTGACAACCCTTTTTCAGGAGGAATGAGAAGTACATAATTCATCAGCTTTTCCTACATGCATCTCATGAGCTTATTCCTTTAATTATTAGTGATGAAGCAAAACTCTCAGCAGCTGCTTTTCTTCTCTTTTCCCCTAACCCCTCTCCTTTTCCCCAAGACTCTCTTTACAGGCTGACTTAAGCATCATTGCTGATGTTGATGTCTCATGAACAGTATAAATAAACATTTTTATTAACAAACAAGGAAAATAGACACTAGATTAAATACATCAGTAATTTGTTATGCTTACATAGAGACTTAAAATTTTCAAAACAGCATAATCTGATTCAGGGATGCAGGAGTTCCTATCATGGTGGTGTAAGGTACCAGGCAGGGACCACTTCTACATGTTGGACCAGGTCATTGCAGGGTGAACTTGCACATACAGTGGTGTGAAAAACTATTTGCCCCCTTCCTGATTTCTTATTCTTTTGTATGTTTGTCACAGAAAATGTTTCTGATCATCACATTTAACCATTAGTCAAATATAACACAAGTAAACACAAAATGCAGTTTTAAATGATGGTTTTTATTATTTAGGGAGAAAAAAAATCCACACCTACATGGCCCTGTGTGAAAAAGTAATTGCCCCCTGAACCTAATAACTGGTTGGGCCACCCTTAGCAGCAATAACTGCAATCAAGCGTTTACGATAACTTGCAATGAGTCTTTTACAGCGCTCTGGAGGAATTTTGGCCCACTCATCTTTGCAGAATTGTTGTAATTCAGCTTTATTTGAGGGTTTTCTAGCATGAACTGCCTTTTTAGGGTCATGCCATAGCATCTCAATTGGATTCAGGTCAGGACTTTGACTAGGCCACTTCAAAGTCTTCATTTTGTTTTTCTTCAGCCATTCAGAGGTGGATTTGCTGGTGTGTTTTGGGTCATTGTCCTGTTGCAGCACCCAAGATCGCTTCAGCTTGAGTTGACGAACAGACGGCCGGGCATTCTCCTTCAGGATTTTTTGGTAGACAGTAGAATTCATGGTTCCATCTATCACAGCAAGCCTTCCAGGTCCTGAAGCAGCAAAACAACCCCAGACATCACACTACCACCACCATATTTTACTGTTGGTATGATGTTCTTTTTCTGAAATGCTGTGTTCCTTTTACGCCAGATGTAACGGGACATTTGCCTTCCAAAAGTTCAACTTTTGTCTCATCAGTCCACAAGGTATTTTCCCAAAAGTCTTGGCAATCATTGAGATGTTTCTTAGCAAAATTGAGATGAGCCCTAATGTTCTTTTGCTTAACAGTGGTTTGCGTCTTGGAAATCTGCCATGCAGGCCGTTTTGCCCAGTCTCTTTCTTATGGTGGAGTCGTGAACACTGACCTTAATTGAGGCAAGTGAGGCCTGCAGTTCTTTAGACGTTGTCCTGGGGTCTTTTGTGACCTCTCGGATGAGTCGCCTCTGCGCTCTTGGGGTAATTTTGGTCAGCCGGCCACTCCTGGGAAGGTTCACCACTGTTCCATGTTTTTGCCATTTGTGGATAATGGCTCTCACTGTAGTTCGCTGGAGTCCCAAAGCTTTAGAAATGGCTTTATAACCTTTACCAGACTGATAGATCTCAATTACTTCTGTTCTCATTTGTTCCTGAATTTCTTTGGATCTTGGCATGATGTCTAGCTTTTGAGGTGCTTTTGGTCTACTTCTCTGTGTCAGGCAGCTCCTATTCAAGTGATTTCTTGATTGAAACAGGTGTGGCAGTAATCAGGCCTGTGGGTGGCTACGGAAATTGAACTCAGGTGTGATACACCACAGGTAGGTTATTTTTTAGCAAGGGGGCAATTACTTTTTCACACAGGGCCATGTCGGTTTGGATTTTTTTCTCCTAAATAATAAAACCATCATTTAAAAACTGCATTTTGTGTTTACTTGTGTTATATTTGACTAATGGTTAAATGTGTTTGATGATCAGAAACATTTTGTGTGACAAACATGCAAAAGAATAAGAAATCAGGAAGGGGGCAAATAGTTTTTCACACCACTGTATGTGTCCAATCTAGAAGTATCAGGAGAATAGCTCATGGAGACCTTTAGAGATGGTGTTGGGAATCAAATTTAAGATACAAGGTCACTGAGGCAGCCATGGTAGAAATAATCTCTATGAAGAGTTCTGGGTTCAGCCTAATGGTGGAGGACATAACTGAACCTACTTAAGAATATTAGCTAACGTGATTCATTTTGCTTTTACATCCTCTCACAAAACATGGGCTCATGTTTGTTGTGGAAGAAAATTATGACTACAGACACCCCTCACTGGAATACCCCAATTTAAGCAATAAAACACAGGCAGGAGAAAGCGTCAATTGTTATTCTTTATCTAAATCTCCGAAGAGGCAAAAAGCATCATCAGCATCAGTGTTTTTGCAAAGAAAAAATTGTCCTCTGTGAGGGCCATTTCTGGCCTGTGATGGGCAGGAGGTTTCACTTCTTAGGGGACCACCCACAAAATGCAATGTGCATAATAAAGGTGTAGAGAAAAGGACAGGGAACAATTCAAACAATTAAGAAAAGTAACATTTAGGTATATAACTAAAAATTGAAAAAAAAGGACAGGAACGGGGTTTGAGATTAGAGTAGGTTTGATTAGATTTGATAAACTTTATTAATCCCATGGTTAAATTCAAATGTATACAGCAGCAGAAACATAATAAAAAAAAGGATATGGACTAACAGGACAGATAATACAGCCAATCAATTAATCAATCAATAAAAATAAATTTAATGAGTCTTTTGTCTTGGTTGAGTTCTCTATTACTTTGCTTTGCCCTTTTGTATTCTGTAGCCTTCGTCAGAATGGTTCAAATCTCATAGTCTTAGCACTGTTTATAAGGTATTGTACTTATAACTTCTCTCCACCTTCCCTTCTACATTTATAACTTCAGGCAATTAAATAGAGTAAAAGACAAGCAGGAGTAAAGTTACCCTTTAAATAATGTATTATTGATAATATTCAGAAATAATAACAATAAGCAACGTGAACACTCTCAACCATACAACCTGATAAATGCTGATGTATAGTTTCAGGCAGCACACAGACGTATTAGTTACGTTAAATGTCTCTAGTTAAGGCATCATTTCTAAGTCTCAATATGTCTACTGAGTTGAGCTTCTCAGTGTGGTCTTCTTTTCAGTTGAAGGTGTGTGAGATGCTCCTTCATTGTGATGGTGGGAGAGAGAAGAGAGAGAGGGGGTGAATCGACCAAATATTTAGATTCTCTCTCTAAATCCTTCCTCCAATAGGGCGTCGTGCTACAGAATGGCCTCTGATTCAAACCAATCCCAAACAGCCACATTTCACACCAATAGGGGCACACAATACCTATAAAATCCTCCCCCCAAAACCATTTGTTGAGTGAAGCTTGCAAGCTAGGTAGTTTGGGTTCCTTGTGGGGGTTGGTTGAGAGGGTCCTGCGGAGAATCACTTGCTAAACTGGTTTTAAGCACTTCCTCCGACCCTGTCATAAAATTCACCACCCTGATTCAGTCCTAAAGAGTTGGTTAGTTGAACATCGAACCATTGCTGTTCATATCAATGATATAATACTAACATTATATTGCTTTGTCTAAGTTACAAATAAAGACAACAAAATATTTATTAACTTACATACAAAATGTACAAAATACATCGGGTGGAAGCATTGAATTGCCTGATAGCAGAAAATGCCCCCCAGAGGTGTTTCTTAATACTTGTAATCCAGCTTGGTCTCCGTCTCCAAACCACACCTTGAACTCCCACTTCTTTTAGTTTGGTGTCACGCCTCTAAAGTAGCTCCTTATCAAAAGCTTCTAGAAAATCAACATATATCACATTGTACGCACCTCTCTGGTTTCATGCATTTTCGCTACCTTAAATTAAGTGCGTTCAGAAAATATTCAGATGCCTTCATATTCTGCACACCACATTGTGTTGTAGATTAAATTTTAAACAGATGAACTTCCCATTAATGCCCATCAGCCTACACTCAATAACCCATAATGGCAAAATAAAAATAAGTTTGCAGATGTATTATACTTCTTCTTTTGGCTGCTCCCATTAGGGGTTACCACAGCGGATCATCTTCTTCCATCTCTTCCTGTCTTCTCCATCTTGCTCTGTCACACCCATCACCTGCATGTCCTCTCTCACCACATCCATAAACCTCCTCTTAGGCTTTCCTCTTCTCCTCTTGCCTGACAGCTTTATCCTTAGTACCCTTCTCTCACTATACCCAGCATCTCTCCTCTGCACATGTCCAAACCAACGCAAACTCGCCTCTCTGACTTTGTCTCACAACTGTCCAACTTGAGCTGATCCTCTAATGTCCTCATTTCTGATTTATTACAAACCAAACACTGAAACTTCTCATTCCTAGAATTATTCAGACTCTGTAAACTGTGGTCAGGTTCATCCTGGTTGCTTTAATTCTCTTTGAGATGTGTCAAGAACTTGATTGGAGTCCACCTGTAAAGAACTGAATTAACTGAATTAGCCGGGCTGTCTAGAAATAAGCCTCACCCTAGGCATCCCAGCCCTAAACTCAAAAGACAGGCGTAAAGGGCTGAAAAAAAAAAAAAAAAAAAGGCTTTTACACTTAAAGTCCTAAACATGGCTTTAAGGAAGAGAAGGGAAAACCATTAAAACCACTGTACTGTCATGTTTCAACTAGGGTTAACTGCTTCTGATTCTAATTTGTGTACTCTATTTTGAGCTGGATGTATGGCAGCAATCACAACAGCTTAAGGAGTTATGGATTTCTCAAATAAAAATAAATGCTTATTTGATTTGTGACTTAAAATTGCTGGATTTGTGTAATGTATTGTATGAGAGAACAAGTACCTGAAATTCTTGTTTTGAAATGTTCTGTGTCGGAGTGGTTAGAAGTGTGTATGCTACTCAATTTTGCAATTCTGTGCTGTAATTTCTGCATCATCTGTCGTTGGGTGTGTCATTTAAACACCATTCCTTAACACATCCCAAATGCTATTGCATCCTATCCTGGGATGATGATCACATTTTTCCCAATGCTACTTGGAAACAAAAATGGGCAGATAAATGAGCAGCTGTAAAACATTTAAAGTAAGCAGGGAGAGCTCTGTTTACTGATATTAAATCAACTCTCCCCAAAATGAAGGACTGGGAGGCTCTTTGGGGATTTATGTAAAAACTTAGTCTGGTTTCCATGACAACCATACGTTACTATAGCAGCCAGTATTGCAGGTAAAGAAACACCACTGATTCAGTTCTATATACACTTCACTTTGATCAACCATCTGCCTTCTGCCTTCAACAAAGTTTTCCAACTTTTCTTTGAGATTGATAAGGATGATTTGAATGCTGATTAAATGAATACCTTTTCTGAAAGTGATCCATTAGTCCAGAACTGGGCATTGCATGGCCCCCGGGCCACATCTGGCCCTTTAGCTGTCCCTGACCAGCCCACATGAGGCCAATGGGAATCAAACATAATAACTGCATTGCTGTTTCTATGCATAGGTGGTCTAGGCAAGCATATAGGGTGACCTCTAATGGTCAGGGCACATTACTGCAGCCCCATGTAGAGAGTCCTATCTTTATTCAGTTTAGAAAAATTTGTCCAGACCGGACCGGAGCACTAAGAAATGTTTACGTTGTGCACCCTAGTTGGGCCTGCACTTTCTGCACTATGTACAGCATAATCTCTTCCCAGAAAAGTCCCTGGGTAACACAACATTTTTTTTTTTAAACAATACCGAACTATGAAGACTCAGGCTCAAAGTGAATGTTCGATTATATTGTTTTACCAGGGGGCTCTGCTCCCTGCTCGCTTTGCCCACCCACGTTTTTTTTATGGGATATACAATTTAAAGAGATTGTTATTTTCATGGTAATTGTTAAATATGCATCATTTTCACTTTTACTTTAAAACTTTTGTAAAAACAATACTTGTCCTTTATTTCTGGCCCCGGGCGTGGTTAAATCTTTTTCTCACAGGACGTATAACACTGCTCGCGTTGTGAAGGGAGTGCGGCTGAGCGCACACTAAGGAGATGTGGTCGGATCATCTGCTGGCTTGTTGTTGCTGCTGCTAGTGCTCTGCGTGTTCTGCTTGTCGTGCGTTGCGTTGACCATTTAAAAGCCTGTACAGCAGCTGTCCTTTTGCCACTTCGCGTCTTCTGTCACTTGCATTGTAAATGGGGATGGCTGAATGTATGCTAGGGAGAAGCCGTCGGATCATCTGCTGGATTGCTGCTGCTTGCGAACTGCGTGTTCTGCTTGTTTGCCAAAACCATTCCAACAACTGATAGGTTGGATGTCCATGAACTTGTTTTAAGTGTTGTCTCACCGCCTTGTCTCGCGGGATGTTAAAGTGTCTCTCGTGGGATATCCAATTGTCTTCCAAGGAGATCACGTCTCGTGTCCCTAGTCTCCCTCCCAAGATTTTTTTTTTATAATAGAGAGATATTGTTTTCACATACTAGCATACTATGTTCGGTTTTAACTTCTGACGACCTACACAGTCCAACAATAACATGAACAGCAACAATGATGATCATGCCAATAATAATAATCCTCAAACTGCAGCATACTAGAGACAGACATGGCTAAATAAAAATAAATGATCAAAATAGCAACAGGACTGTACCTCTTGAATGAATTGCTAAAAGCTGATTTAACCCAAATTATGATTGTCTCCTAAATGGATGTACATTAACCCTTAAACCCCCACATACTTAGCGGGTTAATGCACCCCTGGACAGCAAATACTTTATGCTGCACTTTTTAAGGAAACGTCACAATTCACCAAGAAAAAGTGAAATTGTAATGGAACACATATTTTTGTTTCATGCAAAGAGCATCACAATTACAACAACGCTGATCATTTTACACACTGCCAATGAATTGTAAAAACTATTTAAAAAACTACTGGAACAATCTATTATTATATGTACAAGGTGCAAGTCACGCCATTGATGAAATTCAGTAAATCACCAAGCCAACTGCGTGTGAACTGGTTTGCATGCCAGCAGACATAGGCCAACACTGATGCTTGCAGGCCAGTGTAGTGCAGCAGCTGAATCCAGTGCTGTAGGGGGAGCCAGAGGTCATGAGCTGGCTGCTCAACAAATGTACGGTATGGACTGATCAGCTCTGGCGTGCTGGCAAATTGCACTGGGAACTGACTAGAGCCGGTTGCGGCTTTTAAGGCATGTACATCGCCAAATATTCTCGGCTCTGGTATGCTGGCAAATTGCGTTGGGAACCAACTATAGCCGGTTGTGGCAGTTTAAGGGTTAAATCTTGTGATGAAACTTAGCAAATATCATCCTCTGTTCCTCATCACCATTTGTGAGATTCGCTCCTGGCATGCTAAAGCAGTTGTGCATTTTTTTTTTGAATCGGTAGATTGCGTTATTTGCATACACGAGCATACTGTAAAAAGGAATTGTGGGTAAAGATTCCTATTAAAAGATAATCATTTTATACTCAATTTTACTGAATCTTGAAAAAATGAATTTTTATAATTTAAATGACATGTATATGTTACGGTAATGTCTTAAATAAAACAAAAAAATACAAAAGACTCATATGCAGAATGTCACCATCATCAAAAGGCACATGTTCAGTTGGTGGTTTAAATAGATAACTATAGCAATTAAACCATAGGTTTAGCAATAACCTAAGTGTTTCATTTTCACTTTTCTTTAGAACAGTAACAAAAATGAGGGCGCAAAGATGTGAAAAAAGAAAAGAATCGAAAATATGAAAAATACATCTATTGAAACCAAAACAAATTAGCTTAAACTACTGTACATTCTGACACTACAAAAATAAATTTAGAGTTAGATAAATGTCGATAAAAGTTAAGTAGGTATAATAAAATGTGCATCTACGATATATCATTAATTAAAAAAGAACAAATTGGTATTAGTGGGTTCCTTTCAAAAAAAACCTTAGGGGGGGCGCGATTAAAACTGTTATGAAAACTCGGGTCACAAATACTTAAAGGTTGAGAAACGCTGCTTTAAAGAAACATTAAAAGCAAAGAATAAAGACTACTAATACCTCTGAGCAGCCGTGAGTCGAGGTAATTCTTGGTAGTGAGAACCAATCAGATCATTTTTCGTTATCAAGACTATACCAAGAATTGAAAGCTCAGGTTAATTGCAACCAATATCCGCTACCAAGAATTAACCATTCACAAGCTACCAAGTATTGGCCAATGATGGTTCGGTCGGCTACCAAGAATTGGTGAATCACAACTTGTGTCGGCTACCAAAAATCAGAAAGGGCGGGCCAGCCTCTTGTCAATTAATGTATTCTGCAAAAGCTTGTTCGAGTCAGCACACATGCTTTGCGCTTTGAGTTTCATTTTGAACTTTCTAAAAATGTTATTCATGAGTCTCAGACTGTGGACATAAATAACCTTAAGTGATAAATATATATTTATTTCATTTTGTCATAAACATTACATAAATGTATTGAATATTGTTGTTTTACCATCCTTTGATATACAATTACATATAACAACAACAACAACATTTATTTCTATAGCACATTTTCATACAAACAGTAGCTCAAAGTGCTTTACATAATAAAGAATAGAAAAATAAAAGACACAATAAGAAAACAAAATAAATCAACATTAATTAACATCGAATAAGAGTAAGGTTCAATGGCCAGGGGGGACAGAAAAAAAAAAACTCCAGACGGCTGGAGAAAAAAATAAAATCTGTAGGGATTCCAGACCATGAGACCGCCCAGTCCCCTCTGGGCATTCTACCTAACATAAATGAAACAGTCCTCTTTGGATTTAGGGTTCTCACGGAGTCACTTGATGTTGATGGTCATACAGACTTCTGGCTTTTAATCCATCCATCATTGTTGGAGCATCATGAAGCTTTGAGTAGGTGGAGGTGGCGCAGGCCACCACCACAAAGAAACCGGAAAAAGAAACAGAAAAGAGAGTAGGGGTCAGTACGATTTTAGAGCCACCATGAATAGTTATTATGATGAATTGAACATACAGAGTATCAGGATTAAGTTAAAGTGAAGTTATAAAAAGGCCATGTTAAAGTAATGTGTTTTCAGCAGTGTTTTAAAGTGCTCTACTGTATCAGCCTGGTGAATTCCTATTGGCAGGCTATTCCAGATTTTAGGTGCATAACAGCAGAAGGCCGCCTCACCACTTCTTTTAAGTTTTGTTCTTGGAATTCTAAGGAGACACTCATTTGAGGATCTGAGGTTACGATTTGGAATATAAGGTGTCAGACATTCCGATATATAAGATGGGGCGAGATTATTTAAGGCTTTATAAACCATAAGCAGAATTTTAAAGTCAATCCTGAATGACACAGGTAACCAGTGTAGTGACATCAAAACTGGAGAGATGTGTTCGATTTTTTTTCCTAGTTAGGATTCTAGCAGCTGCATTCTGCACTCGTTGCAAGTGATTTATGTCTTTTTTGGGTAGTCCTGAGAGGAGTGCATTACAGTAATCTAGTCGACTGAAAACAAACGCGTGAACTAATTTCTCAGCATCTTTCAGTGATATAAGAGGTCTAACTTTACTTATGTTTCTTAAGTGAAAAAATGCTGTCCTAGTGATCTGATTAATATGTGATTTAAAATTCAGATTACAGTCAACAATCACCCTTAAGCTTTTTACCTCCGTCTTGACTTTTAATCCTAATGTATCCAGTTTATTTCTAATAGCCTCATTGTATCCATTATTGCTGATCACTAAGATTTCAGTTTTCTCTTTATTTAACTTGAGAAAGTTACTATTCATCCATTCTGAGATACAAGTCAGACATTGTGTTAGTGAATCAAGAGAATCGGGGTCATCAGGTGCTATTGATAAGTACAGCTGTGTGTCATCAGCATAGCTGTGGTAGCTCACGTTGTGCCCTGAGATAATCTGACCTAACGGAAGCATGTAGATTGAGAAGAGCAGCGGACCCAGGATAGAGCCTTGTGGAACACCATATCGGATATCATGTGTCTTCGAGTTGTAATTCCCACAACTAACAAAAATTTTCTCCCTGTCAGGTAGGATTCAAACCAATTTAAGACACTGCCAGAGAGGCCCACCCATTGACTAAGGCGATTTCTAAGAATGTTGTGATCAATGGTGTCAAATGCAGCACTCAGATCTAAGAGGATGAGAACAGATAAATGGCCTCTGTCTGCATTTACCCGCAAGTCATTTACTACTTTAACGAGTGCAGTTTCTGTGCTGTGATTTGTTCTAAAACCCGACTGAAATTTATCAAGAATAGCATGTTTATTTAGGTGGTCATTTAACTGCATAATGACTGCCTTCTCTAGAACTTTACTTAAGAAAGGCAGGTTAGAGATGGGTCTAAAATTTTCAAGAGCGAGGGTCAAGATTATGTTTCTTAAGAAGGGGTTTAACTACAGCAGTCTTAAGACAGTCTGGGAAGACCCCCGTATCTAATGACGAATTTACTATGTCAAGAACATTATCAATTAGCACGCCTGATACTTCTTTGAAAAACCTTGTTGGTATTGGATCAAGGATGCTGGTGGAGGATTTTAATTGAGAGATTATTTTTTGTAAATCAGGTAAATCTATCCTAGTGAAAGAGTTTAATTTGTTTATAACAGGATGCTGGGGTTTAGGAGGATCCTTAGTGTTGGGGAGATATACTATGTTATTTCTAATATCATTAATTTTTTGATTGAAAAATACAGCAACAGCCTCACAGGTTTTACTGGAAGAACTTTGGAGGCATTCCTTTGAGCTACCTGGGTTTAGTAGGCGATCGATTGTATAAAATAAGACTCTGGGATTACTAGCATTGTTATTTATAATCTTGGAGAAATAGCAGCGTCTCTCAAGACGGACAGTGTGATTGTATTCTGTTATTTTGACTTTTAATATTTCATAGTGGATAGTTAGTTTAGTCTTCCTCCATTGACGCTCAGCTCTACGACATGTTCTCTTTAAATCAGACACTCTTTGGGTCTTCCATGGTATAACAATGCTAGAAGATTTTTTAACTGTATTTTCAGGTGCGACTCTGTCAACAGCAGCTCTCACTTTAGTATTAAATCTTTCCACCTTACTATTTACATTATCCTCACTATTATGGTTGGCACTATAAATGGACTGATTGCTTATGTGACATTTTGTTTATAATCTAGTAGTCTAAATGAATTATGAACGGATTGATATATTTACATTCACGTACACATTTTTTGAATGATTTTTTAAACATTCTTGGTGCAGTTTATTACAGTTGTTAAATATGTGTGCAAAACGTGTAAAGAATGATATAATAATGCATAAATATAATTAACAAATCCCAAAATCGAGGAAAAGATCAGACATTGGATGGTCAATTTACAGTGACATTGTCCATTTCCCAATTTGGCCGGACACTTCCCACTTTGGCCGATTTCGGGTTTTGGTCATAACATATACAGGTGCCGGTGATAAAATTAGAATATCATGACAAAGTTGATTTATTTCAGTAATTCCATTCAAAAAGTGAAACTTGTATATTAGATTCATTCATTCCACACAGACTGATGTATTTCAAATGTTTATTTCTTTTAATTTTGATGATTATAACTGACAACTAATGAAAGTCCCAAATGCAGTATCTCAGAAAATTAGAATATAAATTAAGACCAATACAAAAAAAGGATTTTTAGAAATGTTGGCCAACTGAAAGGTATGGACATGAAAAGTATGAGCATGTACAGCACTCAATATTTAGTTGGGGCTCCTTTGGCCTGGATTACTGCAGCAATGCGCGTGGCATGGAGTCGATCAGTCTGTGGCACTGCTCAGGTGTTATGAGAGCCCATGTTGCTCTGATAGTGGCCTTCAGCTCTTCTGAATTGTTGGTTCTGGCGTATTGCATCTTCTTCTTCACAATACCCCATAGATTTTCTATGGGGCTAAGGTCAGGCGAGTTTGCTGGCCAATCAAGAACAGGGATACCATGGTCCTTAAACCAGGTACTGGTAGTTTTGGCACTGTGTGCAGGTGCCGGGTCCTGTTGGAAAATGAAATCTGCATCTCCATAAAGTTCGTCAGCAGCAGGAAGCATAAAGTGCCCTAAAACTTCCTGGTAGACGGCTGCATTGACCTTGGACCTCAGAAAACACAATGGACCAACACCAGCAGATGACATGGCACCCCAAACCATCACTGACTGTGGAAACTTTACACTGGACCTCAAGCAACGTGAATTCTGTGCCTCTCATCTCTTCCTCCAAACTCTGGAACCTTGATTTCCAAAGGAAATGCAAAATTTACTTTCATCAGAGAACATAACTTTGGACCACTTAGCAACAGTCCATTCAAGACGCTTCTGACGCTGTCTCTTGTTCAAGAGTGGCTTGACATGAGGAATGCGACAGCTGAAACCCATGTCTTGCATACGTCTGTGTGTGGTGGTTCTTGAAGCTCTGACTCCATCTGCAGTCCACTCTTTGTGAATCTCCCCCACAGTTTTCAATGGGTTTTGTTTCACAATCCCCTCTAGGGTGCGTTTATCTCTATTGCTTGTCCACTTTTTTCTACCACATCTTGTCCTTCCCTTCGCCTCTCTCTCTATTAATGTGCTTGGACACAGAGCTCTGTGAACAGCCAACCTCTTTAGCAATGACCTTTTGTGTCTTATCCTTCTTGTGAAAGGTGTCAATGGTCGTCTTTTGGACAACTGTCAAGTCAGCAGTCTTCCCCATGATTGTGTGGCCTACAGAACTCGACTGAGAGACCATTGAAAGGCTTTTGCAGGTGTTTGGAGCTAATTAGCTGATTAGAGTGAGTGTGGCACCAGGTGTCTTCAATATTGAACCTTTTCACAATATTCTAATTTTCCGAGATACTGAATTTGGGACTTTCTTTAGTTGTCAGTTAAAATCATCAAAATTAAAAGAAATAAACATTTGAAATAAATCAGTCTGTGTGTAATGAATGAATCTAATATACAAGTTTCACTTTTTGAATGGAATTACTGAAATAAATCAACTTTGTCATGATATTCTCATTTTATGACCGGCACCTGTATATATATATAAAAATATACAGTGCATTCGGAAAGTATTCACAGCGCATCACTTTTTCCACATTTTGTTATGTTACAGCCTTATTCCAAAATTGATTAAATATGTTTATTTCCCCAGAATTCTACACACAACACCCCATAATGACAACGTGAAAAAAGTTTACTTCAGATTTTTGCAAATTTATTAAAAATAAAAAAACTGAGAAAGCACATGTACATAAGTATTCACAGCCTTTGCCATGAAGTTCCAAATTCAGCTCAGGTGCATCCTGTTTCCCCTGATCATCCTTGAGATGTTTCTGCAGCTTCATTGGAGTCCACCTGTGGTAAATTCAGTGGATTTGACATGATTTGGAAAGGCACACACCTGTCTATAGAAGGTCCCACAGTTGACAAACCAAACATGAAGTCAAAGGAATTGTCTGTAGACCTCTGAGACAGGATTGTCCATCCATCCATCCATTTCCCAACCCGCTGAATCCAAATACAGGGTCACGGGGGTCTGCTGGAGCCAATCCCAGCCAACACAGGGCAGGAACCAATCCTGGGCAGGATGCCAACCCACTGCAGGACACACACAAACACACCCTAGGGCCAATTTAGAATCGGCAATCCACCTAACCTGCATGATTTTGGGAGGAAACCGGAGCACCCGGAGGAAACCCACGCAGACACGGGGAGAACATGCAAACTCCACGCAGGGAGGACCCGGGAAGTGAACCCGGGTCTCCTAACTGCGAGGCAGCAGCGCTACCACTGCGCCACCGTGCCGCCTGACAGGATTGTCTCAAGGCACAAATCTGGGGAAGGTTACAGAAAAATGTCTGCTACTTTGAAAGTCCCAATGAGCACAGTGGCCTCCATTATCCTTAAGTGGAAGAAGTTCGAAACCACCAGGATTCTTCATAGAGCTGTCCGGCCATCTAAACTGAGCGATCGGCGGAGAAGGGCCTTAGTCAGGGAGGTGACCAAGAACCTGATGGCACTCTGTCAGAGCTCCAGAGGTCCTCTGTGGAGAGAGAAGAACTGTCCAGAAGGACAACCATCTCTGCAGTAATCCACCAATCAGGCCTGTATGGTAGAGTGGCCAGACGGAAGCCACTCCTTAGTAAAAGGCACATGGCAGCCCACCTGGAGTTTGCCAAAAGGCACCTGAAGGACTCTCAGACCATGAGAAACAAAATTCTCTGGTCTGATGAGACAAAGATTGAACTCTTTGGTGTGAATGCCAGGCGTCACGTTTGGAGGAAACCAGGCACCGCTCATCACCAGGCCAATACCATCCCTACAGTGAAGCATGGTGGTGGCAGCATCATGCTGTGAGGATGTTTTTCAGCGGCAGGAACTGGGAGACTAGTCAGGATAAAGGGAAAGATGACTGCAGCAATGTACAGAGACATCCTGGATGAAAACCTGCTCCAGGGCGCTCTTGACCTCAGACTGGGGCGACGGTTCATCTCTCAGCAGGACAACGACCCTAAGCACACAGCCAAGATATTGTGGAGCCGACCCGGACACAGACAGGTGGACATGTTGATTTTCACTACCAAAAGTATTTATTTACAATTATTTACAATTAATGTCACTAAGACACAGTCCATTTAGTGCACAAACCCCAAACACAGTCCTGGCCACTCAATGCCTTTCTTCGGGCTGCCTCCACTCTCTCCTCTGCCTCGTCCTGCTTCCACCCAACTCCAGCCCTGAATGAAGGGAGACGGCCCCTTTTATAGTCTCCCGGATGAGCTCCAGGTGATTCCCGGCATTCCCCTCTTGGCCACGCCCCAGCATGGCGGAAGTGCCGGCTGTTCTCCCGGCAGCTCTTCGGGTGTCCTTATAAATCTTCCCCCCAGCACTTCCTGGTGTGGCTGAAGTGCTGAGGTCACAAGTCCCCAAGGCATTGGGGCACCTCCTGCAGGGTGGGGCTTCCATGCCCTGAATCTGTGGCCCCCAAAGCAACCAGGATGGCGGCCCCCACATGATCCAGTGTGGGCGCAAACCCACATCCGGTCCCTTATGGCATCCCGGCTGGGTCGTTGCCCCTGGCATCCCTGACAGTGCTCCACAGCCAGCGAAGACCACTCGGGAAGAGCGACAAGTCCCGCGAGGGCAGCACACCCCCGAAGTGGGTCCTACAAACAGAAATAGGGGCGGAGGTGCGGCCTGAGCATCAGCCCTTGGTGCCCTCCTGTGCCTCGCAAAGGTTGTGCTCCCCCCTCTTACCGGCACCCTGAGGCCCCCTCGTTCGGCACCCCCTCCGAGGCCTCCGCACCCCTTTGTTCGGAGTCACTCGCTCCCTTGCAGCCTCCTCCAGCTGTGGTGGCACCCGCACACCAGCAGAGAGATCTTGTGACAGACGGTCCGACTTCTGAGGGCAGGTCCCTGACGAAGTGGGTCCTACTGCATGTCCGGGGTCCGTCCCTGTAATAAAGAGAAATACAGGGGCAGAACCGCTGCCTGGGCACCCTTTCTGTGCCACACACTGGCAGCGTTCCCCCCTCCATTCGGCACCCCGGTACTTGCCTGTTCGTCACCCTCTCCGCGGGTTCCATGTCCCTCCTGGTGGTGGAACCACCGGCACCGCCTGTACTCTCTCAACTGGCCTCAGGGATTCCCTCTGCCCCCGCAGAGGGTGGCCAGCACCTGAACGTGTGCACCCAGCACCACGTCCCATCTTATCAAAGGAACCGGCACTCAGCCTCCAATTCCTCCTGTCACTCTGGGATGCCCTGACGGTCTGAGACTCCTTAATACAAATAGAGAGCCTCTTTCCCGTCTGCATCCCTACAGAGCGGTGCGAGACCGTGGCCGACTCAGGGCGGAGGGCGCTAGGACCTGGGGTACTCTGCAGCCCGTGTCCAAACAGCATCCTCACGGACTCCCCCCTTGCCGCGCGCACAGCGTCCTGCGCCGCACCTACTGTCGGAGGGCTGCTTACTTGAAGCTGATCTTTGGAATCACAGCCATGTTCAGCAGACCCTCCCTCATGCTGTACGGAGACGGTGAAACCTACCTTCCCTGCCGTGCACCCCCGGCTGGAGAATCCAGCGCCACGCCGTCGGATCGTCAAACGAAGCTCCTCTATGGACGCGACTGCCATCCTCTCCAGTACCTGCATCTCTGCCTGGAGGGCACGTAGCACCTGGAACAAACGCTGCTCCGTGGGCTGAAGGCATGCCTCCAGCTCCGACAGAGCAGCCGGCAAAGACAGGAAGTTAACCGACGCGGAGCCTACCTGTCTGTCAGCCTCCGACGCTGGCAACTTCCTGTGGGCCTCTTCCTCTGGCCCAATTGGGTCTCCCCCTTGCACATGATAGACATTCCTTGGTCCCGCCTCTATGCAGTCATTGGCGGGCACACAAGACACACCATCCAATCGCGTGCCTGTCAGGGGAAGGGACTTCTGGTCTACGGCCATCTTGCCTCCCCTTCTGCGGCGGCGACGTGCTTGCCACTGACGCATATCCGGTAAGTCCCTGCCTGTAAAAGAGAAAACACGCCCGGCCCCCACGGGCCGGCTGCCACTAGGCAGGGAACTCACCTCCCCGGACTCGTCCAACCAAGGAAACGTCATTGGCGTGGCCTCTCTTGACGCTGGCGCGCATGGTGGAGACCGCTGCCCCCTTGTCATGCATTCCGCCCGCCCACATCAGGGAAAAACGGCCTTTTTGCGGACCCCTCGCAGTCCGTGGGGTTCCTTTACCTGCTGCGCAGGGCCGTCCACAACAAAATTGTCATTTACTGGTCCCCGCCTTGAAACAGGCGTAGCATCCTCCCGACTATGCCAGATGTGGCGCCGACCCAGACACAGACAGGCGGACATGTTGATTTTCACAACCACACGTATTTATTTACAATTATTTACAATTAATGTCACTAAGACACAGTCCATTTAGTGCACAAACCCCAACACACACAGTCCTGGCCACACAATGCCTCTCTTCGGGCCGCAGCTCTCCGGGTGTCCTTATAAATCTTCCCCCCAGCACTTCCTGGTGTGGCGTAAGTGGTGAGGTCACAAGTCCCCAAGGCATTGGGGCGCCTCCTGGCAGTGACCACGGACCCCTACAGAGTGGGGCTTCCATGCCCTGAACCCGTGGCCCCCAAAACAACCAGGATGGCGGCCCCTGCGTGATCCAGGTTGGGCACAGATCCACATCCGGTCCCTCACGGCGTCCCGGCCAGGTCGTTGCCCCTGGCATCACTGACAATATCAAAGGAGTGGCTTCAGGACAACTCTGTGAATTTCCTTGAGTGGCCCAGCCAGAGCCCAGACTTGAATCCGATTGAACATCTCTGGAGAGATCTTAAAATGGCTGTGCACCGACGCTTCCCATCCAACCTGATGGAGCTTGAGAGGTGCTGCAAAGAGGAATGGGCAAAACTGGCCAAAGATAGGTGTGCCAAGCTTGTGGCATCATATTCTAAAAGACTTGAGGCTGGAATTGCTGCCAAAGGTGCATCGACAAAGTATTGAGCAAAGGCTGTGATACTTATGGACATGTGATTTCTCAGTGTTTTTATTTTTAATAAATTTGCAAAAGTAAGTAAACTTTTTTATGTTATCATTATGGGGTGTTGTGTGTAGAATTCTGAGGAAAAAAATTAATTTAATCCATTTTGGAATAAGGCTGTAACATAACAAAATGTGGAAAAAGTGATGTGCTGTGAATACTTTCGGGAAACACTGTATATATATATATATATATATATATACATGTATGTATATATATATATTGTAACGAACCGAGGAGACAGTAATAAGAGTTGGGGTTTTTCCGGCCCCGTATATTGTATACAGCAAAAAAAACAGGTCAAAATTATAAACAAACAGTTCATAATGCGCGACGCCGACTCCTGGCGTCGCGGCCATTTTATTGGGGTGGAGCCGGAAGTGGAGGAACGCTGGGAAGGACCGCAAGGGAGGATGGGAAGGATGACGTCAGGGCAAGATGGCGGAGGAAGGGCGGAAGTACCGCACTGCGGTCAATCCAAGCCTATGGTGCAGGAAGGTCTTTCTTTCTACGAGGAAGCAGAGGGAGAAAGTTAATACCCGCCATTCCCTGGCGCGAATGATTTCCAGGTGCTATCGAATCAATCCGCGGCCTCCTACTGCGCATGCGTGACACGATCCCCTTAGCCCAGGACCGTCAGGTCGGGCGGACCTAACCGAGAGGTCGTGAATACGAGAGAGGGCATCGGCATTGGCCTGAAGGGTGCCGCGCCGATAAGTGACAGTGAACTTATACGGCTGTAAGTCCAGAAACCACCTGGTGACCCGTGGATTCGACTCTTTGTGTAGGGACATCCACTGAAGTGCAGCGTGATCAGTCACCAGAGCGAATTCGCGACCCAGCAGGTAGTAACGGAGGTGGGTCACCCGGTCCATCAGTTTCCGGCTAAGGTACATCACAGGGTGCTCGACACCATCGACGCTTTGGCTCAGCACGGCGCCCAGGCCTGTGTCCGAAGCGTCGGTCTGGAGAATAAACGGGAGCCCAAAATCGGGCGTCCGTAACACAGGTGCCGACGTTAGGGCCTTCTTTAGGTCACTGAACGCGTGTTCTGCTTTGTCGGTCCACACCACGTATAGGGGAGCGCCCTTTTTTGTCAGGTCAGTCAAGGGTGCTGCTCTTTGGAGAAGCGGGAACAAACCGGCGGTAGTAACCCGCAAGCCCCAAGAAAGCCTGCACCTGTTTCTTGGTATTCGGACGGGCCATTCTAAGATGTCTTTAACTTTGGAGCTCTGTGGCCGCACCTGTCCTTGTCCCACGAGGTAGCCTAAATATTTGGCCTCCTTTAATCCAAAAACACTTCCGGGGTTTATGCGGAGGCCGGCTTTAGCCAGTGTTCGGAGGACAGCTGCGACCTGCAGTAGATGCTCCTCCCAGGTGCCGGAATAGATGACAACATCATCCAGGTAGGCGGCACTATAGGACTGGTGGGGCTTCAGGCACTCTGTCTACCAGACGTTGGAAGGTCGCCGGGGCCCCGTGCAGCCCAAATGGGAGGACCTTGTACTGCCAGTGCGCGCTAGGGGTGCTAAAGGCCGTTTTCCTTTGCGGATGCCGTTAAAGGAATTTGCCAATACCCATTTTGTCATGTCAAGGGTAGTCAGATACCGAGCCGCACTCCAGCCGCCAAGGAGGTCGCCAATGCGGGGCATGGGGTAGGCATCGAACTTGGAGATCTGATTCAGACGCCTAAAGTCATTACAGAACCTCCAGGAGCCGTCTGGCTTGGAGACGAGGACAATAGGGCTGGACCAGGGACTATGGCTCTCTTCAATTATGTCCATGTCCAACATACGCTTCACCTCCAGTTCGACCTCTGCGCGCTTTGCCTCCGGAGTCTGTAGGGCCTCTCCCGGACGATTACCCGGGCTCCGTGACTATATCGTGGCAATCAGCGCGTCCGCCGGGTGACTCGCTCACTACCTCGGGATGGCTCGGAGTGTTTGGGCTAACTCCTGCCGCTGCTTGGGGTCAGCTCTTCGCCGAGGTTAAGGGCAGTTGTGCTTGCGAAAGGGAGAGTGACCTATGGGAGCTGGGAGCTCCTCTCTATCTCTCAGGGCTTTAACAGGTTGACATGATAGATCCTCTCACTCGGTCGACGCATTGGGCTGTTTCACCAAATAGTCGACGAGTCCTTTTCTCTCCTTAACCTCGTAAGGCCCTTGCCAGTGAGCGAGCAGCTTCGAGTGGGAGGTCGGGGCGAGCACCATAACTCGGTCCCCCGGGCGGAACTCCCTGAGGACGGAGTTGCGGTTGTAACACCGGGCCTGCGCTGCTTGCGCACGAGTCACGTGCTCTTTTAGGAGGGGCCTGATCTTTGTGAGTCGGTCGCGCAGTTGCGCTACGCACTCCAAATGTTAGAGGAGGGAAGAGCCTCGCCTCCCAGCCTTCTTTTAGGATGTCGAGGATTCCCCGGGGTTGTCGCCCGTATAGCAATTCAAATGGGGAGAAGCCTGTAGAGGCCTGGGGTACCTCCCGTAGGCAAAAGCACGAGGGGAGGAGCTGGTCCCAGTTCCTGCCGTCCGCTGACTACCTTGCGAGCATCTGCTTAAGCGTCTGATTAAACGCTTCACCAACCCGTCAGTTTGCGGGTGATAGACTGACGCTTTCAGGTGCTTTATCTGCAGTAATTTGGCTACCTCCTTGAACGTATCCGAAGTGAAGGGCGTACCCTGGTCCGTGAGGACCTCCTTGGGTATGCCCACGCGTGAAAACAAATTAACCAGTTCCCGTGCGATGCTTTTAGTATTAGCGGGCGCAGGGGAACCGCCTCTGGGTACCGGGTGGCATAGTCCACCATGACTAGGATATACTTGTGGCCACGGGTTGAGGGCTCCAGGGTCCCACCAAATCGACCCCTATCCTTTCAAAGGGATGTCCACGAGGGAATAGGGACTAGAGGAGCACGGTCCCTCCTAGGAATCTGGCGGGTCTGGCACTCCGGACAGGATTGACAGAACCGCCGGACCTCCTCATTGATCCCAGGCCAGTAAAAGCGGAGCTTAATCCTCTCCAGTGTTTTTCGCCCCAGGTGGGCCTAGGAGGTGAGCATGTGCCAACTCGCATATCTCCGCCGGAAGGTACGCTGAATTAGCAACAACTTCGCACCTCGCCCTCATGGGTAGCCACCGGTACAACAGATCATTCTCAAGGACAAAGAAGGGTTCCGCGGTGTGGATCCGTCCCTGTTGAGCTGTTAGGCAGAACGACCGCATTCCGGGCAAAGCGCAGGGAGTCATCATTCCACTGCTCCCTCTTAAAGGAGGCCGGCGTGGACCGAAATTGATGGTCCAGGCCGCGAGAGGGTCTTGGGGCCTGGGCCCGGGAAGAGTTCCCTGGCTAGTCCCTTCTCCGGCGGAATCTTCCGGGTCAAGGTCCGTAGCCACGGAAAGGTCCCCCGAGACACCAGCGCCAATAGGGCCTGCCCTTGTGCACGGCGTGGAGGCCGCGGGAGGGTTGCCTTTTCCCCTCATAACAAGATCCAGCAAGGCCCCGGGAGCGGCGAATGGCTTACCGCTGATTCTTTTAGACCAGTCTTGTCCCAAAATCACTGGGAAGGGGGGTCAGGTAACACAGCGACCGTCATTTGGGTTGGTTCCCCCTTCCAGGTGACATAGCAGTGAGCGGAACGATATGACCTAGTCCCCCCATGCACACAAGTGACCAACAAATGCTGTTTTAACCACTGTTGCGGTAAGACAAACGGCGAGCAACAATGGTAATGTTGCTGCCGGAATCAAACAAAGCCACCACGGCGTGCCCATTTAGCAACACCACTCCCGTGTTCGGACTCGCCAAGGGATGCGGCGGGGTACAATACCTCTCCGACGACGTCCAGCTGCAGTCCATAGGCTCCGGGCGCGTGATGGGGGCAGTTTGGTAGCAGGTGACGGTCTCGCCACACTTGAAACAGCGGCGGTCCCGCTCTCTCTGGGTCTCGGCTGGCGCTTCCGCAGCGCGTCGAGGGCTCGGGGGTGGCCGCCCGTCCCTGTCGGTTCCCCCGAGCAGGCCTTTCTGACCCCCCAAGTCGGAGGACCGCCATCTGACGCTCCAGGACGTCTAGGAGGCCCGACATGTTGTGGTAGGCGTGTCCCCGGACCTGCTGGGCGAGGGAACTGGGCATGGCATTGACCAGGCCCTCACAGGCCACCTGCTCAACCACTTTCCGTGCCTGGGTTCCCTCTGGCCGTAGCCAGCGGCCCATCTTGCCCCAGAACTCGAACGCCTGGGCGCGGGCAGGTTTCTCGGGGTCAAAGACCCAGTTCCTCCATTCAGCCGCCTGCTGGCCCGGGTTAATGCCGTAGCGGGCCAGTATTTCGGGCTTGAGGAGGTCGTAATCAGCGGCCTCCTCCTCAGGAAGGTCATAATAGGCCCGCGCGTCCTTCAGGTATGGCGCCAGATGGACGCCCACTGGACCGCTGCCACTGCTCCGGGTGGCCGCCCTCTCAAACATGCCCAGGTAAGCCTCGATGTCCTCCGACGGGACCATCGGCACCAAAGGAGGAGGCGCCTGCTTGGGCGGCTCTGGCTTCGGCCGCTGGGCCTCTACCAACCTGGCCTTCGTGGCTTCCAGCTCCCGGGTGGTGGTGGCTTGCGCCTGCTGCAGCGCCTGGAGTTGGGCGTTCATGGACTGCAGCACTGTGTTGAGGTCCTGTCCCTCCGTCATCTCGGGATCTCTATCCTGCCGACTACGCCAATTGTAACGAACCGAGGAGACAGTAATAAGAGTTGGGGTTTTTCCGGCCCCGTATATTGTATACAGCAAAAAAAACAGGTCAAAATTATAAACAAACAGTTCATATGCGCGACGCGACTCCTGGCGCCGCGGCCATTTTATTGGGGTGGAGCCGAAGTGGAGGAACGCTGGGAAGGACCGCAAGGGAGGATGGGAAGGATGACGTCAGGGCAAGATGGCGGAGGAAGGGCGGAAGTACCGCACTGCGGTCAATCCAAGCCTATGGTGCAGGAAGGTCTTTCTTTCTACGAGGAAGCAGAGGGAGAAAGTTAATACCCCGCCATTCCCTGGCGGCGAATGATTTCCCAGGTGCTATCGAATCAATCCGCGGCCTCCTACTCGCGCGTGCGTGACAATATATATATATATATATAAACCTACTGTATAAAAACAAGTGACTGGTATGTTTTTGTACTTAATACTAATTTCACAAATTGCTCACATCAATTCTAATATAGAATAATAATAGTTATAGTTATATTCTATATTAACATTGATGTTAAAAAATACAGTATGCTTAGAAAATAGACGTACACCTTTACTACCCAGACGATTCTAATAATGCTGTATATATACAGTCATATAATAAAGTTTGTGAACTCCTCTCAGCCTCTATTTCCTCTATTTTCAACAATAAAGATACCAGTTGTATGTCTTTCATTTCCTAGAAACATCTGAGTACTGCAGTGTTTTCTGAACAAAGATTTTTAGTGACGCAGTATTTAGTCGTATGAAATTAAATCAAATGTGAAAAACTGGCTGTGCACAAATGTGGGTCCCCTTGTCATTGTGCTGATTTGAATGCCTGTCACTGCTCAATGCTGATTACTGGCAACACCAAATTGGTTGGATGAGCTCGTGAAGCCTTGAACTTCATAGACAGGAGTGTCCAATCATGAGTGGTCGAAGGTATTTAAGGTGGTCAATTGCAAGTTGTGCTTCCTTCCCTTTGACTCTCCTCTGAAGAGTGACAGACAGCATGGGATCCTCAAAGCAACTCTCCAAAGATCTGAAAACAAAGATTGTTGAGTCTCCTGGTTTAGGGGAAGGCTACAAAAAGCCATCTCAGAGGTTTAAACTGTCAGTGTCAACTGGAAGGAATGGAATCTGGAAATGGAAGGTGTCACACACGTGTGCATAGGACGCAGCTGAAGAGCTTAGAAAGGACTGATTTTACATCTGCCCGGCACCGAGGACGACGTCACTTCCACCCAACGTCCTATAAAGCCTCCCGCCTTTGCTCTGGGAGGCAGTTCTGTTTTGGACTCTGTCGTGTAAACTTGACTACATGAATCATTTGCTTTTGCAGCCAGGAAACCGCATTAAATGGGTGGCTGCCCCAAACCTTGCCCTGCCTCGAGTCTCTTCTTGTTACAAAGGTCACAGGCACAGTTGCTGTTAAACCAACTCAGGTCTGGCAGGCCAACAACAACAACATTTATTTCTATAGCACATTTTCATACAAAAAATGTAGCTCAAAGTGCTTTACATGACGAAGAAAAGAGAAATTAAAGACAAAGTAAGAATTAGAATAAGAGAACACTAATTAACATAGAATAAGAGTAAGGTCCGATGGCCAGGGAGGACAGAAAAAACAAAAAATAAACTCCACACGCTTGGAGAGAAAAAATAAAATCTGCAGGGGTTCCAGGCCACGAGACCACCCAGCCCCCTCCGTGCATTCTAAATGAAACAGTCCTCTTTGTATTTAGGGTTCTCATGGAAGGACTAGATGATGATGGTCATGTAGACCTCTGGCTTTTAATCCATCAGAAACATCATACAGCTTTGATTTGGTGGTGATGGCGCAGATCGCCACCACAGAAAACTGGGAAAAGAAACACAAGAGAGAGTAGGGGTCAGTACGGATTTTAGAACCACCATGAATAGTTATTATAATGAATTGAATATACAGAGTATTAGGGTTAAATTAAGGTGAAGTCAGAAGTCAGAAAGCCAAGTTAAAGTAATGTGTTTTTAGCAGTTTTTTAAAGTGCTTCACTGTATAAGCCTGCCGTAATTTCTATTGGCAGGCTATTCCAGATTTTAGGTGCCTGACAGCAGAAGGCCGTCTCATCACTTCTTTTAAATTTTGCTCTTGGAATTCTAAGGAGACACTTGTTTGAGGATCTAAGATTATGATTTGGAATATAAGGTATCAGACATTCCGATATATAAGATGGAGCGAGATTATTTAAGGCTTTATAAACCATAAACAGTATTTTAAAGTCAATCCTGAATGACACAGATAACCAGTTTAGTGACATTAAAACTGGAGAAATGTGTTTAGATTTTCTTTTCCTAGTTAGGATTCTAGCGGTGGGTTGGCACCCTGCCCAGGATTGGTTCCTGCCTTGTGCCCTGTGTTAGCTGGGATTGGCTCCAGCAGACCCCCATGACCCTGTATTCGGATTCAGCGGGTTAGAAAATGGATGGATGGATGGATAGTTAGGATTCTAGCAGCTCCATTCTGCACTCATTGCAAACGATTTATGTCTTTTTTGGGCAGTCCTGTGAGGAGTGCATTACAGTAATCTAGTCAACTGAAAACAAACGCGTGAACTAACTTCTCAGCATCTTTCAATGATATAAGAGGTCAAACTTTTACTAAGAAAAATACAGGAGCGGCATATGAAGAGGCAGGATTGCGAGAATTTTTACAGACAACCGACAGATCACCTCCAAAGACCTACAAGAACATCTCGCTGCAGATGGTGTATCTGTACATCGTTCTAAAATTCAGTGCAATTTGCACAAAGAACATCTGTATGGCAGGGTGATGAGAAAGAAGCCCTTTCTGCACTCACGCCACAAACAGAGTCGCTTGTTGTATCAAATGCTCATTTAGAAAAGCCAGATTCACTTGGAACAAAGTGCTTTGGACTGATGAGACACAAATGGAGTTATTTGGTCAGAACAAAAAGCGCTTTGCATGGTGGAAGAAGACCACTGTATTCCAAAATAAACACATGCTACTTGCTGTCAAATGTGGTGGAGGCTCTATCATGCTGTGGGCTGTGTGGCTCGTTCAGGGACTGGGGCCCTTGATAAATTCGAGGGTCAGATGAATTCAATCCAATATCAACAAATTTTTCAGGATAATGTTCAAGCATCAGTCACAAAGTTGAAGCTACTTAAGCAGGGGTTGGATATTCCAACAAGACAATGACCCAAAACACAGATTGAAATCTACAAAGGCATTCAAGCAGAGGGAAAAGTACAATGTTCTGGAATGGCCGTCACAGTCCCCTGACCTGAATATCATCGAAAATCTATGGGATGATTTGAAGCAGGCTGTCCATGCTCGGTAGCCATCAAATTTAACTGAATTTATGCACCTGTCTAATTTTGTTATGATGCATATTGCTTATTTTCTGTTAATCCAATAAAGTTAATGTCACTGCTGAAATCCTACTGTTTCCATAAGGCATGTCAGATATTAAAAGGAAGTTGATACTTTGAAAGCTCAGCCAATGAGAAAGAAAAATCCAAAGAATTAAGAGGGGTTCCCAAACATTTTCATATGACTGTATATATAATTAACTAAGTGGTGTGTGTGCAAGTGGTCTTGTACTGTTTACAAGAATACATATAGTTGTTTTGCGCTAAGTATATAAACATTTCCCTTTGCAATATTTCCAAATATTTATTTTTATCTACTTCATATTAATTAAATGTCAGCATCAACTATAATATATTACTTCCTAAATTGTATAAATACATACAAGGTTGTGTACTATTATTTATTCATTCTTATTGTGCTTTCATTTTTATTGTATCCCTCTTGATAGTCTATGCAGCCATCTGACAGCTTGGTAAAGGTGCTATGTAAGCAAGTGAAATACATTATTATTCGTTATAATCAAAATTCAATAGAATGGGCAGGCAGTTTGTTTAGGTGTGATTTTTAACTATGCTTATTGTCTATGTGTTCCTTAACAAATGAATCATTCATTAACACTCGAATTACGAGAGTCTACGAAAAAACTCGTAGATCCGGCCCACCTTAAAACCGTTTGCACCTCTCTGCCAGCGTCCTTTGTCCTCTAAATGTGCCGATAAAGACAAGCTGCAAGCAGCCAGCTATTCCATCCCCCCACCAACTTAGAACGTGGACAAACATCTCCCAGCTCATGCCTTGATTGATTATCTGGGAGTGAAGTGGAGTTTTAAAATGGAAATAATAGATCGTTATTTGGAACACACACATCTAATGTGTGTTCCGTTTCTACAGTAATCTGTGTAAACACATTGTTAAAACAGAAACTTTTTCATATTTTAGTAATACATGTTACAAAATGTAGACATAAACTATAAAATGTGTGAACTTGTCCAAAGATCAAATAAACACTTTCACAAAAGGTTCAAGAATGATACAACAGCTTCCGTGGCGTAGCTGTAAGATTTCCTGACTCAGCAGGCTTTCCTGGCGCAGCAGGCTTGCCATGCCTCAGAGACCCGAGTTTGATTCTCCGCTGGGGAGAAAGTGTTATTTTTTTTCTTTTTAACCTTCACCGCTCTGCCTGCCTGAACTTCCTCTCTATCTATATAGTAATAACAGTAATTTTATTATTATATAGCAGCTTCCTTGTCTGCTTATCATACTGTATATATCTATCCCCTTAGCTGTTTTTTTATATATCTATTATACAGTGCCTTCCCTGTTTATTTATATATGTAGTGACTTCTCTGTCTGTCTGTCTGTCAGTCTCTCTATTACGCAGTGCTCTATCTGTCTATATGTTATGGATCTTAAAAATAACAGTTATAAGGAAACTTGTTCATGTTAATTGCAGTCTCAATTGTTAGAAAATATTTTAAAAAGAGCATCCCACATGAAAATATAACAATCTCATTAACTCACAGTGCATACCTATTTATAAATTTTATGTCCATTTGAGTTGCTGTTACAGAAAGCGTGAGCTTATTCAGTGCAGCAGGATAAACGCACAATACATGCAATATTATTTGAAAACGAACAGCGTCAGATCGGGTTTGAATATACAATATATAGTTTATGTCTACATTGTGTCATTTATTACTAAAATTTGAAAAATGTTTCTGTTTTAAAAATCTGTTTACACAGATTACTGTAGAAATGGAACACACACGTGTGTTCCAAATAACGATCTATTATTTCCACTCGAAAACTTCACTTCACACCCAGATAATCAATCAAGGCATGAGCTGGGAGAAGTTTGTGCATGTTGTAAGTCGTTGGGGGGACAGAATAGCTGGCTGCTTGCAGCTTGTCTTTATCTGTACATTTAGAGGACAAAGGACGCTGGCGGAGAGGTGTGAATGGATTTAAGGTAGGCCGGATCTACGGGTTTTTTCATGGGCTCTGGTAATTCTAGTGTTAAACGTTTTTTTGAATCAAAAAAGAAAAATAAACAACTACATCTGCAATTCAGGACTCAAAGCACTGTTTGTTTAACAGAAAGTTTTAAAAAATGTTATTTTAGAGATACAGTATGTTCCTCCATTCAGCAATGTGCCATGAGCTGGATTCAAACCTGGATCCCTGCGGTAATTTCTGGTAGATCGTCTATCAAAAATCACAGATATACCGCGACTTATTTGCGCGATCCTTGGCACAGCCTGATTCCTACTTATCTTTTGAAATGACACCCCTCAAGAGCATATTTTTCTGAGACAGTCTTGTAAACAGACATTGCTATAACTTGACATTCTCAAGTTGGAGGAATCTAAGGTCTTAAATAATTTGCTGTCCCCAGTCCTGTCTCCCAGGTCTCCACCATCTACCCTTACCCCATTGTAGGCGTTGAACGGGCATCCTGGATGAGACAGGAGAGAAGCCATTACCCATACTAGGCGCTCCATGTTTTGAGTAGTGAGCTGCTATTATTATTATTATTATTATTATTATTATTATTATTACTATAATATATTACAAACATACATTTAATTTGAGTTTGTAACAGCCTGAGTAAATGTATGGTATTGTAGAAGTCAGCACTGAACAGTTCAATTTTTGTCTAATTAGATCAGAGAACCTTTTTGCTTGTGCTCTCAGAGTCATCATGCTCTTCTACTCAAGAGTAGCTATCATCCTGCTGCTCTTCGCTAAACACCTGATTGATGGACTGCTGCTCACCTAGTTGTCCTTCCAACTGGTTAATCCCATTTCAGCATCTGAAGCTATGTAAGAGTGATCATTGGTTTCATGGTCACCTCCATGACCAAAGCCCTTCTGGTTGGTTACTTAGTTTTGCTGGACAGATGACTCTAAGAGTCCTGGTGCTTCCAAACTTCAACTTCACCATTACTGGGAATACTCAAACATGTAGAAAAGGTTTTACCTCCTCAGCCTGATCGATGCTTCACCACAATTTGATCACAATTTGATGACCTCTTGGGCATGGCCATCAGCAGTGTGTCCGTCTGCGGAGAGACTGTCAACCTCATCGAGAGGTTTACTTACCTTGGCAGTGACATTCATGTCTCTGGTGACTCTTCCTATGAAGTCAGTAGATGGATTGGGAGAGCATGAGGGTTCATGAGGTCCCTGAAAAGGGTGTGTGGCTCTCCTGATATATCTTTGCAAAAGGATGAAGGTCCAAGTCTTTAGAGGCCTAGTGCTTCCTTTCTTGCTATATGGTTGTGAGACATGGACGCTATCCAGTGACCTGAGGTGAAGACTGGACTCCTTCAGTACTGTGTCTCTGCTGAGACTCCTTGGGTACTGCTGGTTTGACTTTGTGTTGCTCATGGAGTCCCAAATGAGGCTCATCACCTGGATTGTGATGGAGCGTCAATTCCAGTACTATGGCCATGAGGGTGATCTAGCTTGCAGGATCCTCATTGTTGAGGACCCGAGTGGCTGAACCAGGCCAAGGGGTCACCCACGTAACACCTGGCTGAGGTAGATAGATGATTATTTCTGGGGGGTGGGACTGGGCCGCGTGCCTGTCTGGGGGACCCCCAGGACAGGACCCCAAGCTTTCTCGTCATATGATGGGTGTGGCAAAATGTTGTACCAGTGCATGCTAATCCAACCTAACCTGACCTGACCTGGTCTAAAGAGAGTTCCTTAGACATCATGTCTCGACTTTTCTCCTGACATGCAGTGTGAATTGTGGGACCTTCTATACACAGGTACAGGTGTGCCTTTCTAAATGATGTCCAATAAATTCAGTTTCCCACTGGTGGACTCCAGTCAAGTCCTAGAAATATCTCAAGGAGTATTACATCAACCAGGATGCCACAGCAAAGGGTCCAAATACTACCAGGAATGAGAGAATTCAGTTTTGGATTTGTGATAAATTTTCAAACCTCTCTTAAAACATGTTTCACTTTGTCATTATGGGATATTGAGTGCAGACTGATGGCAAAAATGGTAAATTCATCCATTTAAAAATCAATCTACAACACAATAAAGTATTACTTTATAAATACTTCTAAATCCATGGCATATAAGGATCCAATTAAAAAGCATAAAATCAGAGTGGTGCGTTCGATGAGATTTATTTGATAGTCAGAAGGCTTTTAATAAGAAGCCCCGGGACAGGCTGGGCACCAAACTAAAGGAAGTGGGAGTTCAAGGTGCAGTGTGGAGACTTTGGGGGAGCTGGCTACAAATTGTTATGTTTCAGCCAGGGTTCCTCCACTGTCTGGGGTTCAAATCTTTGCTATATGGCTTCTTTGTTCATATGAATTACTTTTATGTTTATCTGCAATTTTCTTTGTACAGTAATCTCTTGTGATTTCTCAGGGATTAGGGGCGCAGGACCCATGTGAATGTGAAATTCCGTGAATATGTTTTGGGCTGATAATTACTGTTGTGAACGATAAAAAGACACAGAAATAATATCAAGAGTTGGGGAAATTCCCGGTATAATGCTTGGCTTCATTTCGTCTTGTTGAAGGATTGGAAACCTGTTGTAAATGGCACACTAAGACATTCGACAGATGTAGAGTGATCTCTGAGGTGTTTTATAGAGATACAAAGGAAGTATGACAAGCAATAAACAGAACTGAGTTGGCAGGAAATGAACTGGTGGAAATTATGTCTTCTTCGGTGGATGGCGAACGTCATCAGTTGAGGGCAGAAGTGAAGTCATTTTTGTGAGAGCGGAAATGATTTGGCTGTTAGGGGACGGAGGTGAAGTCTTGGATAGCGGATAGTGGAGAGATCATGGCATCACGGTATTTTATGGCTGTTGTTTTTCTGTTTTTCTCTCGACGAGAAGAAAAAAGCATTAATACTCTGTCCTGTTCCCTCGTCGTTCATACTTTCATTCTCGTTTGAGCCCTTTAGATGCCCCTTAACAGCGCGTGTGTGACACTGTGTATTCAAAGTTTTTTGCACTAAATAAGATGCAAAAAGTTGTGAGAAACGTGAGATGATCACTGCGCAAGCAAATCATGGATGTAAAGCTGGCTGCCGAGACAAAGATGTGCAGCGTTCCCCAGAAAAAATGTGCACATCAGCAGTTCTTTACTGAAGTGTAACTTTTTACAAAACGTAACTTATTATAATAAGTTTGTGCAGCAGTAAATGACAAAAATAATTTACATTACAGATACAAAAGAAATCCAATAAAACACTAAGCTCACAATGATAAACACTCATAACGCAGGTGCCTCTCCCTTCACTACAGGACACATTTTACAAACGCAGTGTCCACAAGGCCTGCAGCATTGTGCAGGACCCCCTTACACCCCTCACATGGACTTTTCATACTTCTGCCATCCAAGAGATGATACTGCAGCATCAAAGCCAGATCTACCAGGCTGCAGGAGAGTTTTTACCCAGACTCCTCAATACTATGCTGCCCCTTGGGATCTTCCACACGGCCTCAACCACCTCTAAAATCAGATCTTGTATACATGTAAGCCACTTTCCTGCATAGACGAGTTTGCAAATAGAAGAACACTGGAAATCTCATACTGACCTTTAAATATTTTGCACACAGACATTCTTTGACATCCTTCTGCTGTGAAACATTCTGACTTGTCATTGTTTGCACGTCTTAAACAACTATTATCATACACCGAGCCATGCAGCCATTTCTATACTACCTCACACTGTGCTGTATTATCTATTATTTATTCATTATATTACATATTTATTGAATATATTTACTGTATGTATTATAATCTGGACGCTGTATAGCGCCTGGCACAGACTGACGCAGAGGCACGTACAAAATTAAACAAAGGCTTTATTTTCTCTTCCCCATGTCCCACAGACCAACACAATCCCAAAGCACAAAACACACACAATGGAAACACCAAAACACTCTCTTCTCCTTTACCACCACTCCTCCTCCAGCTTAGTCCTCCTCCTCCTGACTCTGGCCCTCGAGTGGTGGTGGCTGGTCCTTTTTATAGCCCACCCTGAAGCGTTCCAGGTGCTTGACCACATGGTCCTAATTGCACTTCCGTGTGGGGCTGAAGACTCGTCCAGCCAGGCTGTTGACTCCATGGAGCTCCCCCTAGAGGCCATCCGAGTTCCCAACCAGGCTGTGGAAGACTGCATCTCCCATGGAGCCAAGCGATCGGTTAGGGGATTACCGTCGGCCAGGGAGGCTGCCATCAAGCGTCCCGGTGGAGGTATTGAGTTGCCCATGGTTGCTCCTCCAGAACAGATGCAGTAGGGGCGTCCTGGCCGGGCATGGGACCTGGCTGTCCATCACAGTATCTAGATTGCATAATACCATACATTGCATCAATGTTCATATTGCTAACTACATGTCACATTGCTGCTACTTCTTTGTCTTGTCCTGAGTGTCTGCTTAGAATTCCAAGAGCTAAACTTAAAAGAAGTGGTGAGGCGGGCGGCCTTCTGCTGTTAGGCACCTAAAATCTGGAATATCCTGCCTATAGGAATTCACCCGGCTAATACAGTGGAGCACTTTAAAAAACTGCTAAAGACACATTACTTTAACATGGCTTTCCCATAACTTCATTTTAGTTTAATCCTGACGCTCTGTATATTAAATTAATTATCATTACTATTCATGGTGGCTCCTCAATCCATACTAACCCCTACTCTCTCTTCTGTTCTTTTTCCAGTTTTCTGTGGTGGTGATCTGTGCCACCACCACCTGATCAAAGCACCATGATGTCCCTACATTGATCAATTAAAGGCCAGAAGACCATGTGACTGTCATCATCAAGTCCTTCCATTAAAGCCCTGAATACAATGAGGACTGATTGAGATCATTTATGTCAGGTAGAATGCCTAGAGGGTGCTGGGTGGTCTCGTGGCTCCCTGCAGATTTTATTTTTTCTCTCCAGCTATCTGGAGTTTTTGTTTGTTTTATCTGTCCTCCCTGGTCATCGGACCTTACTTTGATCCTATGTTAATTAGTGTTCTCTTATTTTTATTCTTACTTTGTCTTTTTTATTTCTCTTTCTTCATCATATAAAGCACTTTGCGCTATATTATTTGTATGAAAATGTGCTATAAAAATAAAGGTTGTTGTTGTTGTTGTTGTCTGTGCACAATGTCTTGTCTTGTTTGAGTTTTAATTTAAATTTTTAATTTTTGTTTGCACTTCATGTTGTTACACTGTGGACCCTGAGGGTCTATGTACTTGTTGGTATTTAAAATTTCGTTTTCAGAAAATATCATTTAAAAAAGAAAAAGAGACACTTATTTGATTTTCAACTTAACAGGAAAAAAAATGAAAGATGCAAAACAATGACTTTTTTCCTTTTGTCCTTTCGCACGTCAGAAAAGAAAAATAAAAAAAAACGAGAAGGAGAAAACACCCTTTATTTATTTCACATCAATAACGTTCATAAAACAACTGCTACATCAATGAAGCATAGTTTGCAAAGCTTTATTTTTATCTGAAAGACGCGACTCAGTTTTTCTGCAGTCATGTCCTTGTCCCGGAGTGTCACTCTTTTACTGTTCCGAAAAACAACGTAACGGTTTATCCTCTGCTGATACCATGCATTGTAACTCCAAGGCCGATCCATCAACGTGTTGTGAGGAGGACTGTTTGCACGTATCGTCAAAAATCGTGCAGATGAAGAAGTACTTCCGGTTTCAGACAACGAAAATATGTCTGCTTTGTTGTTTTTGAACTTTGAAATTTCATTTTAGAAACAAAAATGAAAAAAACGAAAATGAAAGAAATTTTCAGATTTAGTTTTTGATCAAAGAATAAAATGAGGGAAAATAAGGTATTTTTAAATTCTGTGGTAACAAATAAAAGTCATAAACTTAGAATTACACATACTTTTCTGGATTTATTTGTGATTCAAATAATGAAAGTCTGCGGTGGGTTGGCACCCTGCCCTGGATTGGTTCCTGCCTTGTGCCCTGTGTTGGCTGGGATTGGCTCCAGCAGACCCCCGTGACCCTGGATTCGGATTCAGCGGGTTAGAAAATGGATGGAAGGATAATGAAAGTGTTATAGCTCAAAAACAACAAAACAGACACATTTTCGTTGTCTGAAACCGGAAGTACTTCTTCTTCTGCGCGATTTTTGACGATATGTGTGAACAGTCCTCCTCACAACACATCGACCGACGGCCTTGACGTTACACTGCATGGTATCAGCAGAGGATAAACCATTACATTGTTTTTCGTAACAGTAAAAGAGTGACACTCCGGGACGAGGACATGACTGCAGAAAAACCGAGTCACATCTTTCAGGTAAAAATACAAGCTTTGCAAACTTTTTTCTGCAGTCATGTCCTCGTCCCGGAGTGTCACTCTTTTACTGTTCCGAAAAACAATATAACGGTCAATCCTCTGCTGATGCCGATGTAACTTCAAGGTCGTCGATCGATGTGTTGTGAGGAGGACTGTTCGCACGTGTCCTCAAAAATCGCGCACAACAACAAGTACCTCTGGTTTCAGACAACGAAAATGCGTCTGTTTTGTTGTTTTTGATCTATAACACTTTCATTATTTAAATCACAAAAAAAATCCAGAAAAGTATGTGTAATTTTAAGTTTATGACTGCTATTTGTTACCATACAATTAAAAAATACCTTAGTTTCCCTCATTTTATTCTTAAATCAAAATCTGAACATTCCTTTCACTTTCATTTTTCCGTTTTTGCTTCTAAGATGAAATTTCAAATACCAAAAAGTACATGGATCCCTGAGGTTCGCAGTTTCGTCTATCTGTATACTGGTATATGGTTGAGATGACAATAAAGTTCGCTTTGATCTTTGATCTAATGTGACATGGGTAAGCTAATTGATGTTTCCCTTCTAATTAAAATGTTCTGCATTTTAATATTTGTGTGTTTTTATTGGGTTCTGGAGCGTTGCAACATACTGAATGCAGCAGTCAGTATGAGTTTCACTGCACTCTTTACAGAAGTAGTCTCACTGAAGCCAGACGTTTCATATTCACATCTGGAGGCAACCACAAGTGAACTGTGCTTGAAACTGAGTGGGAGCGATTAGATGGCTCACATTTCTAAACCAATGCAACACCTCGTGAAGGTGGCGCTCAAAGTAGAAGCCATAACTTTGAGTTAAACGTTTGAGAATACACGTCTGGCCCTGCGAGACTAGTGTGGAAGTGACAATACTGCTAAAAGTACACAGATTCATCCATCCATCCATCCATTTTCTAACCCGCTGAATCCGAATACAGGGTCACGGGGGTCTGCTGGAGCCAATCCCAGCCAACACAGGGCACAAGGCAGGAACCAATCCCGGGCAGGGTGCCAACCCACCACAGGACACACACAAACACACCCACACACCAAGCACACACTAGGGCCAATTTAGAATCGCCAATCCACCTAACCTGCATGTCTTTGGATTGTGGGAGGAAACCCACGCAGACACGGGGAGAACATGCAAACTCCACGCAGGAGGACCCGGGAAGCGAACCCGGGTCTCCAAACTGCGAGGCAGCAGTGCTACCACTGCGCCACCGTGCCGCCCATACACAGATTCAGTATTCTGTAATTTAGCAATGTGCTTCTGAAATATGATGGCTTTAAAACAGGACGGCTTATGACGGGAGTGCAGAGCAAAATAGCCCTAAATAGTCTCTTCCTGCTGGTGAATCGAAACAACCACAAACATATCTTTGGGTTTGATTTAAAGCAGGCACGACTAGCTTCAAAATAAAACCAAACGCGTCATCCTCAGTGTCTCGGGGGCAGTTCTAGACTCCGCGAAATAGCCATAGACGCTGGCGTTTCAAGTCTCACAGCACTGATCCTTTAAACACATGTAGGGACGCTCCCCTTCTGTAATGGACTTTGCAGTTAAAACTAAGCCTTTAATTGAGACGTGACATGTTGGTCAACAGCAGGATTAGCTTCGTTTAGCTCTGGGTTCTAGCTCTTTAGAGTAAACGCGGACATTAATGCTTAAAGGTGATGCAAGACTTGAGCCAGTTAGCCTTGTGCTGTAGAAATGGAACATGGACATTCTTGTCCTCTCACCTTCAGGCCAATCTGCATCTCATGATGATCAGAAGCTTATTTACTAAAATTAAATTCTCCTGGTATTTAAACAGGTCCACCAACTCTACACAGAGAGCATTTCAACTTGCATATTTTGATCTATGCTACAAATTATGGTGCCATTCTTTTTGCATTCACATGAGTTCATGATTATAGATTTATTATCTTTTAGCTTTGTGATGTCGCACGTCTAATCTGATTCCTTGTTGTGGTTTGTACAAAGCAGGAGATCCATACTCTTGAATTGATTACGGTGGCTGTCAGGCACTTCCAATCACTCTGCCTTCATTGCGTACCGAGCTCAGAATTCTCTGAGAAGGATCATAACAAGAACAGGGGAGGACTGCGGCTCTTCATGCTCTCCACTGAACTGCAGTTAAGATTCAAACTGATTTGAAAAACCTCCCTCCGGGCTGCTAAAAAGCTGTGCGGGATTTTTCTTCTTTTCACCTTGCAGGACCTATAAATGCTTAGACATCAGGGCACGCTCTGCAATCACAGGATACTGGCCGTCTTATAATTTGGAAGATAAATAGAACTGCCGCTGTGGCTGTGCAGCCTTTAGTTACGGGGTGCAACTTCTCCAAGGTCTGTCTGGGACGCGGCCTCATAGAGAATTTAATTTGATTGCATTTATTTTTATATGACGCAATTCCAATTTACAAGCTGAGAGCACTGTGCATATATACAGATATAATGCAGTTAACAAACACGCACTGCGTACTGTGCAGTATTGGCTTTTTTTTTTGTATAATGCAATTTCAGTTTACAGCCTGCACAAACACAACTATAAAACAGTGAAATGGAGAAACAAAAACACTCACTCAATATGCAGTGTAAATCCACTTCCAGACTTTTTTATAAGGATCATAAACTTCCCAATATTAATAATGCATCATACCGGCTGGTTTTTATAAAGAAATATAATAAAAGTCAAAGTCTTGGTGGGTCACGGAAAAAGCTGCTGTGCCCCAACCACCCTAAGGTGCCATTGCAGGATGTTTACTGTGAAGCCGAAGTCAGATGAGAGCAGCTGGGACTGTGAGTTCAGGAGGACCCCGATTATCTGTGCCTTGATTTACCGCATTATCTGAGGCAAATCTATAGGGGTAATAACACACTACTTTCTTTATAATTCATAAGTTATTTCCTGTAAATCCTTTACCGAACGCAAAAATACTTTTAACAAATTGTCTGCTTGGTAGCACTACTGTCTCACAGAATTGAGACCCGGTTTTGCATCCCAGGCCTACCCTGTGCGGAGTTTGCATGTTCTCCCCATCTTTACAGGATGCTCTAGTTTCCTCCCACAGTCCAAAGACATCCAGCTTAGGCAGATTGGTGGTACTAAATTAGCCCCATTGTCTGTGTGTGTGTTTGCCATGTGATGGACTGGCACTTGTGCCATGTGCTTGCTGAGATGGACTTAAGCAACCCCCCATGACCCTCTTCGGGGCAATGACTGATATTGACTGACAGATTATTTACTACCAGGATATTGCAGTAGAGGTCTATGAATATATAAGAAATAATGAACTCTTACCAAATTCTTAAAAAAGTAATGGTCTATAAAACAACAGTTTTATCATCAACAGTAACTCTGTTAAAGATGTGGAGAAACTGTTAATTAGTTTATTTGGATGATGAACAGTCTTTATTTGAATGATCATCCTTGAAGGATGGCATCATGCAGAATGCAGGCTTTGAAGCACATGTGTTTCTTTGTGCTACCCACTATTTTTGCACTCGGCGCATTGAGAAGTTGGTGACTGTTTGTGCTCGGTCGATGGAAGGAATGTCCTGACAATGGTGACAAGTTGGACACCCTGTGATGAAGAAATGCCTTTGGGGCAACAATTGGTGCCAGTGTCTATAGGTTTCACATCATTAGTTTGATTGTCACTATCTCAATCACTGTCATAAGCATGAAAATATCCATCTTGCAGCAAATCTAGTTGCTTCAAAACATCAGCAAGTTTATGTTGTGACCAGTAGGGGATGCAACAGACCCCAAATACCTCAGACAAAACTACACAAAACAGTCCTGTGTAAAAACAAACACTTTATTAATGAAAATACCTCCAGTAACCCCTTCCTTCTGTTTAACCCAATATGCCAATTCACCAATAAATGTTCCTTTTACTCCTCCCAGGGGACTGATGTCCTTCTCCTCTCCCGATTCTGACTCAGTGGCTGGGGGTCAGGCTTCCTCTTTTATCCCAGACCCGGACACCACGAAGGAAGCACTTCTTTGTCAGTCAGAAGTCCTGAAAAGTAGGGCTTGTGTATTCCCTCAGCTCTCCCTGGAGGCTTCCCCAGAGGGTTGCTCCATGGGACTACAATATCCAGCATGCCCTGCGGGTGTCCAAGTGGGAAACCAAAGCCAGGGAGAGTGCCCTCTAATCCTTTGGGAAAGAAACTGCTTTGCATCTTCTTTGATGCTTTCATGTTATGGGCATCACTGCCAGGTAAGGAACCAAGTTGTGTTCCATCCAAGATGGCAATTCTAACTTGGTATCTGTCACAATACCTTTTTTGTGATGACATAACTATGGTCTGTCTATTTATTTTTCCACAAGATGTTGCATCTAAAAAATGCAGATTCTATTGCTATCCATTGGGCTATAGTACATAACTGAGATGTGCCTGCAAAGCTTAGTAGCAAGCTGGATACGTCTATAGTAGCAAGATACTGAGGTATGAGTTATCTCATACGCTGCACCACTAAATGACATACAAGTTAATTCATAACTCGTGTTTAAAGTGTTAGCCATGTTTATGTGTATACAGTAGAGTCAAGTCATTTCAAAGTGCTGTGGGGAACTGCTGGTGGGAACCGAAATCCTGCATTCTCTGGCTTACAGGCAAGTGCTTTGTGGTGTGACCTAAATGGAGACCTCTATCCATCCCTGTCTCTGACCACTGTTAGCCGTGCACCTCCCTGGTGACATCTCATGTTTGTCCCCACTACTCTGCACAGTGTCGTAACTATAGTGGCCAACCATTTTAATCAAGTTTTCTGCAATCCGAGGTAACATCAGACCACTTTAACTCAGATAATCAGTGGTCTAAGGGGAGAGAGCTCTAGCCTGGTGTCCCTGACTAAACGGGAAACTTGTCTTGACCCAAATTTAGTTCCTTTCCATTCCATAGATAGATAGATATTAAAGGCACTATATAATAGATAGATAGATAGATAGATAGATAGATAGATAGATAGATAGATAGATAGATAGATAGATAGATAGATAGATAGATAGATAGATAGATAGATAGATAGATAGATAGATAGATAGATAGATAGATAGATAGTGTGAGAGGTTGCCCGAACACCATTAGACAGACACCAGCACTTTATAAAACACACTTTTATTCACCATAAAAAATCCCACACAGCACACAGTGCTTCCGCACCAAGCACCCTTTTTATACAGGCCTCTCCAATGTCTGTGGGCCGCCTTTCCTCCTCTTGTTGCTGGAGCTTTGTCCAGCTCCCGACTCTAGCTTTGTGACTGTAGGAAAATGGCCCCCTTTATATTCACCCAGATGTGCTCCAGATATTTGTTGATGAGCACCCGGAAGCAATCCGGGTGTCCCTGGAGGGTTCTTCCTCCACCTGCCCAGGTGTGGCAGAAGTGCAGGTTTCCCGGCCTCCACGATGCTCGGGGCGCCCCCGAGCAGCAGCCACAGGACCCAATGGGTTTGAGTCTCCTGGCTCCATCCCCGTAGTTGCCTCCGTATCCAGAGCGGTTGCCCCCTCGTGGCCTGGGGGATGTATAAGTTGCCTCCCGGTCCTTCCAGGCATCCCAGCTGGGTCTGGGCCTCAGCCTTCTGCAACACTGCCCCTCCAACAATGGAGACCCGTCAGGCACAGCGGCCTGTCCTGCGAGGGCAGGTTTCCCAACGCGCTCGTCCAGGGTCCAGTCCTGAAAAATACAAAGCAGAGCCAGGGGCAGAGACATTGCCCTCAAGCCACTGCCTGGCATCTTCCACTAAACAAAAGGGCTAACGCTCCTCCATTTGGCCGGCACCCCGGCAGCCAAAACTTCGGCACCTGCTCCACAGTCTTTGTCTTCGGGTTGTCCAATGGGACCGCTCGCACTCCTCGCTGACCTTGGAGCTTCCCTCTGCCAATTTGCTCACATCTCTCTCTGTGGGAAGAGCCAGCTTTATTCCTCCAGTTCCTCCCTTTACTCTGGGGCACCCTGACAGTTTGAGTCTCCCTATGGGAAAGGAAGAGATTCCTGGCCATCTGCACCCCTGTGGAGCGATTCAAGACTAATGCCGGGCTTGAGAGTAGGGCATTAAGACCATTAATATTAAGCACTCAGTAGCTTTTTTCTTGGTTCCACTCCCACCAGGCGATCAGCTCACCGTGTCACATCCACTGTTGGAGATGTGGCTACTTGGTCACCAGAACCACACGATACCGGGATGCATTCGCTTGCTCTCCATTTCCCTTTATGGTACAGGCATCACCTACCTGCACCGCCACAATCCTCGGGCCAGAGATTCCTGCACCACGCCGCTCTGCCCACTATCGCAGCATCTTCCGTGGTGTGATTGCCTTCCCCTCCAGCTCGACTATGCAGTCTTGAAGGCCGTGTAACACCTGATAAACACACACATCATCCAATCCACTCTCCTGCCATGGAGAGGGACTTCTGGTTCCCTGCCGTCATCCTCTTCCTACTCCCGGTGGGGTGGTGAGTTTCGTGCAAGACCAACACCCATGGGCTGACTGCCGTAGGGCCTGGGACTCACCTTCTGGATCCCATCTCTCGGAGCTCCTTGCCTCCTAACGGCCGATTCCAGTGATGTGCCTACCGTGGTCTCAACGGCGATGGAGAACTCTGAGGAATCCGTAGCTCTCCTGCCTCACCTGGCATTCCTCTCCCCCATCGAATTGGAGACAGCACTTCGGTGAACCACCGGTGGTCCCTGGGTGCTTCGCAGACCATCCCCAGTGCGTGTGTGGGCTGCTTTCACGCGGAGTGTGTGTGCAGTGGTCCGAGATGCCAGACAACTCACAAAATTATTTAACTGAATCCCCGCCTTGCAACAGGCGGAGAGTCCCATCTGGGATGCCATTGTGAGAAGTCACCCAAACACCATCAGACAGACACCAGCACCTTATAAAACACACGTTTATTCCCCACAAAACGTCACACACAGCACACAGTGCTCCCAAGTACAATGTCTGTGGGCTGCCTTTCCTGCTCCACCACCAGCTCCCGACTCTATAAAGGCGGCCCCTTTTATATTCACCCAGATGTGCTCCAGGTGCTTGTTGATGACCTTCCGTCAGCACTTCCTGGTATGGCGGAAGTTCCGCACGAGCACCCAGAAACACTCCGGGTGTCCCTAGAAGGTTCTTCCTCCACCTGCCCAGGTGTGTGAGAAATGTAGGTTTCTTAGGCTCCATGACGCTCAGGGCACCCCCTGGCTGCAGCCACAGGCCCCAACGGTTTTCAGCCTCCTGGCTCCATCCCCGTGGTTGCCACTGTATTCAGGGCGGTGGCCCCATCATGGCCCGGGGGAGGTATAAACTGCCTCCCGATCCTTCCAGGCATCCGAGCTGGGTCTGGGCCCCAGCCTCCTGCCACAATAGATAGATAAACAGACAGTGTGATGGCTGGTGGCTGGCACCTTTACCTGGCCAGGACACCTCCATGATGGAAGGACAGAGGAAGATGACTTATGAAGAGTGCTACTCCCCCCAAACGGCTATTTGGCAGCTACCCTGGGGTGCAACAACCCCTCAGAGTCCCACAGAGCTTTATGGGACTTGGTATTGGTCAGCTCAGCCCTGCTGGGTTCCAGGGATGCCAACAGGGGGAGATGCAGAGCCCTACTTTGGACTTCAGCTACACCTGGGAGTAATTCCAGACCTCCCTAATGAGCCCCTTAAAATACTCCTGCTTGAAAGAAGCCAAATGCCTCAGAGAGACAAACCAGAGTTGGGAGGAGGTGGATGAAGTTTACCTGTGGAGGAATGGAGGTGAAGAAGAGAGGGAGACAATGACAAAGATAAGGACAATGACAAGAAGGAAGAAGAAGAAGAAGAAAAATAAAAGTGCTGTGCTGCATTGTGCCTTTGATGCTTAATTGTATTGTGCTTCATGCTTGGGAGCGAGGAAGAAGTGCTTCCTACCTAAATAAAAATGTGTCTTGTATATGAGCTTGTGTCTGGTGTGTTTGCAGTGGCTGGAGCGCCCTGGTGGTCACAATAGGTAGGTAGATATGAAAGGCACTACATGATAGATGGATGAATGTGGAAGACACTTTCCTTTAGGGTCACTGCTCCACCACACAACGTACTGAAATGTCCAATCATTCATTATGCCAGCCTTTCCAGTGTCACATAATAAGTCAAGACCACTAATGTCGACAGGGAGCGCCAGTGAAGTGCACATCTGTCGTGTCTGATTGAACACGTCCTTCAGTCTTTCAGAGTGCCGTCTGCACACGTAAGAACAAAGGCGAATGCCGCTTGCAACAACTCGTCTGCTCATTTCAAAGTTGTCAGCGCTGCCGGAATTAAGGAGGACTGCTTGTCAGAAATGAGGGCTTCGGAGTGCGGAGAGCATTTTTCACTGTGCACAAATGTGCTGAAACGCTCAGTTTGCATGACAGAACCTCGCAGGGCTGTCAGATCTCAGTATTAGTGAAATGTTACATTAGGTATGAATTTGGACACGGGTGCATAACATTAGAATTCGGTGCACTCTGTGGTGTGAAGGCTTTGTGATTGAATCTGATTTCTCAAACTGTAAGCCATTTATCAAATATGTACTGTGTCTGCTTATAATTTTTTTTTTTGTTTCATTTTGAATCCTTTATTTCATTTTTTTCCTTATTTTAATACAAAATGTATTTATTTCATTCATCGCTATAGTGTTAGACATGTCAAAAACATACTTGGGAACATGAACATCTACTATATTACCGTCCAGTGTATCAGATATTTAAGTTTATTGAATACAACTTTCTTAACTTGGTGCTACCATAAAGAAGACGGCCTATGTTGGAACCAACGACCACACGATTATCAGAAATGCTAGAAGGTGGGCCACCCAGCAGATATCATCTATTTAAATGGATGGAAAGCCATAGAACTGCACAGTCCAAAGTGGGATGACGTGAGGCCATAAAAGGACTCTTGGAATGACTACCTTGAGGTTTTGGTCCTTTTAGGGCCATAAGAAGAGAAGTCTAGTCTGGGGTCCCTGAAAGCTGCCACGGAATTAAAGCCACTAAAAGACAGAATCAGAAGCTGCTAGTGTTGCTAGTGTGACATCTGTCACATGCGTGTGTGTGTCACCGTAGTGTGATGCTCCGTGCCGCAAGACCCCCAGTGTGATTACTCCATGAGCATTCATAGCTAGGCACCAGGGAGTGATGGAGAGAGACTGACCACCATAGAGTAGTGCAAAATGAACAAGTTCTTTCTTTGATTTAGTTGGAAATCAAATGTAAATGGTGACGTTCTTCATAACAGTAGTCTATCAAAGCCAGTGGTGACACATTAAAAAAGAACAGAAAGATCAAAAGTAATTGAAGTAAATGTCTCCCAATAAAACGTTAAAAGTTCAAGTATTAATACTTATTTAAATATAATAATAATCCAGCAGGGGTGGCACGGTGGCGCAGTGGTAGCACTGTTGCCTCGCAGTTAGGAGACCTGGGTTTGCTTCCCGGGTCTTCCCTGCGTGGAGTTTGCATGTTCTCCCCGTGTCTGCGTGGGTTTCCTCCCACAGTCCAAAGACAAACAGGTTAGGTGGATTGGCAATTCTAAATTGGCCCTAGTGTGTGCTTGTTGTGTTTGTGTGTGTCCCGCGGTGGGTTGGCACCCTGCCCGGGATTGGTTCCTGCCTTGTGCCCTGTGTTGGCTGGGATTGGCTCCAGCAGACCCCCGTGACCCTGTATTCAGATTCAGCGGGTTGGAAAATGGATGGATGGATGGATGGAATAATCCAGCAGTTCATCCATTCACCGACTTGTCTGCTCCTCTTCATTTAGAGCTCTCAAGATTAGTTTGCTTCTTCTTTTTCTACAAGTCAGTCGAGTTGGGAGCTTACACTAATAGTGTGTTGCTAAACCCACAACACGACAAACCACCTGGATTGGGACCTGAGTGCAGCGGGTGACACTTCAGCACCATACTGGAACAGTTGTAGGTTTTTTTTTTTTTCCCCACAGTGGTTAATGTGCCAATCCTGCCACCAACCCCGAGGTTTTCCCTGTAAGTTGGAGGTCTCAACTCAAATGTTTAAGAAGAACCAGAATATAATAGAATAGACTTTTATTTTAAAATAGCTGCCTCCTGCGGCTCCGCCTGCGTATTGGTGAAACAGGACAGTGAGGTGGGCCCTGCTTGGCTCCCTACACCTGACATCATACTTCCCCCTCCCCTCAGCCCGCTGCATGTCTCTTGGATTTGTGAAAATAAATTGATACTGCCAGTGCACTATGATACTTAGCACGATGAGTGTATTGCAAAATCAAACGGAATATTCAAGCAAAATTTAGAAAAAAACCCGATCGAAACCATTAAGTATTACCAGCGTTCGCTAGCTAAGTGGAGATAAGCAACCCCCCAAGGTTGATGTGTGAGCGCTCCACCCTCCTCCCCTCAGCCCACTGCATGTCTCTTGGATTTGTGCAAATAAATTAATATCGCCAGTGAACTGTGATACTTAGTGCGATAAGAGGGGTCACAAAATCATGTGGAAAGCAAATTATAGAAAAAAACCCGATCTAAATCCATTAAGTAGTTCTCTCTCGAAAAGTGGACAGACATTGGACTTTATATATCTAGGGATAAGTCATTTGGGTGTAAACTAACGAACCAACCTGGGCAAATGTATGCATTGATTTACACTGTATGTAAATTCAGTAGTTTAGTTAAAGCAAATTCTAGAAAAAACACCCGATCTAAATCTGTTAAGTACCATATATACTCAACAACAACAACATTTATTTATATAGCACATTTTCATAAAAATGTAGCTCAAAGTGCTTTACATAATGAAGAAAAGAAAACTAAAAGACAAATTAAGAAATGAAAATAAGACAACATTAGTTAATATAGAAAAAGAGTAAGGTCCGATGGCCAGGGTGGACAAAAAAAAACCAGAAAAAAAACTCCAGATGGCTGGAGAAAAAAAAAAAATCTGCAGGGGTTCCAGACCATGAGACCACCCAGTCCCCTCTGGACAATCTACCTAACATGCAAGAAACAGTCCTGTTTGTAGTTAGGGTTCTCACGGAGTCACTTGATGTTGATGGTCATACGGAATTCTGGCATTTAATCCATCCATCATTGTTGGAACATCACGGTGCTTTGAGTAGATGGATTTCTACAACTTTGAGTTGTAAGGATACTGGAAAAGGAAACAGAAGAGAGAGTAGGGGTCAGTACGGATTTTAGAGCCACCATGAATAGTTATTATAATGAGTTGGATATACAGAGTTTCAGGAATAAATTACACTGAAGTTATGAGAAGGCCATGTTAAAGTAATGTGTTTTCAGCAGTGTTTTAAAGTGCTCTACTGTATCAGCCTGGTGAATTCCTATTGGCAGGCTATTCCAGATTTTAGGTGCATAGCAGCAGAAGGCCGCCTCACCACTTCTTTTAAGTTTTGTTCTTGGAATTCTAAGGAGACACTCATTTGAGGATCTGAGGTTACGATTTGGAATATAACGTGTCAGGCATTCCAATTTATAAGATGGAGTGAGATTATTTAAGGCTTTATAAACCATAAACAGAATTTTAAAGTCAATCCTGAATGACACAGGTAACCAGTGTAGTGACATCAAAACTGGAGAAATGTGTTCAGATTTTCTTTTCCTAGTTAGGATTCTAGCAGCTGCATTCTGCACTAGTTGCAAGTGATTTATGTCTTTTTTGGGTAGTCCTGAGAGGAGTGCGTTACAGTAATCTAGTCGACTGAAAACAAAAGTGTGAACTAATTTCTCAGCATCTTTCAGTGATATAAGAGGTCTAACTTTACTTATGTTTCCTAAGTGAAAAAATGCTGTCCTAGTGATCTGATTAATATGCGATTTAAAATTCAGATTACAGTCAACAATTACCCCTAAGCTTTTTACTTCCGTCTTGACTTTTAATCCTAATGTATCCAGTTTATTTCTAATAGCCTCATTGTATCCATTATTGCAATCACTAAATTTCAGTTTTCTCTTTATTTAACTTGAGAAAATTACTATTCATCCATTCTGAGATACAGTCAGACATTGTGTTAGTGAATCAAGAGAATCGGGTCATCAGGTGCTATTGATAAGTACAGCTGTGTGTCATCAGCATAGCTGTGGTAGCTCACGTTGTGCCCTGAGATAATCTGACCTAACGGAAGCATGTAGATTGAGAAGAGCAGCGGACCCAGGATAGAGCCTTGTGGAACACCATATCGGATATCTGTGTCTTTGAGTTGTAATTACCACAACTAACAAAAAATTTTCTCCCTGCCAGGTAGGATTCAAACCAATTTAAGACACTGCCAGAGAGGCCCACCCATTGACTAAGGCGATTTCTAAGAATATTATGATCAATGGTGTCAAATGCAGCACTCAGATCTAAGAGGATGAGAACAGATAAATGGCCTCTGTCTGCATTTACCCGAAAATCATTTACTACTTTAACGAGTGCAGTTTCTGTGCTGTGATTTGTTCTAAAACCCGACTGAAATTTATCAAGAATAGCATGTTTATTGAGGTGGTCATTTAACTGCATAATGACTGCCTTCTCAGAACTTTACTTAAGAAAGGCAGGTTAGAGATGGGTCTAAAGTTTTCAAGAGCGAGGGTCAAGATTATGTTTCTTAAGTAGGGGTTTAACTACAGCAGTCTTAAGACAGTCTGGGAAGACCCCCGTATCTAATGACGAATTTACTATGTCAAGAACATTATCAATTAGCACGCCTGATACTTCTTTGAAAAACCTTGTTGGTATTGGGTCAAGGACGCAGGTGGAGGTTTTAATTGAGAGATTATTTTTTTAAATCAGGTAAATCTATCCTAGTGAAAGAGTTTAATTTGTTTATAACAGAATGCTGGGGTTTAGGAGGATCCTTAGTGTTGGGGAGATATACTATGTTATTTCTAATATATTAATTTTTTGATTGAAAAATACAGCAATAGCCTCACAGGTTTTACTGGAAGTACTTAGGAGGCATTCCTTTGAGTTACCTGGGTTTAGCAGACAATCAATGTAGAAAATAAGACTCTGGGATTACTAGCATTGTTATTTATAATCTTAGAGAAATAGCAGCGCCTCTCAAGACGGACAGTGTTATTGTATTCTGTTATTTTGACTTTTAATATTTCATGGTGGATAGTTAGTTTAGTCTTCCTCCATTGACGCTCAGCTCTACGGCATGTTCTCTTTAAATCAGACACTCTTTGGGTCTTCCATGGTATAATAATGCTAGAAGATTTTTTCACTGTCTTTTCAGGTGCAACTATGTCAACAGCAGCTCTCACTTTAGTATTAAATCTTTCCACCTTACTATTTACATTATCCTCGCTATTATAGTTGGCACTATAAACGGACTGATTGCTTAGAATGTTTGTAAGTTTTAAAGCTGCTGCTGAGTCAAAGAAGCGTTTTTTAACAATATGCTTCTCATGGGTGTTTTTATCATTATTTCTATATTAAAAAGTAGAAGAAAATGGTCTGATAGACCAATATCAATGATCTGTTTTATATCAACTTTCAGTCCTTTAGTAATCACTAAGTCTAACGTATGACCTGCTTTATGTGTAGGCTGATTTATGAGCTGTCTCAAATCAAAAGAGTCCAGGAGGTTCATAAATTATTTTACTTTCAGGTCACACTGATTATCTATATGAAAATTAAAGTTGCCAACTATTAGGAGTGTGTCATAGTTCGTAATTAAAATTGACATTAAGTCAGAGAATTCCTCAAAAAAAGACGCGTTGAATTTTGGAGGTCTATACACGGATAGTACTAGAACTTGAGAATCTCCATGGATAACAACGGTGAGATACTCAAAGGACTTGAACTTACCAAAACTGACATCTTTACATTTTAACCGGCTCGGGAAAATGTTTGCCAAGCCCCGCCTCTTTTTCCTTGCCGATCTGCACGAGTAAAACTGTAATCCGGAGGCGCAGATTCGATTAAAACAGCCGCGCTGTCTCATTCGGGGTCATTTTTGCTAAATCGCTTGTAATTCGACCTCTCCAAATTAGAATTATTGCTATTATTGAACTATCTGGAGTATAAACACATGTTTGGTCTCTTTGTAAAGGTAACATTCTCTAGTTTCACCCTTAGTAGTCAGAAGCACTGTAGGTGTGACTGATCAAAAGTTATGCACATTAGAACTCACAAAAAAAATGAATTTTTTTGTTCTCGCCTAAGTTTTTTTATGAAAATAAAGGAAAATAAAGCTGCAGTAGGTAGGTGGGGACAGAAACACACTATGTACCAACAGAATAACTTGTTGACTACTCAAATTTCAAATTTGAAAGAATACCTGTAAAATGACATTTTACACCAGTTTTATGTGGGCATGCCCAGGGGCTTTTTAGAGGGACCATTATCCACATTTTGGAAGATATGGAAAAAGTGTAATAACTTTTGAATGTTTCAACCCACAGATATCAATGAGGGCTCCACTGAAAGCTTACACCTAAAGGAATCTATATCTACACACAGTGTCACTCTATTAGTTATGGAAATTCATGTTTCATAATAAAAACAATAAAAAATACACATTTCTATGTAAAAATAGTCAATACAAGTTATGGGCCAAAAATATATTTATATTTTTTACTTTTTTTATAAAATGCACACAAACTATATATATTTCTTTTACAAACTGTTACAACACAGCTCAGCGTTTTTCCATGTGCCACTTGATGGCAGCAATCACTAGCAAGCAGAAAGCACAAGGGCGGCACGTCGCTCTCTGCCATTAGACGTTTCCTGGGCCGGTTGAATACTTTCACAACGCGTACATGCATCTATTATTTAATCGAGCGTTTATTTACGTTTAAACTTCTACTTTTATTCATATTTAAAATGTGAAAAACTTGGCTGAAATCACAATAAACAACCACGCACCAACTCTGCAGACTGGCACAAATGCCACCTTCACGCAGCTCCGATCGTTTTGTTTACAAGTTAGTATGGCAAGTTACATATCAAAATGCTCGGCTGCTCATTGGCTGTAAGTTTTGAGTGTCAGTCACAGTGTCCAATCTAACTGGTAGATTCTACCAGAGTTCAGAGCTATACGTCATCCTCCAAGCTTTCTGTGACACTGGTTGGCTATACGAGGTGCCAGTCAACCCCAGACCCGTCGCAATTGGCCAGCTTAGGTGTCTTTCGGAAGCTAACACTTCCGTGTTTCATGCGGTAGCATGGTTATCGCCGACAGAAACAAATTACGTCTAATATGAGCAATATAAATGAAAAAAACTTACCTAGGTGGTCTCAAGTTATGAAACGTTTTCTGGAGTTTTTGTCCCTTTGAGAATATATCGTGTGTTTTGGACCTAAATCGTTTTACTGGATTATATTCGCTGGAGCCTTACGGACAGAATGGGATCAATACTGCTCGGAAATATTGATGTTTGACTTGCAGGGGGTCTTCAAAGGTAGGGACAGTCAACTCTTAAAAGTATGTACTTCTCTGTAAAAAAAGGCTTTAGTGTCAGTGCTGTGGTTGTTGTGTGTCAAAATGGTTTATATCATCGGAAAGACGAGACTTTGAAGTTTCATTTGATGGGTAGGGTGTCGAGATGCATGGCAGATGGGCATGCACACATTACTGTAACGTTTTTAAAACTCTGTTATGTCCCGGGACCGGCACGTGTGCGCGTTAAGAGGTTAAGCCACGTTTCACTTAGTGCAATAAAATCAATGTTTCTATCACTAATAAGATCGTTGATAAAAAACGTCTTGTTAGTTAAAGCTCTAACATTTAATAGTGCCATATTAATGCTTCGGATGGGCAGAGATGAATACTACACTGTGTGCACAATTATTAGGCAAGTGATAATTTTGACCATATCATCATTTTTAATGTGTATATTCCAACTCCAAGCTGTATTAACTTGAATGCTTATTGGATTTAAGCACGTCAGGTGATGTGTATTTGTGTAATGAGGGAGGGTGTGGCCTAAGGAGATCAACACCCTATATCAAGGTGTGCAGAATTATTAGGCAGCTAGTTTTCCTCAGGCAAAATGGGCCAAAAAAGAGATTTAACTGACTCTGAAAAGTCAACAATTGTAAAAAGTCTTTCAGAGGGATGCAGCACTTTTGGAATTGCTAAGTTATTGGTGTGTGGTCACAGAACCATCAAACATTTTGTTGCAAATAGTCAACAGGGTCGCAAGAAACGTGTTGAGAACAAAAGACACAAATTAGCTGCCAAAGATTTGAGAAGAATCAAACGTGAAGCTACCAGGAACCCATTATCCTCCAGTACTTTCATATTCCAGAGCTGCAACCTACCTGGAGTGCCCAGAAGTACGAGGTGTTCAGTGCTCAAAAACATGGCCAAGGTAAGGAGGGCTGAAACCCAACAACCACTGAACAAGAAACATAAGTTGAAACGTCAAAACTGGGCCAAGAAATATCTGAAGACAGATTTTTTTCAAAGGTTTTATGGACCGATGAGATGAGAGTGACTCTTGATGGACCAGATGGATGGACCTGTGGATCAGTAATGGGCACAGAGCTCCACTCCAACGTGGAGGTGGGGTACTGGTATGAGCTGGTATTTTTAAAGATGAGCTAGTTGGACCTTTTTGCATTGAAGATGAACTCAAAATCAACTCCCAAACCTACTGCCAGTTTTTTGAAGACACTTTCTTCAAACAGTGATACAGGAAGAAGACCATGATTTTTATGCAGGCCAATGCTCCATCACTTGCATCGAAGTTCTCCACTGCATGGCCAGCCAGTAAAGGCCTTAAAGATGAAGGAATAATGACATGGCCCCCCTTCCTCATCTGACCTAAACCCTATCGAGAACTTGTGGGCACTTCTTAAACGCTAGATTTACGGGGGAGAAAAACAATACACCTCTCTGAAGAGTGTCTGGGAGGCTGTAGTCACTGCTCCACAAAAAGCTGACCGTCAACAGATCAAGAAACTGACAGACTCCATGAATGGAAAGGCTTATGACTGTTATTGGAAAGAAGGGTGGCTATATTGGTCATTGATTGATTGATTGATTTTTTTTTAAATGTCAGAGATGTTTATTTGTAAATTTGGAGGTGTTTGTTTATTATTCTCACTATAACAGATGAAAATAAACAAGTGAGATGGGAAAATTTTCATTTTCCTTTAGTTGCATAATAAATCTGCACACTAATAGTTGCCTAATAATTGTGCGCACATATGTATTCCCCTGATGATGTTCACACTCACATTTCCGTTGTGAAACATTCAGGTTTATTAACATTTTGGATTGACTGATAGCACTGTGTTTGTTCCATATTAAAATTAATCCTCAAAAATACAACTTGCCTAATAATTCTGCACTCCCTGTATATGCGTTATTGATACTTGGAACAGGAACTAAATTATTTTTATTAGCACCGCTCTGTGTGTATTTTTTGTTTAATCTGTGATCTGTTTTTATAGTTTTAATACATTGTTCCTCTAAATTAGTAATTTTAATTAGATTATTGGTGTTTATGCCGTATTGCTTAGATTTTTTACGTGCATTGAGATTGCTTATTACTGTATTAATGTTGTGCACTTTAACACAAGATTCTATTCAACACTTATCCTAGCACAACAGTATCATTTCAGAAGGGGTTAAGAGAAGAGATAGATAGTCAAGATAAACAAATTACCTTAGATATGTTTTCGGAGTGGACCCGGGTGCCGAAACTGTTCGGATGCAGGCCATCTCGCTTGAAGAAACGCGGCCTTTCCAAAAAGAGGTTCCAGTTATTGATGAACTCGATGTCTTGGTTTTTGCAGAAACCCTGTAGCCAGATGTTTAATCCTAGGAGACGACTGTAGTACTCGTTGGATCGTCTGACGAGAGGTAGTGGACCCGAAATGAAGATATTTGCCGATGGGATCCTCTCCTTCATGTCTTAAATCAAAGCTGCGAAGTCAGCCTTGAGGATTTCCGATTGTCGGTGCCTTATATATCGTTTACACGGGCATGCAAAACAACCGCTCCAACTGCCCTGTTCTTGTGCTTCTCGTGGATTGCCGGCGCATGTCTCATCACATCTCGGACACGAGCACCGGGAAAACAAAAAACAAACGATTTCTTATTAGGGCATGCGATATTAAGGTTTCTAACAATAGAATCACCTACCACTATTACATCACCAGGGGCTGAAGGCGAACTGGGGACACAGAGAGGATTGAACAGGTTCTGAGTTAGGATGCTTAATTGTGCCGATGTAGGTGCTCTGGCCTTGAACCCCCGCCTGCATAGCTGAAATCCACCGAAGTCATCAGCGGTGTCGCTTCTACGAGACGCAGGGGTGAGGTCAACACAACACGGGGTTGATGTTACACCGATTACAGATGGCGAAGATGGTTTACCCAGTAGTCGGGGCTTCAGATCTCTAAGGTATCCAGTGCCTAGAGTTCTTCTACTACGACTGCAACGCGATTTACCTCACTGTCAGCCATTGTCTGCTCCTGCTTCCGCTTCTGCTTCATGCCCTAGGAAGAATGAGAAGAGAGAGGTTAGTATGACTAAAGGACTCGTGGATAAGTTCTCCCACGGATAAGTATAATTACCATATAAATTCTGGTATTTTATAATGTTGATCATATAAGTCAAATGCAGAAAACTCACGCTATTGGACCAAGAGATTATGATATGCTAACCATGGAACACACTGCCTTTATTTTCTATGTATTGTGCCTACGTGACCACACGGTGATGAACTATTCCGAAGCGACATTTGAACTGTAAGTCATCTTTTCACCATCTCAGGAACATTGCTAAACTCCGTCCAACAATTACCCTGGCAGATGCAGAGAGGCTTGTCCATGCCTTTGTCTCGTCCAGGCTGGATTACTGTAATGCGTTCCTCATTGGGATTTCTGGCAAGAGTATCCAGAGACTCCAGTACATTCAGAACCGCGCTGCCAGGATCCTGATGAGGGTGCAAAAGCATAACCACATCACTCCTATCTTGAAAACCCTTCACTGGCTCCCTGTAGCACTTAGAATTGAGTACAAGGTTTCCCTCCTTACCCATCAGTGCATTTATGGATCTGCTCCCCTGTATTTACAGGAACTCCTTATCCCTCATACTTCCTCACGCACCCTCCGCTCTGTGCATACCAACACTCTTCAAGTTCCCAGGACTAAACTTAGCAGTATGGGTGATAGAGCCTTTTCTTCGGTGGTGCCGAGGCTGTGGAATTCCCTCCCCGACTACTTGAGAGCCCCACAGTCGATCGATGCCTTCAAACGAAAACTAAAAACTTATCTTTTTAAAAAGGCTTTTTGTTAAATCATTTCTATTGATTTTTTTGTTTGTTAATTTTATTCTTATTTTGTAGCACTTTGAGATTGTTAAATATAAAGCGCGATATAAATAAAATCTATTATTATTATTATTTATTATTGTTTTGTGCTTTTTGTATCTCACACCCTCATACACCTTTATCATAAGAGCATCCCTTATCTATGATGGAGCGTTCGATCAGAAGAAAACATGAAGATTGTTTTAAATTAAATGTTGTTGAAGTAGCAAAAGAAATTGGTAACTGCGCTGCTGCAACAAAATTGTGTCTGAGAAACTGATGCGAGATTGGAGGATGCAAGAAGATATTAAAAAAAAAAAAATGTGTCACATTTTTGAACGGGCGTATAAGTCGGGGTCTGATTTTATGGTTGATTTTTTCGGGTTTCAAAACTCGACTCATACATGAGTATCTACGGTAGTTCTCTTGTGAAAAGCGAACAGACATATATACAGACAGACAGACAGATGTTGACTTTTATATATATATCTATATCTTGTGAACGCTGGCCCCGGCACAGACAGACAGACATCATTTTTTCACCACACACCATTTATTATATACAATATTTACATAAAGTTTTCTCACGTGCACCCCCAGTGCCTTCTTGCACCGATCTCCCCAGTTCCAGGCTACACAGTCCTTTTGCCTTCCTGGCCGCCTCCCGTCCTCTCTCTCCAGTTCAGTCCGCTTCCTCCCGACTTCCACCAATGACTGGAGGGAGGCGGCCCCTTATATAACGCCCCCAGAAGAGCCCCAGGTGTTTCCGGCATCTGCTCTCTAGCCACGCCCCAGCGTGGCGGAAGTGTCGGCTGCCTTCCTGGCAGCTCTCCGGGCGCCACACAAAGTCTTCCCCCCGGGGATAATTAGGCACAGGGGCGCCGCCTGGCGGTGGCCACGGGTCCCTACAAGACTGGGCTTTCATGCCCTGTACCTGAGGCCCCCTGCCTAACCAGGACGGACGCCCCCACTCTGTCTGGAGTGAGGCCCCCACTCTGTCTGGAGGAGGCACTCGCCCTCCTCTGGCCCTCCAAGGCGTCCCGGCCGGGCTCCAGCCCCAGCCGAGGACCGTACGGGATACACCGGCATCGGGGCGCTGCCTGGCGGTGACCACGGGCCCCTACAGGGCTGGGCTTCCAAGCCCTCCACCCGTGGTCCCCAACAGAACCAGGACGGACGCCCCCTCGCGGTGTGGAGGAGGCACAAGCCCTCCTCTTGTCCTCCTGGGCGTCCCGGCCGGGCTCCAGCCCCGGCCGGGGACCACAATCTATAATAATTAAAGGCAAAGCCATCACTGACTGACTGACTCACTCCCTCACTCATCACTAATTCTCCAACTTCCTGTGTAGGTAGAAGGCTGAAATTTGGCAGGCTCATTCCTTATAGCTTACTTACAAAAGTTAAGCAGTTTTCATTTTGAAATTCTACGCGTAACGGTCATAACGGTCAACAACGTCCGCCATATTGAACTTTCTTATTCATGGCCCCATCTTCATGAAATTTGATAGACGGCTTCCCTGCACTAACCGAAACAAATGTACATACTTATTTTGGTGGTATGACACCACAGTCAGCCGCCATATTGAATTTTACAATGTCACTAATTCTCCAACTTCCTGTGTAGGTAGAAGGCTGAAATTTGGTACTTATTTCGGTGGTATAATGCCACTGTCGGCTGGCATATTGAACTTTGAATGGAAACCGATGTCCGTACTTATTTTGTTGGTATGACACCACTGTCGGCCGCCTTATTGAACTTTCCAACGTCACTAATCCTCCAACTTCCCGTGTAGGTAGAAGGCTGAAATTTGGCAGGCTCATTCCTTACAGCTTACTTACAAAAGTTAAGCAGGTTTCATTTCGAAATTCTACGCGTAACGGTCATAACGGTCAACAACGTCTGCCATGTTGAACTTTCTTATTTATGGCCCGATCTTCTCGAAATTTGGTAGGCGGCTTCGCTGAGCTAAGCGAAACCAATGTATGTACTTATTTCAGTGGTATGATGCCACTGTCGGCCACCATATTGAACTTTTCAACAGTCTTTGTTACTTATGGGCCCATCTTCAAGAAATTTGGTACACGGGTTCCCAACGCTAATTGAATCCTACTTACGTACATATATACGTCCATAGCCTGCAACTTGGTTGCCGTGTGAGGCGGTGTTGGGTCCCCCATCCCATCACCTACCACGTTGTTGACTGCCTGCCTATATAAGGCCGTCTGTCGCTCCGGTCTCTACATTCCTTTCCTTGATTCGCCATGGGATTCACGTCTCCCTGCTGATAACTACAGCCTTTTTGTTTAATCCACGGCTTCTCCGCTGTTTTATTGTTCGTTTATTACGATTTTAGTTATTGTGTAGGTATTTTAGACTTACTTTACATTGCTCAGGTACCCATTTCCTTTATCATTCCAACCCCCATTACCATGTCTATCGAGATGATCACTATCGATCAAGAACTGTCACTTACCGAGTGGTTTCCATGCCCGGAGATGGCACCTACCTTTTCCATTCTCTTTGTTACATATTGCACGGCCATATCAGGCTCACTCTTGATATCCAGAGGAACATTGTGTCTTATGTATTAAATGACTGGGACAGATTCAAGGTGTGGACTGATGACGGTACAGGAGATAATTAGACTACACAGGAGCACCAGAAGAGTGAAATGCTTAAGCCCTTCATCTATGGTTCTGCATGTGAGTTGATGGCTGCCACTGAATTGTTCGGTTGTTGCTTTCAAGTGTACCGAAATGGCCAAATATTTTAAACCTTTCGACAACCGCCAATGCCTCTTAAACATCTTAGATTCACAGGTGACGATTTCAGTAGTGGACACTTTGATGTTTATGAATGTTTAAACTCTCAGAAGCTGGATGTGATTTTATCGATAAACCGGTTGTATATTTACAATGCTTGACAGATGCCGAATGTCACTTCAACACAACAAGTCCTGCAAATACTGTTGTAATTGAAACAAACCATGAAACTCAAACCGATTATGACGGCAGCAATCCAAGCTGTGAGATTTGATACAAGATTACTGTTCACATGGCCAACTATACGTTGCATCCTTAAGAGTAAGCTCAGCGCACAGCTTGGTCATATTACAACCGGAGGGCCAAACTGACAACATGGTATACAAAGAGATCCTTAAATAATTATTGGCATATTTTTCTTCAGTTTAAAAAGGTTTACTTTTCTTCTTAATAAAAATTTGAATGCAGTACTTCGCTGTGAAGCGCGGGTATTTTGCTAGTATATATATATATATATATAATAGAGAGAGAGAGAGAGAGAGACTAGCCATCCCCCATGGCTCTGCCTATGTAATAGTGAAGCAGGACAAACTTTAAAAATCAATTAACAAACATGTATCGGTACCTAAGCAGGGGCAAGGTACACTCCAGAGGTAGAGCAAATCAAACGAAAGCTGGTGAGTGAGTGAGGAGGCCCTGTCTGACTCCCTACTCCTGTCACGCTCAGCCCTCCCCTCAGCCCACAGCCTCCGTCTCGGAATAGCGCGAATATATCGATCCTGTAAGTGAACTATGATACTTAGCACAATGACAGAAGTCGCAAAATCAACCAGAATGTTCAAGCAAATTATAGACAAAAACCCGATTTAAATATGTTAAGTTGTTCCATCGTTCGCTAGCTGAGTGGAGGTAAGGAATGCCCCGAGGCTGGCGCGTGAGTGAAGAGGGCCCCACCCCCCCTCCACTTAGCACGCTGTGTGTCTCTTGGATTCGTGCAAATAAATCGATAACGCACGCGAACTTTGATACTTACCACGATGAGAGTATTGCAAATTCAACTGGAATGTTCACGCAAATTTTAGAAAAACCTGATCTAAATCCATTAAGTAGTTCTGTCATGAAAAGTGAAAAGACAGACAGACAGACAGGCAGACAGACGTTGGATTTTATATATATATAGAGATAAGTCATTTGGGTGTAAAATCTATGCATTGATTGACACTGTATGTAAATTCAGTAGTTTACACAATGACCCTCTATTCTTGGTTTCTCTGATCATTCTGACCAGACTGTAACAGACTGCTCCCTCCAAGGCAGTTTGCCGAGCAGTAATTAAAAGATACCATGAACAGATTTTCTCTTGCCTGTTTACAGATTTGTCCTGTTAGAGGATGTTTCTTTCTTTAATAAGATGTTACATTTCTGCTAGAATGCAGATTAATGTCTTACCCAGGATGAAGCAATTGCAGGTTAATGGCCTTGCTCAATGGCCCAATGGAGTAGAGTCACTTCTGCCATTTACGAGATTAGAACCTTCCTACTGAGGCCAATCCCAAAATCTTGTTGTGTGTTTCTTTTGGTCACTTTCGACTTTTTTAAAACATGTTAATGTTACTTCTCTTTACTATTTCCTCTATTCCCTATATGCCAAGTGCTTTGTGGATGGTACCTCAGGAGGCAGGGCCAACCTGCCCATCACCATAAGGGACTGGCCTCAGCCCTATAGAAGCAGGGATGACCCATAATTCCTTGCAGACCATCATAATGTGCTTGGGAGTGACAAGTTGTTGCTCTGTGTGATTTACTTGTTTTATATGCATGTGTATGTTTGTGTTTTGTTGTTGTTTTTGTTAATTATGAATCATTTTTTGTCTTATATGTATACTAGCTCTGCTTTCCATCTAAGAAGAGTTTTCAGAAGATTTCCCCCTCTAGTGGGCATTTCTGGAACTGTTCTTCACTACAGTCTCTTAGAAAAGCAACCTGAGTTCAAAAGAAGCACACTGCCTGAACAGACTCACCAGGAAAGCCCACTCCATCACAGGGCCAACTCTGGATATACAGGAAGCCATTGTGGAAAAGAGCATGGTGGCAAAATTGGATGTCATGAAAAATTTCCTCTATCCCCTCCGTTAGGCACTCTCTTGAAGCACATTTAGCCAGAAGCTTATTCCACCACGGTGTGCTAAGAAGAGCCTCTATGGGTGTTTTTTTGCCCATGGTTATTAGGCAGTTCAGTGCTTCCTTCCACCCAATGTACCTTTTAAGTTTATTTACTTATTTATTTGTTGTTTGATTGATTAATTGATTAGCTGAATTATTGGTCCTGTGATCTTTTAATCTAATCTAATCTAATCACATTTTTGACGTTTCGACATACAGTACATTTTGACTGTTCTTGAGATTTTTGTACTGGGACTTTCTATATAGAGTTTCACTCTTGAACAAATCTTTTACAAATTAATCTTTCATTTTATAAAGATCCTATATGGCCCTATTTGTATCTAGCCAGGGTTTTGACAGGATTTCCCCCTTCTAGTGGGCATTTACTGGAACTGTTTGGGACAGGCTTTGAAACTCTCAGTTCATAACATTAATTTATTGATTGATTGTGCTCCCGTCTAAGAGGAGTTGAAATCTAAGTGATCAACCTAAACCTCAGCATTATTTTCTTGCAGTACACCAGGTATTAGAATTTATTTTGCAATGCATGAAATAACAAAATGTATTGCATTTGTCATTCCAACAAATGGCACATCACAAACATTTGTAGTAATCAAATGCTTTACTACAGATATTTGTGATGCACCATCTGTTGGAATAACTCCATGGTATCAAGTCACAGTCAGGGTTCCTCTCCTGGCTGTGGCTCAAATTCATGTTCTATGACTCCTTTGTTCATATTTTCTTTTATTTATGTTTATGTGTATTTTCTTTATTTTCCATTTTGTCTATGGCTATAAGCTGCCTTTGCTATGTTACATGTATTTTGCTGGTGGTCCCCCAAGAGGCAGGGCCATCTGTCAGTCACTACCAGGAACTGCCATCCCACAATTCCTGGTGGTTCATTTTGAATTCCCTTAGTAATGGTGACTTCTTGTGCTTTTTGCGATTCCCTGGATTTTTGAACCAATGCTCTGTTTTTTGATAAAGGCCTGGATTCTGTTTTGTGATCTTATTAGCTTGCTGGGGTTTTCCACAGTATTTTCCCCTCAGTGGCCATTTTTTGGAAGTGCTTCAGGAATGCTAATCTGCAACACTTGCACTTTATATATTACTGAATGTTTTACCTCTTTGCTCATTTTTTTGACATCACCATTGGCTTATTGTACTGGAAACTTTTTCTCTTTGGATTGTCTTTGCCTTTTTCAGGCAATTAATTTTTGCCTTTTGTGCTCCACAGAACTGCTTGTTGTTTCAGAGCATTTTTTAAATCAATAAATCTTTCATTTATAAATGTTCTACATGACCCTCTATATTGTTGGCCGGGGTTTTTTGACAGTGTTTCCTCCTCTAGTGGCTATTTTGGAACTGATCAGGACTTACGTGCTTTTGGACTAACCATTCCCAAAAGTTGCACAGTATTAGTGCTCTGTGGAAGGATGTAAGGGCCATATTAACACGTCAGAAGAATCATAAACTGAAGAAAGCCACACAACACAAATTAACTGGAACAAATGTTTATAACATGTATCCTTGTGGAGAAACAGGTAAAACGGGTGTTCCAGAAATTAAAACAGAAGAAGCGAGTGACCACAGCAGATGTTCCCAGGGTTGATCTTTCCAAGATGTCTAAGAAGCAAAGCTTCATGTAGCCTCAGTCCTAAAACCATATGTCAGTTAGCTGATAAAGTTCTAATCCTCTCTGGTCCTGCATGCTTCTTACGTGATTTAAGAAGCACTGAGGCTGCAGAAGAACTTGAAAGATGGTGAAAACTGAAGAAGAAGGTCAGGTCAGGTCAGGTCAGGTTGGGGAGCATGCACTGGTATGCCAAACCCACTACACAACAAAACAGCTTGGGATCCTGGTTGGCAAACACACTGTCCAGTCCCACCTTCCAGAAATGCAGCCCACATCCTTGAGAACTCATTCAACCCTCTTTTCAGTTTCTGAATCTCCCTTTCCTATTACGGGGTCTTCAGCAGTCAGTGACTGTTCTGGCAACATTGGCCACAAGACAGGAACCAAACAATAGAGTAATTATCCTAACATGTGTCCTTGGGACGAGAAGAGAAATTCGAGCACCTGGAAAAAAACGCCTCGAGCTTTAGATTGGAGGTACAAACCCCATGATGGTTGAACCTGTGAGTTGTGAGACAACCGTACAAGCCACAGGGAGAAACTAGACTGAAAGAGTTTAATAGCAGCATCAGATTGCATTACTTTAATCTGGCAAAGTAATTAAGGGGCGTCTGGCTTGGGACTAATAAAATAAGAGGACATCTGCTAATGTATTAATTACCAGAATACATCAGTAAATCTGCTCCACTGACAGTCTTACACATTGGTAATTTGTAAGCATTAAAATGACAATGCTGTGAAAAAGTATTTTGTTCTGACGCCATGAGAATGTGCAGAAGGAACACCAAAGGATCAGGAAGAACTTGAAAGATGGTGAATATTAAATAAGAAGGTCATTTCAGGTTAAGTTGAGGAGCATGCACTGGTACAGCACGTTGTCACACCCATCTCATGATGAACCCCCACCCCCAGGCAGACACAGTCCCACCTTCCAGAAATGACCCTCTACCTGCTACAGCCAGGTGTTACATGGGCGTCACCTTGGCCCGGTCCAGGTGCTTGGGTTCTCAACAATTAAGCCTCATTACCCTCAGGGAATTGCACCACATGGCCGTAGTGCCATTACTGACGCTCCGTCACAATGCAGGCCATGTGCCTAATTCAGGACTTCGTGAGCAACACAAAGTCAAACCTGTGGTACCCAAGGATTCTCCACAGAGACACAGTAGTGAAGGAGTCCAGTGTTCATCTCAGGTCACTGGATAGCATCCATGCCTCGCAACAACATAGTAAGACAGGAAGCACCAGGACTCTAAAGAATTGGACCTCCGTCCTTTTGCAAAGATATCAGGAGAGCCACACACCCCTTTCCAGTGACACAAGAAGGTGACAGGACAACAAAACCAAAGGGAGAAGTCAAAAAACAAGAAAGGTCAAAGAAAAAAAAGAAGCTCAAGAAAGTCTTTAAAGTCAAAGTTGGACAGTGTGCAATCTATCTATCTATCTATCTATCTATCTATCTATCTATCTATCTATCTATCTATCTATCTATCTATCTATCTATCTATCTATCTATCTATCTATCTATACAGTGCCTTTCATATCTATCTATCTATCTATCTATATAGTGCATTTCATATCTATCTATTATACAGTGCCTTTCATATCTATTCTATCTATCTATCTATCTATCTATCTATCTATCTATCTATCTATCTATCTATCTATCTATCTATCTATCTATATAGTGCCTTTCATATCTATCTATCTATTATACACTGCCTTTCATATCTATCTATTTATCTATCTATCTATATAGTGCATTTCATATCTATCTATTATATAGTGCCTTTCATATCTATCTATCTATTATACAGTGCCTTTCATATCTATCTATCTATCTATCTATCTATCTATCTATCTATCTATCTATATAGTGCCTTTCATATCTATCTATCTATCTATCTATCTATCTATCTATACACTGCCTTTCATATCTATCTATCTATCTATCTATCTATCTATCTATCTATCTATCTATCTATATAGTGCCTTTCATATCTATCTATTATACAGTGCCTTTCATATCTATCTATCTATCTATTATACAGTGCCTTTCATATCTATCTATCTATCTATATAGTGCCTTTCTTATCTATCTATTATACAGTGCCTTTCATATCTATCTATCTATCTATCTATCTATCTATCTATCTATCTATCTATCATTCTTTCATTCTCTTTTTGTGTTTATTTCATAGGCTCATGACTTAGATAATGACCACCAGCTCTGTGAGAAGCACTGACTTCTGAATTGTTCTCCCAATGTCTGCCATGACTTGGGTTTTCCATCCGCTGCTCAGGTGTCTCCAGATCACAAGCATTTCCTTGTTCGGTTATCGTGTTCCAACCAGTCATCAGTGTGTCTCATCCTGGACTTGCAGGACCTCCTTCAGACCTTTGAAGCGTCAGCATCCCAGGACTCTTTAAATGTAAAAAAAAAAATACCATAAAATAAAAAAAAAACAGATGACTGATCTGCTCTTAAAACTGCCTGACTGTCTTTCCATGTGTGAGATGTTTTGAAGTAGAGTTCACTCTATAATCATAGAATCAATCAACTGACTATCTAAACAAATGACTGGTAGCTTAATTTGCTTTAAATGGTTAGTTTTTATCGCTAAGGGTTAAACAGTGAACAAACTGCGTTAGTGCTTTGTGGTTGCTGACAGCTGTGGTTCAGCATAACGAAATGCACCTCGAGAATTTCCCTTAGAAACTGCTGAAAGACCCTCATTAAGTAAATAAAGACGATCAAAACCCAAGCAGCTTTGATGGTTTGTTTCTTTGTGAGAAGCTGTAATTATTTTATTGATCTATCAATTATTATTTTGCCTCCTGACAAACTCAAGCAGATGATCAGATTGGCTTCATGCATATCTTAAAGTATTCAAGTCAGAAGGAGTAACAGGATAAAAGCAGAGCTGGTACTGTTCACAAAAATAAAAAAAGAGATTAAAAATAATCGAAAAACAACCTCTTACAGATGTCATTATGCTTTATTCTTCAGTGTCTTTATAAAAATAGAAGCCAATCTTAACACTTTGCATGCAACATGTCTTCAAAATGAGTCCCTGCAGAAGCTTTTTGGGTTGTAGAAACAGGAGCCCCCTTGGCTAGGGGGTCCTAATAAGTGGTGGGCTTATGAGAAAAGTGCAGACTGCTGAAATCTAACAGAGCATTGTCTGTTTGGGAAATAACAGAGAATAAGAGAGACACGGTGTAAAAGGCCATCTCATATTATACCTCCAGGTACAGCTAAAGCAGAATGCTGAGCATTAAGGTTTTATGGTTTCAGGTTTTAATCATTTTTGTTTTTCTTTATTTAGTCATGAACATGAAATTGACCTTCTCAGCTACATCCATAAATGGACAAATATGAGAAAATAGCAACTCCAAGAAGTGTGCAAATATTTTCCTAAAAAGTAACACGCTACCTGCCGTATGTAAAACTGTAAACTAATAAAGCATTTTTCACCTCTTGAAATTTCATATTAGAACGTGTGAAAGGATTCAGACATTACAGGAAAAGGTTTGGGGGGCGGTTGCCCGTATACTTAAAGTATGGCTGCAAAATATGGAGGTTTGGTTCGTATTCAACTGGTCTTAAGAAATCTCAGTCCAAAAAATGAGCAAACATGGTGGTTTTAAAGTCAGGCAGGTGAAGTGATGTCATCGGCAGCAGGAACCAGAAGTGATGCCCGGCAGAATTTCCTGTGGTTGGCCTGCTGATGAAAAAGAGGAAGGATTAGTGCACTCTGCCATCCCCTAGTCTGGCGTATAATTACCTTCATTTGAGCCCTTCAGCTGCCTTCCACACGCACGTGTGTGTCAAACGTTATAAAGCACTGAGGAATCAGTGGAGCAGTTTGTGTGGGTCTTTAAAACGACCATCATGTCTGATTTACTGAAGGTTCTGTACGTTCTGAAGGTAATGAGAGTCTCTCCTCACTTCAGATGATTTTAAGAACTGAAAGTTGCTAAGAACATCCCAAGCACTTCCAAAACTGTCCACCTAGTCGGGGGAAATCCTGTCAAAAACCCTGGCCAAGTATAAAACGGGGCCACACAGAATCTTCATAAAATGAAAGATGTTTCATTTAAGGCTTTGTTAAACAGTGAATCTCCGTAAAATGTGAAAAGTACAAAATGGAGATGCCATCAAGACAGTCCAAGATGAACAAAAGTCCGATAAATGTGAAATGGCAAAAAATCTAGTAAAACACTAAGAACAAGAACATCACCAGAGGCACAAGAACTCAACACACTTTGGCACAATTGAAACGAACCAACAGGAGCCTGGGGGTATTGGCTGGGATGACTAGCCGGCCATATACTACTATATATACCAAAAGCACCTCAAAAGCTAGACATCATGCCAAGATCCAAAGAAATTCAGGAACAAATGAGAACAGAAGTAATTGAGATCTATCAGTCTGGTAAAGGTTATAAAGCCATTTCTAAAGCTTTGGGACTCCAGCGAACCACAGTGAGAGCCATTATCCACAAATGGCAAAAACATGGAACAGTGGTGAACCTTACCAGGAGTGGCCGGTCGACCAAAATTACCCCAAGAGCGCAGAGACGACTCATCCGAGAGGTCACAAAAGACCCCAGGACAACGTCTAAAGAACTGCAGGCCTCACTTGCCTCAATTAAGGTCAGTGTTCACGACTCTACCATACGAAAGAGACTGGGCAAAAACGGCCTGCATGGCAGATTTCCAAGACGCAAACCACTGTTAAGCAAAAAGAACATTAGGGCTTGTCTCAATTTTGCTAAGAAACATCTCAATGATTGACAAGACTTTTGGGAAAATACCTTGTGGACTGATGAGACAAAAGTTGAACTTTTTGGAAGGCAAATGTCCCGTTACATCTGGCGTAAAAGGAACACAGTATTTCAGAAAAAGAACATCATACCAACAGTAAAATATGGTGATGGTAGTGTGATGGTCTGGGGTTGTTTTGCTGCTTCAGGACCTGGAAGGCTTGCTGTGATAGATGGAACCATGAATTCTACTGTCTACCAAAAAATCCTGAAGGAGAATGTCCGGCCATCTGTTCGTCAACTCAAGCTGAAGCGATCTTAGGTGCTGCAACAGGACAATGACCCAAAACACACCAGCAAATCCACCTCTGAATGGCTGAAGAAAAACAAAATGAAGACTTTGGAGTGGCCTAGTCAAAGTCCTGACCTGAATCCAATTGAGATGCTATGGCATGACCTTAAAAGGCGGTTCATGCTAGAAAACCCTCAAATAAAGCTGAATTACAACAATTCTGCAAAGATGAGTGGGCCAAAATTCCTCCAGGGCGCTGAAAAAGACTCATTGGAAGTTATCACAAACGCTTGATTGCAGTTATTGCTGCTAAGGGTGGCCCAACCAGTTATTAGGTTCAGGGGGCAATTACTTTTTCACACAGGGCCATGTAGGTTTGGATTTATTTTTCTGCCTAAATAATAAAACCCATGATTTAAAAACTGCATTTTGTGTTTACTTGTGTTATATTTGACTAATGGTTAAATGTGTTTGATGATCAGAAACATTTTGTGTGACAAACATGCAAAAGAATAAGAAATCAGGAAGGGGCAAATAGTTTTTCACACCACTGTATATATATATATATATATATATATATATATATATATATATATATATATATATATATATATATATATATATAATAAATTAAAGAATCAGGAATGAACAGAACAAACACAAAACGTGAATTTGAACACCAACTAGGCGGGGAATCCTGGATGAAATATACCATTTACATCACATTTATTTATTTCGCTGCCTTTACAATAGTTATGATACAATTGGTTTTCCACCTGGAGCACAGGCAGGTCAGGTGACTTGCTGAGGGTCACACAGTGTCAGTAGCAAGATTTGAGCCCACATCCTCAGTGTCTGAAGTTCAAAGCCTTAACCTCTATCTACACCGTACTGCCTTCCTTCTTCTTCTTTTGGCTGCTCCTGTTAGGGGTTGCCACAGCGGATATCTTTCTGTCCTCTGCATCTTGTTCTGTTACTCCCATCACCTGCATGTCTTCTCTCACCACATCCATAAACCTTTCTTAGGCCTTCTTCTTTCTTGGCAGCTTTATCCTTAGCACCATTTTCCCAATATACCCAACATCTCTCCTCTGTACATGTTCAAACCAACGCAATCTCGCCTCTCTGACTTTGTCTCCAAACCATCCAAATTGAGCCAACCCTTTAATGTCCTCATTTCAAATCCTATCTATCTTTGTCACATTAAATGCAAATCTTAGCATCTTTAACTCTGCCACCTCCAGCTCTGTCTCCTGCTTTCTGGTCAGTGCCACCGTCTCCAATCCATATAACACAGCTGGTCTCACTACTGTCCTGTAGACCTTCCCTTTCACTGTTGCTGATATCCCTCTGTCACAAATTACTACTGACACTCTTTTCCATCCACTCCACCCTGCCTGCACTCACTTTTTCACTTCTCTTCCACAATCCCCATTACTCTGTACCGTTGATCCCAAGTATTTAAACTCCTCCACCTTCACCAACTCTATTCCCCTCATCTTCACCATTCCACTGACCTCCCTCTCATTCACACACATGTATTCTGTTTTGTTCCTACTGACCTCCATTCCTCTCCTCTCTAGAGCAGATCTCCACCTCTTCAGGGTCTCCTAGACCTGCTCCCTACTCTCACTACAGATCACAATGTCATCAGCAAACATCACAGTCCACGGGGACTTCTGTCAAATCTCGTCTGTCAACCTGTTGTGATAAAGAAACTGTATAGCGCCCGACCGAAACAGACTCACACTGAGGCATGTGAAAAACACAAAAATACTTTGTTGTTCTTCAGCTGGAGGACACGTCTTCCCTGTGAACACCCTAGCCACAACACAGTCCAAGTAAGCACAAATCACAGCCCTTTCTTCTGGCACCACCACTCCTTCCTGGCAACCTTTTTCTCCCAATTCTGGCTCCTGAGTGGAGGTTGCTGGCCCTTTTTATAGCTCACCCGGAGGCTGCCACCAAGTGTCCCGGGGGAAGTACTGAGATGCACATGGTTGCTCCTCCGGAACAAATGTAGAAGGGGCATCCCGGCCGGGCATGGGATATGGACCCCCGCCACACTGTCCATCACCATTGTCTGCCTATCAATAATGAACAGTTAATATATCTGCCCCATCCTATCTTACTTCACACACACACACACACACACACACACACTAAATCATCTGTGTTAGCTGTTGTAAGGACCTGTAGGGTGTCGTCTTTGATTTAGGGGGTCTTTTTTTATTTGCACTTAATATTATTGAGGAGCAACCAAGTTAGTGATGCAGCCCCATCCATTCATCCACCTTCCATTCTACTGATGATAATGGGAGCCAGAAGCAAATTAGAGAGGATCTGCAGTATCTGTGTTATAGAGACTTTCACATTAATCTCCAGTCATTTATGAATGAATAAATAAAAAAGGTACAGTACTGTGAAATAATACCTGATATGAAATCCACAGAATGATTAGCTGATTGATGCATGTGACAAAAATAATTTTGCATGTTTTATTAATGAGAAAATGAAAGAAACTGAGGTCAGAGTTATCAGAGGATCACTATTGGTTTTGTGGATGAGGAGGGCATGTGAAAAGCTACATTTGTATGTTAAGCGAACATAGTATAGAGCAGGGGCTCCAGATCTGGGATGCCCACACCCCTGGGTTGTGAGAGATGGCATTTCGGGGGTGCAACAAAGAGGAAGACTTCATTGCAATTTACCTAAATTTAGTGAGGTGTGTTGTCTGACGTTATTACGGTGCCATCAGTGTCTTGCATTTGTAAGTCATTTTTTAGTTAGTGCTCCTAACTGTCACCTGTGAATTGGCCACAGACATTCACATTCTCGTAGGGCAGAGCATTTGTAAAGGCATTTTAGCATTTTCTTGGTTTTATTAAAATCAAATAACATTCCATACAAGCAAGCCAAGTTTAGCAAGACTAGGTTCAAATCAAGACAACCGCCACCCATGAGAAAAGCTCTCCAACAAAGTGAAACTTTAAAAAAGAAAAGATAAGTAAGTAAATAAATAGAATAAAAAGAGGAAGAGAATCCTCTTCCTCAATTTAAATGCTTATTCGAAAATATTATTAATTAGATCTACCAGGTTTTAAAAAAGTTTTGCACAGCTCCTTTGAGTATTTATTTTTTTCCAATTTCAAGTAATATATAACATCAGTTACCCAATGACTTAACAGAGGTGAGATAGGAATCTTCCAGTTGAGCAAGACAAGCCTACGTACCAGTAGTATAGTAAAGACAATTACAGTTTGTTAGTCCTTCTCCACTTTAAGCCCATCTGGGAGACCACCAGACACAGCTGTTTAATGGGTTAAGAGGGATTGTGACACCAAGGCATTTAAAGATTTTTGTCCATTGTCCATGTTAATTTGGTGCAGGCTCAAAACCTGTGGCCTAGTGAGGCTGTAACTTGATTGCAACGTTCACAGGTTGGCTCGCTCCCAGGAAACATTTTGGACAATTTTAAATGAGAGAGATGTGCTCGATAGATGATTTTAAATTGAATAATTCTATGCTTTGTGCATATGGAGCTTGAGTGAATTCTATGCATTGCTACCATCCACTCTGTTTCTGAGATGTTGAGTGAGAGATCATTTTCCCACTGTACTCTGGGATCTTTGAAAGGGAGGGACTTTAAAATGTTTTTTATATGTTAGAGAAATGCTGTCTGAGTCCTTGAGACCGATCAATATTTTTTGCGGCTCAGAGGTAGGTCGTACATCTGAAAAGTCGGGCAGGTTTTGTTTAACAAAGTTTCTGATTTGAAGGTAGTGAAAGATGTGTGTTGCTGGAAGGTTAATTTTGGAGTGTAATTGTTCGTAGGATGTGAAGACGTTGTCTATGTATAACTCTCTAAGTGATTTAATCCCAAATGTATTCCACACATTAAAAACTGCGTACGTTGGAGAATGTGAAAAAAGATGGTTATCGTGCAGAGTTGCCACCGATAGAAGATTCTCTGTCTGAAAATACTTCCTGCATTGGTTCCCTATTCTGAGTGAGTGAAGCACAATTTAGTTATTAGTATATTGGCAATATCATGTATTTATTGTGGCACAAAGCAAGGAATATACAGAAGTGCTGCAGGATTTTATTTTCTATTGCGGAGCAAGCCTGTGTATGGCCATCTGTTTGTGTTCATGTCCAGGTTTTTATAGTTTGTATATTTGCCACCCAATAATAAAATTGAAACTTAGGTAGTGCCATGCCACCTTCTGCCTTAGGTCTTTGTAGGGTCGCCCTTTGGATGCGTGGATGTTTTGAATTCCAAATAAATAAGGTTATGATTGAATCTAACCAATTCACATCATTATTAGTATAACATGGAAAAGGTTTGTGCTTTAGTTATGTGTTCAGCATTTCTTTTCATCCTACACTTACCCAGATCATTGGAGCAATGGACCACACATGAAATGCATGTACTCCAAATAACGATATACTGTATTATTTACCCTGTACCACTCCAGGTATCACACACTCACATGCAGAGAAAGAGTCTTGGCTTGAGCTGGGAGAGTTGAGCTCTGTCAAGGTGGGGTAATGGGATAGCAGGCTGCTTGCTACTTGTGTTGATCGACACATTTACAAAACAAAAGATGCTGATGGAGAGGTGTGAAGGAATTTAAGGTGGCCCAGGATTGCAAGTTTTTTCGTAGGCTTCAGGGATTCTAGTGTTAAATACATTGTGAATGATCTTAATATGGTTCTATCCTCTATGATCATCTATATATATAATTCACTAAGGCAAGACACCCATGGAAAGCACGCCGGAAGGGGCGGGGATTCACTAAGCCGCCGACAAGCAAGACACCTATGGTGCACGCAGGAAGGAACCACGCCCACCAACTCCAAGACCATTGGATACGACAACAACTCGGACGCGACGATACAGAAAAACCGGCGTCATTTATATTCGTCTGTCGTAAAGGCCACATATGTACCTCCGAGCCACGTTGACTGTTCATAGAGGCATGTTTCTCGTGGAGGTGAATCACATTATGCAGCGTGTAAAACGGTTTGCAAGGGGTATCCCATGGGATTGTTAAAACAATCCTTTACAACTGAGGTTAAAACACAATGAAGTGATCAGTCTTTAAAAACCCAGTTTTCGGTTACGACGCACGACCGCGTGCACCATAGCAGACTGTTTTACACGCTACATACAGCAATTAGAATCCGCGACAAACATGCTTTTTCTTGGATGCTCCTGCAGGAACACAGAAGACGTATCCTGCCCACCAACACTCCTTTTTCACCGGCCCGTGTCTACCCTCGCTCTCTAGGCATTCACACTGCCTGCCCATATGCCCGGACGCAAAAACTCACCGACCACCCAGTTAGTCCCTTTCATCTGTGCTAGGAGTCCACATACACGTCTGAGCCATGTTCATGCTTTCATTATTCTTTTCGGTTTTGACACCCGACCGCGTCCACCATGAAAAACCATGCGAAAGAAACAATGAAGCCCCACCCAGAAACTCTACCCCTCCTCCCACGTGCTCGGGAACGCACCTCAGACCACTGCCCGCCAACTCAAACAGCTCATCAAACACATACTCACTCGCTTTGGTCTGTGCTGCGGTCCAAATCCAGCTGTGAGCCACGTTGACTATTCTTTTGCCCTCCATGGCTACTGCTTCAAATGTATTTCATGGAAACAACACTTCTTTCAATGTTATAGAAATTCCTGCTTCAGGTAACTGTTTGTTTCTGTCAGTCGGGTTTTTTTGGAAAAATATCATTGACGCAACTGTTGCTCTCAAACTTCGTAACATGGCTGTTAGCTTTGTTTGCCAACATTGGGATAACTTCGGTGACGTGGTCTCCGTTGTTGTTGGTCACAGAGGCATTGTTATGCAGTCTGCTCATTACATGCTGATTACATGAATACGTCCGGAGTCTATGGTGGCGAGGCAGAAATTGTGGCAATGTCCCAAATCCTTCCAGCTACTATCAGCATCTACTTCCAAGAACGTCCTCATGCCTCTCCTCGAGTTTACAATCCGGCCCAGCGTCTCTTCATATCCCTGCTCTTTAGTGGTCCTTTGGATCATGGGCATTACGAGGTTCTGATGCCTCTCAAATACCCATGTGATTTCCTTCTGGTGACATCTTTTGACTCTCTTGGCTTGTGCACACAGCGTGCACACCCACTTGCTCGCCACACTAATGTGACGTCACCTGCCCACTCTCCTCTTCCTGAAAATCATTTAAGGACACACTCCCCTGAACACACGCATTCCACACAGGATTTTAAATGCACCTTTTGTTCCAAAAGCTTCAGAGTGCACAGATATCTGAACGCACATTTGAAAAACACTAACCGAATGATGCAATGTGAACATTGCCAACAATGCTTCGAGACAACTCGCGCTCTCAAAAACACTTACAAACTCATTCCACTCTCACCTTCAATTGCACATTTTGTACCGAGGACTTCACAGGTGAGATGGATCTCCACAACCATATGCAGATCCATTCCACACAAAGATTTGTATGCAAAATTTGCGACAAACACTTTCACGCACGCAGATACCTTACTAACCATCTCAAAAAACATTCCCTGATGAATTCTTTTCAGTGTCAGCACTGCTCCAAAACCTTCACACGCCAGAAATATCTCAAAGCACATTTAAACACCCACTCCACTGAGCAAACGCATTCCAAACAGATCTTTGAATGCACAATTTGTTCAAAAACGTTCCGAGTGCAGAGATTTCTCAACATGCATTTAAAAACACTCCACTGAACGAATTATGCAATGTGATCATTGCCAGCAATGCTTCGACACAACTCATTCCAATTCCCTTCAGTGTCAACACAGCAGTGAATCGTTCATGCACAAACGTCGCATTCACTTTTCTGCAGCTTTTCAAGAAGATACCACCATTCACGTCCAAGAACATAACATTGGCCTACCTACCGCATTATGTGCTTCTTGCAATGCTCTTCATTGGCCAGCAGAGGTCAACAAATCCAGACATTACACTAAGTGTTGTCATGCCGGCAAGGTGTCTTTGCCACCACTATCCAAACCCCCTCTTTTATTGGAGGACCTCTTGACTGGCAAGAACCCGCTTTTCGGAAACTACTGTGATCATATTGGGGAATATAACTCTGCTTTAGCTTTCGCGTCAATGGGCGCATACATCGCTCAACCATCTGGACAAGGACAAGTATGCTTTCAGATTCCACAGTCAAATTTATCACGAGGTCTCTCCTTTATATAACAACCCTGGCACGTCACCACAATACAGTCAGCTATATATCTTCGATTCTGCTGAGGCTACCAGTCAGTGTTTGCAAATGGAATGTTATAGCACTTTCAGTGACATTTTGTTGCTTCAACTAGACAACATGCAACGACAGGTTAATCCCTTCGCAAAGTCTTACAGGCAAATGCATGACATTATCACTCACAGTAACCCTGTTACTGCTGTACGAATGGTGTTCATGGAAAATCCAGGTCTGGATATGAGAAGGTATAACGCCCCATCCTGTCAAACTGATGTTGCTGCTATCTTTGTAGGTGAAGATGGGAAACCTCCTGCACAACGCGACATTTGCATATATCCAAGGGGAGATGCTTGCAAGCGTATCTCTGTTCTCAATATAAACTGTGACCCCATGGGTTATCCACTGCTATTCTCTTACGGAGATCCAGGCTGGCACATACAATTAACCCATGTTCGCGAAAAAAACGCGAATCACACAGCTCCAGTTTTATGCTTTCAGGTTTGCCATGAGATCTTCATTTAGTGTCTTGCATTCCAGTAGCAAACTCTTCCAGCAATACATCGTCGACGCATCAACAAGATTTGCGTGTAGAGCAATACAGAGGACTTATGGATGCTGTCACTGCGAAAACACATCACCATGACCTCCGCCCTGGACAATTGATCATTCTTCCCTCTCCCTTTCAAGGCAGTCCAAGGTACATGCAACTGTACTACCAAGACGTGATGGCAATTGTCCGCAAATGTGGAAAGCCTGACTTATTCTTCACCTTCACCAACAATCCTGCTTGGCCGGAAATCTGCAACGCCATTTCCCATCATGAGCAAATAGAACACAGACCTGACATTGTTGCTCGCGTCTTTCATATCAAACTGCAACATTTTCTAGCAGATATTCTGGAAAGGAATATTTGCATTGTTACAATGTTGCTTTTCTTGCTGATTTATTACATTACCAATTTTTTAAATGTTAATTTTCTCCCTGTGCTTAAAAATCATTAAAAAAACGTCCTGATTATGTGGCGTATGGTACGCCGCGGGTTGGCTAGTTTGAAATACTTCACTAAAATTAATTTTGACTGCAAATGTCTATTAACTTCCATTTTGTCTTTTTTTGGCATTTTCCCCCTAATACCTGTATGGGTGCAGCAATCTAATGACCTACAACCTACGGAGTGTCAACGTGGAGCAGACGACTAATTAAGCAATCAACTCGCCATCCATACCACCCACCCCAACTTCATGTATTGTATGATGGACACAGGTTGCAGGTTATTTGCTGGCTCATTTTGTATCTCATTATTGCTTGGCTGCTAATTAAGGAAAAGAGAAACAATTAAGGGGTCTGAGTATTAAATGGCAAGTCAATTAAAATGAAGGTAAAGAAGTTAATTAGCAGCAAGACCCTGTCTGGGTTAGAATGAAAACCTGTGGCCACAGTAGCCCTTGCGGAATAGAGTTGGAGACTCCTGCCATAAATATTGACACCAATCAATGTTACAATTCTTTAATACCACAATATGGTGACAATTTAAAATAATTCACATCATGAAACCACCACTTTGATAATTAGAAGGTTCACAAAGGGCTAATAACACTCACAATGAGAAACAATAAAACTCAAACTAAAGCACAACAAAAATAATCAAATTCTTTCTAATGTTCCAAAAAAAATCCACACTTAAATCTCATTTCAAATTCCTACCCCAAGACTCCACATAACAAAATTTTAGAAAAATCTAAAACGGACCCACAGAACAGTACACAGGAATTGAAAAAAAAATAAAGAATTAATTAAAATCAAGAGTGGCCAACAACCTTGAAGCCTGAAGAAAAATAAAAACCACTCCAGTTATCAAATAAAAACAGCAATAATTTATCCACAATAATTACCATTTACCGCTTGAATACCCTCTGAAAAATGAGCACCAGCTTTAGGTTTGGATTGACACACAGCCGCTCTGGGAAAAGAAAAACACAGAAACAATCAGAATCCTCTTAAATGACAAAGCATTACGTTCTCACAATTTACTGAACTGCACACTCCATGTGGACTATGACAAGCCAACCATACCTTAATAACTGTGACTGGACCTCTACCTGCCTTAAAATATGTCAATCCCAATCCCTGATCTCACTTAACTAGATAGCTCAGGCTACAACTGACCTTGAAACAGTCTAAAATGATACCCCACATGATTATGTTTAAAATTTGTCATGTTTAACCTACCGCGAGTGGATATAAGAGGGTCAGGACCACCGGTAAAGAATCCATCCATCCATCCATTGTCTAACCCGCTGAATCTGAATACAGGGTCACGGGGGTCTGCCGGAGCCAATCCCAGCCAACACAGGGCACAAGGCAGGAACCAATCCTGGGCAGGGTGCCAACCCACTGCAGGACACACACAAACACACCAAGCACACACTAGGGCCAATTTAGAATCGCCAATCCACGTAACCTGCATGTCTTTGGATTGTGGGAGGAAACCGGAGTGCCCGGAGGAAACCCACGCAGACACGGGGAGAACATGCAAACTCCACGCAGGGAGGACCCGGGAAGCGAACCTGGGTTTCCTAACTGCGAGGCAGCAGCGCTACAACTGCGCCACCGTGCCACCCCCCGGTAAAGAATCAAATATCTAAAATGTTCTCATATTCTTAGTGAGCAACCTGAAAGTGCTTCCTTCGGTGATATCACAAGACCAAACCAGATTTATTAAAGTCAGGCACTTAGCTTCCAATTTTTTTGACGCATGTTTAATGTAATTTATTCATCCAAAAAGTCTTATTATCTTTGAACGCAGAATGAGCATTTCATATGGGACTACCTACTCGCCACATTGCACAAATCTGGGTTTGGCCTGAACATATGCGCATGGATCAAACTACTGTATAGCAGTCCAGAAACTTCAGTTTGTATTAACAACATTATTTCAGACTGCTTCAAACTAGAATGTGGTACTAGACAAGGATGCCCCCTATCACCATTGCTCTTTGCAATCACCATTTAACCACTGGCTGTTTACATTCAAAATGCATCCGAGGTAAAGGGGATTATCAGAGAAGGACTTGAACAGAAAATATCACTATATGCAGATGATATGGTACTGTATACAGTACAGGCCAAAAGTTTGGACACACCTCCTCATTCGATGTGTTTTCTTTATTTTCATGACCATTTACAGCACTCCATCACTCTCCTTCTTGGTCAAATAGCCCTTACACAGCCTGGAGGTGTGTTTGGGGTCATTGTCCTGTTGAAAAATAAATGATCGTCCAACTAACCTGACTTCTGCACAACACAACTGCTGGTCCCAACCCCATTGATAAAGCAAGAAATTCCACTAAATAACCCTGATAAGGCACACCTGTGAAGTGAAAAGCATTTCAGGTGACTACCTGTTGAAGCTCATCGAGAGAATGCCAAGAGTGTGCAAAGCAGTAATCAGAGCAAAGGGTGGCTACTTTGAAAAAAATCTAGAATATAAAACATGTTTTCAGTTATTTCACCTTTTTTTGTTAAGTACATAACTCCACATGTGTTCGTTCATAGTTTTGATGCCTTCAGTCATGAAAATAAAGAAAACACATTGAATGAGGAGGTGTATCCAAACTTTTGGCCTGTACTGTATATCAGATCCACAAAATTCTCTGTCAGCAGTCCTAAAAGCATTTTCAGATTTTTCAAAAGATATCTGGACTCAAAATTCATCCATCCATTATCCAAACCGCTATATCCCAACTACAGGGTCACGGGGGTCTGCTGGAGCCAATCTCAGCCAACACAGGGTGCAAGGCAGGAAACAAACCCTGGGCAGGGTGCCAGCCCACCGCAGTGATTTTGAATTAAAGTGTGCTTTTACCAGTGAATTCTCTAACACATGATATTAAACTGGACACATTCCCATTTATCTTAGCAGATCAGTTTAAATACCTGGGGGTAAATATCACAAGTAAATATAAAGCTCTTTTTCAACAAAATTCTGCTATCTTCTTGGAAAAATTAAATAAGACATGAATAGATGGTCTACCCTCAGGGAGAATCAATTCTGTTAAGATGACTATCCTTCCCAAGATTCTTTTTCTGTTTCAAAGCATCCCAATATACAGGGTGGGCCATTTATATGGATACACCTTAATAAAATGGGAATGGTTGGTGATATTAACTTCCTGTTTGTGGCACATTAGTATATGTGAGGGGGGAAACTTTTCAAAATGGGTGGTGACCATGGTGGCCATTTTGAAGTCGGCCATTTTGGATCCAACTTTTGTTTTTTCAATAGGAAGAGGGTCATGTGACACATCAAACCTATTGGGAATTTCACAAGAAACAACAATGGTGTGCTTGGTTTTAACGTAACTTTATTCTTTCATGAGTTATTTTATTAAGGTGTATCCATATAAATGGCCCACCCTGTATATTGACAAATGATTTTTAAGTAATTAGATTCCATCATAACCTCATTTTTTTTAGGAATTCAAAAACATCCATGCATCCAAAGGGTGACCTTACAATGAATATAAGGCAGAAGTTGGCATGGCACTACTTAACTTTCAATTTTATTACTGGGTGGAAAATATTCAAGAGATAAAAACCTGGACATTGACACAAAAAGATGAACAAATACAGGCTGGTCTGCAATGGAAATAAAATCCGGTAGCACTTCTTTATATTTCTCGCTTTGCACCCCAGTAAGTGCAAGTTATTGTCAATATATTAACAACCCAATTGTGCTTCACTCACTCAAAATATGGAACCAATGTAGGAAGCACTTCAAGATAGAAAAGCTTTTCTCTTTGGCACATCTTCTTGATAACCACCTCTTTCCGCTCTCTCAAACTTACAGTTTTTGATGTTTGGAAAATGTACGTGATTAAATCATTTAGAGAATGTACATAAATAATGTCTTTGCATCTTAAGAACAATTACACTTCGAATTTAACTTCCCATCAACACAATTTGTCTACTATTTTCATATTTGAAACTTTTAAATGGATTCTGCCCAATTTTCCTCATCTCACACCTATTTCTATTCCAGAAGAAATACTGATCAGTCTTGAAGACTTACACAGCATTTCTACAATATATTAAACCATATTCCTTACAAAGATCCCAGAGTACAGTGGGAAAAGGATCTCATACTCAACATTTCATAAAAGGAGTGACAGCCATGTACAGAATTCACTTGAGCTCCATATGCGCAAAACGTACAATTATTCAACTTAAAATCTTTTATCGAGCACATCTGTCTAATTTAACTCTTTTAGGGCTATTTTTTTTTTTCTTTTCTCCCAGGGCTGAATATTTTTCCAAAAACTTTTTATAAAAGTTTCTAAAAACTTTTGTTGTGGGTTTCCATTTCAAAAAACGAGAATGCGGAGCAATTGCGTCCCGCGATTCAAAAAATTGCTCTGCGTACCTGTTTGTCTTGTCAGATATCAGCTGAAAAACTGCCTCAGGAAAAAACAGCCTGAAATAGTCCAGCGGCTTGTAATCCATTGTGTCCAGCAGCAAGCCGTGCCTTCTTGTAAAGTCAGTTCAGCTCCCAAGGATCAATTTCTGGGTATTCCTCCCACGCAAACCTTGCCGTAGGTGCACCGGCAGCGCAAATGCGCTCAGCTGCCAGCCGAGCAGCTGCGGCGGCATCGGCTGGTCTCCAATCAGCTGACGCCGGCTCCTCAATTTCTTCCTCGATCTCCTGATCACTATCAAAGAAATCTGACTCTGACAAATCAGAGTCCGACTCCACGATAATGCGCAAAATGTCTTCTGACGAGTATTTTCTTTTTTGCACTCGCTTCGCTCCCACAAGAGATGTTGATGCCATCTTGCCTTTGTTTCTGTTTGTTTACATATCGCAACTCACGCACACGCTAGGATTAGTTGCTGAGCCAACAAGTCTAACATTCCTCCAAGCAGATTGGGAATGCCTGTGACGTGACAATGAGTTTTGTCGCCATTAACAGCTTATTGTCACCCTCTATTCCTGGATGTCGACATTTGTCGACATTCGCCCTCTGCCACTCCCATGGGCAAAAGTTGACATCTGCCCTAAAAGAGTTAAAATTGTCCAAAATGTTTCCAGGGCAAAATCCCATATGTGAACATTGCAATCGAGCTCCAGCCTCACTAGTTCACATGTTTTGGGCCTGCACCAAATTACAATCATCTTTAAATGCCTTTCAGACAGCCTTGGCGTCATAGTCACTCATAATCCATCAACAGCTGTGTTTGGTGGTCTCCTAGATTTGGCTTAAACTGAGGAAGATGGACAGGATTAGAAATGAGGATATTAGAGGGTCAGCTCAGGTTGGATGATTTGGAGACAAAGTCAGAGAGGTGAGATTGTGTTGGTTTGGACATGTGCAGTGGAGAGATGAGGGGTGTACTGGGAGAAGGATGCTAAGGATAGAGCTGCCAGGTAAGAGGAACAGAGCCTGTGTTACGTTCTGTGTGTTTTGTTGGTGGTCCCCCAAGATGTGGACCCTCCTGACAATCACCCCCAGAAACTGCCCTCCACCCTATAAATTCAGAAGGTCTCCCACAGTTTTTAGCGGTTCATTTTAAACGTACTAGGAAGGTGGACCATGGAGAGAAGGATGTGCTGCAGGTGCGGGTGATAAAGGATGCAGATGGAATTTTGCAAACTAGCAGGGTGAGTGTGTTGGAAAGGTGGAAGGAGTACTTTGAAGGAATATTGAAAAGGAGAGAGAGTGTTGGTTGGATGAAATGGAGATGTTAAATCACGAAGTAGCAGGGAAGTGAGGGATGCTATGAAGAAGATGAAAAGTGGAAAAGCAGTTGACCCAGATGAGTGGAACCTAAGGACACCATCAGGGCTGCCCAACAAAACTACAATTCCCATGCAGCACTACGGGTGCCCGAACGGGAAGCGTGCCAGGGGATATTACCACCCAGTGTACTGGGGAAGCATGTGGCCCTAAGAAGCAATGTCTCCCTGTCCATTCATTATACAGGCCCCCCAAACTGGGAAAAGGCACCACTAATCAACCCGGTTGGGATGTCTGTCTTTCGACATTGAAAGCTTAAGATTTGTCAAAAACTTTCACCTTCAGTTTTTGACGGATCTCGACGTTTTAGGGTCCCCTGATACCGAAAACATTGACATCTCTGTCTGTGTGTGCGTCTGTGTCTGTGTATCAGTTTCTTGAGGATGGTCTAGAGCTAAAATGGCTGGACAGGGAAATACCAAACTTGAAACTTAAGCCTGTTATGTATGATATGACAATGTGCTGATTAGTTTTGAGCCAAATAGTGCTTGATGAAGCCTCAAATACTGTAATTCTGAAATTAATTATGAATTATTCTCATCAATTGCTATTGTAATCAGAAAGATCAGCATCAGAACAGTAAATAATTACTGAAATGTTAGAGAATAGTTTGGGATAACTTGGTTCCAAGGGTACAAAACCTACTGATGCTCACGTCCAAATGTTCTGTTGTTGCAGGCCTGAAATGCAGGAATGGATGTATATTGACATATGAAATGAACCTGACCAGACAAAACAAAACATGAAATATCTTGGCTTCATACTGTTAGTGGGTTTCTAAATATTATTTTTTTAAAGAAATTAAAAACAGAACATTTTATGTTAACCACCGTAAAAGAAATAGCAGGACACACAACAAAGGTTTGGGGAAGCCACCTGATTAGTTTCCCTGGCTGCAAAAGGCTCTAAAGTAGCGTACAGTGTGTACAGGTTAGAGTCCAAAACAGAACTGTCTAAGTATGGAGGATTAGGGTTTTTAAGGTGTTCCAAGGGAAGTGATGTCATTTGGGGAGGCGGGACCGGAAGTGACATCCTCGATGATGGGACAGGAAGTGACTTCCTCTGACTGTAATCGGACACAAGCAGAATTTCTTGTGTTTGATCTGCGGATAGAAAAGAC